>NC_090665.1:18882500-19250833 GCF_013368605.1 Nyctibius grandis
AAAAGCAAAGAAAACCAAACCCCAACACACTGAAAAACTACACACACCGTCCCCCGTGCCCAAAAGCAAAGCCTTTGAAAATCTCTAAGCTATTAAATGCTACGGAACAGACCAAAATCTTTGCTGTGTCCTTCCTGCCAGGGCACAGGTCAATGGCAACAAGCTGCTTCAGCAACCAAAGGAGCCAGACACAGAGCAGAGGCACTGCTGAGCAGGGCCCCACAGCAAAGTCAGGGCAGTGCTGCCCTCCAGCCTTCTAACCCCTGCAGCAGCAAGGATGCTGCTGAGATGCAGGGCTGAACAAAGGGAAAGAAGTGCTAGGTTTCTAGAAGAGACTGCATTGCTCTAGTGCTGCTGAAGGCACCGTATCCATCCCCATGCCACCTGGACACGCAGGGCAGTTCTCTGGAGTCATGTATGGCAGTTCAGAGCCAACTCCACCTCACTCTGCTGACAACAGGGCATGTGTTTTCTGACGCTGGCTTTGACTTTTCCCTCCATCATTGCCAGCTGCCTTCTCCCAGTGTGCACAGGTTCAAGTTAAACCCTCTCAAGCCTCACAGTCTGCATGAGATACATTACAGCGTACAAAAAGTAATGGGTAACAGCACTGAGATCGAGAATCAGATTAAGGTACGTGAAGAAAAACTGACACTGCTTTACACATGGCTGAATACCAGCTTGCATTGTACCTAATAGCTAATGTGAACACTAGCTGCAGCTTTTCATGGGTCAAAATGCTGTGCTTAAAATACAGAACAGGCTGTAGGAAAGAGGAAAATGAGCTAAAAATCATAGTGCACAACATGTAAGCACTCAGGCCCCTGAGGCACAATGACACACGGGGGCTCCAGCCAAGCAGCGCCTGAGGAGCCCATGCCCTGGGAGGACACACCTCAGGAGGCAGCACAGCCTGTCCTGCCCCAGCCCCAATCTGTCCTTCCCCTGTTCTCAGACCCACACCCCGGCATTGCAGCAGCATTGCAGGCCACCGCGACAACCGGCCCTCGCTAAGAGGGAGCACGTTGCAAGAACCATCTGCATGAGTCTCGTGTTTGCTGCGCAGGGCTCTGACAGACTTCACTGCAGGATGCTTCACACCAGACCTGCCCGCCCCACTCCTCTGCCACAGCTCCTGCCCAGCAGCAGGGTGGTGCAGCAGCACCTGTATCTCAAAGACACGTCCCTAAAATATTGCGTTCTGCTACACCAGCACTGGGTTGTCACGTCTGGCAGGAGGCCAAGCAGATAGCCCAAAAGCAGTAGCATCTTAAACTGCCCATAGCTATACCCTCCAGAACTCATCTGTCTGTCCCTTTACACTTGTTAGGTCTGAACAGGGCTCCTTAGTGATATTTCTTCCTTTAGTAGGCACGGATGAAAAGATGCAGGAATAAGGTCTGGCTATAAGGAAGGACACGACATGATTACTGCAGAGGACACTATTTCAAAGTTCAGGTTAAATACATTATTCGCTAAGGTAGGAAATAAAAGGAAACCAGCACCACATAGAACCAGCAAAAGTGCTAAATCCCTTTAATCCAAGTTCTGTATAATGAGAGTAGCAACAGTTCACATTTACAATGCAGAGTCACCAGTCTAGCTGACAGAAAACTAGATTTATGAGAGAGACCAGCTGGATTGCAACCCCAGTTAGAGTTACTGTAATTGCTTTTCTCCAGAGGAAAGTTTTCCTTACAAGTTGTCCACCTTTAGAGATTGCTGAGCAACAGAGAGAGGCTTCCACTGCACGGGCTTAGAAAGCAGCAAGAAGGATATCTTCTTCCACACACAACACTCGGAAGGAGAACACTAAACAAATTGAGCGGGTTCGAGAGGCGGGGATCCCTGCAAACATTTTCACGTATCAGACTCAAACTTCCCATGGGCTCTGGCAGGAGCAGAATTACAACCATGAACAGCATTTTGAAAATGCTACTCTAAGTTTTAATTTGCACTTGTGTGCACATGTTTGTATGTACATGCAAACACATACAACTTGCATTTTCATTATACATAAATGTGTATATTATGTATACACAAATTACATTATATTATATATAATGTCCATATATTTATATAATGTAGTCATCATCCAAATTACTAAACAGAATTTTAACAAAAATTTAACTTTCCAAATTCAATTCACTTTTATCTCTTCGCTTATGTTTGTACTGCAGTAGAACTGTAAACCTTTCTTGTGGACATGCAGTGATCATATCAAAAAGCACTGCTTGAGGCTGGTTACGTTCACCAATTATACTATTTTATTAATTCCTTTTTCTGTAAGATTGGGCACTGAAAGAACATCAATTAATTAAACTCTTGCATTTTTTCAATGAAGAGCCTTCAGGATAAAGATTAGATATGCCTTCCACGCTGAAATGTTATTTAAAATTACCCTTTTCAGTTCACTTTTCACTTCCAACGTGTGATGTATGGGGTACAGCTATATTTGTTTGCTGTTCCTACCAGAGTTTGAAAACTCTGCAGAAAAGACAACCCACGTCTTGAAAAGCAACTTTATAGAAATCTGTCATTGAGGAAAAATGCATTGGGTGGAAGGCGTTCAGTGGGTGCGTATGAGAGGTAGCCAGAGAGTAAAAAAGGAATATTGAGGAATAAGAAGGGACACAAAAGTGTGGAAACACAACAACAAAATTAAAGTCAAGTTAAGGAGAATGAGGCCAGCACGCTGGAGAGTGCTCTTTCGGCCAGAGCCAAGGTAGACTGGGATGAAACACACAAACCATCGCAACTTAAAAGAAGATTCTCACACTCCCACAAATTTGGAAGCAAGAGCACTTACAGGAGAAGTGTACAGAGCTGGTGTGGCTATTACTGATGCTATTTGTGCTTCACAAGGAAAACATCTTTCAAGCTCATGACCAAATTTCTTCTGCCGCTTACTTCTGCAGTAATGTCAGATTCATATTCAAAACATAATCTAATGTTATGGTAGTTGTTATGATGGGATGGATTAAATATTTTGACTTTACCACGATCAGAAAAAGAATAAAAGTTACCATCAGTAACTGCTTTTGTTTGTATAAACTGGATCATTATCAAAAAGCAAAAAGTAAACATGTTTAATAAAAATGAGTGGTGAGGCTGTCCCTGGTTGCCTAGGAAATGTAGCAAATTCCTTTTCCAAGTAGCCACAGGGTCAGACAATAGACATTATAGTCTGAATTATTCTGCATTGCCACAAAAAAAAGAATGAGCTGGGAACAATTTTGTGATAATCCCTTTGCAAAGATTCCACAACAGTTGGTGGAGAAACAATAGGGTTTTTCATCATTGTTTTCCACGGTTCCTGGAAAAAGCTGTAGCCACTCAGCCTGCAAATACCAGAAGTACATGCAAATGTGAGAGACACATGCATATACAAATATTTGGGTACAACAGAGACTGAAAGTTAAATCTGCATGATCTTGGACTTGAGCTTTCAAAGACCTCCCTAGGAGAACAGGAATATTGTATCCTACAGATTATCTCACCTGAAATTGGAAAGATACATGTTTACAATTTCTTGAATTCAAAGACTGCTACTAGAATGAGAGCTACTAGATATTGAAAAACTTAACAGTTGCACATAAAAAACAGACCGGCAGAATGAGAGCTTCACAGGTTTCTTTGAGCTAGGCACAATTTCAGATACTAAATTTGCTGGGAATTAATTGTAGAGCAATAGCAATAATTTCATAGTCTGGGAAAAAGTTGGTTTAATATTTGTATCAAATCAATACTGCAGATAATGAACTTCAAATTTTATCTGGTTCTGCTCATCTTTAGATGTCCTCATCAATGTATGACCATAGTTTTTATATAAACATTCCTATCCTAGCCAGATGATGACTGTGAAAATTCTTTCATCAAAACAAATATATTACCTTGGAGTGCACAGGCAATAACAAAGCCTCTCCTGTGACAGCAAAGCATTTTAGAAATCCAACCTGTTCATCCAACACATACACTTGAGTATATATCAGACTTTAAAATTTGGCTGCTTGCTTCAAATAATCCCTACAATCTGATTTTACGTTCTATGTATCAGACTCTTTGGTGAAACCCCTATAAGCCTGGCACATATAAAACCAGACACAGTCAAACAGGGCAGATATTCTGAACACACGAAAACAAGGGTGTGGTTAAAGGGTTCTGTCTATTGAAAATCTCCAGGATATTCTTCACGATAGTCTAAAAGTGCCCGTTGCTGCACTACATATAAACCAGCAGAATGAATAGAATACAGGTCACATATATTAAGTATCATAGAGATTCTCAATATTCCATGAAGGCACTTAGTCACACTAAAAGGTAACGTTTAGGAATTACTTTTTATGCTAGTGATGGAGTATTACTCATTCACCATTTTTTTCCAGAGATCTTGCTATGAATATTCAGCTCGTGATTATAACAAATCCTAGGCACTCTGCAATACTTAGTACTATGGTGTAGTAGTACAGTTGTCACACGGATTATCCAAAGTGAACACTGCTACAATACCACGCGCTCCACTCATAACCATCGTGTGATGGGATAGATCAAGCTCAACCTGCGCAGAGTGGGAGGAAGCAAAGTGGTACTTGGCCTCGGAAACAGAAACGTCAATCAATGTCAAACTTTGAAATCTGTCAGAAGGGACATGACTACATATTACGTCCTCAGTGTCAAATAGCAGAAGGCAGGAGGAGATGAGGGAAAAGAAGCAAAATTTTCAGAACCTTTCATAATAACAATGCTGAAGAAGATCTAGTTTCACGAGGACACAGACTGCTTAAGGAGTCTGCCGTAACTTCTGTGAGATTGGTAAAATACTTGGGTGTATTTCAATTATCACTATAATTATTATTATTGCTGCTTCAAGGCCATCAAAGTCTTTTGCTTCTCCGTAAATGAGGAAAAGGGCTGGGGGATAGATGTAAAACAGACTTCATTCCTAATCATCTTAGAGATAATGCCAAGGTCAGCTATACCAAAGAGCGCAATATACTGTGTGACTCTATGGTCACTGCAGGAATATTCATTAAATAAGTTAGAAAACGTTAGAGCTTATCTTACTGCCCTGCCTGCAAAACAAACTTCATTTAGCTTCGATAATTCTGGTTGTGCAGACGCAGGAAGAAAGAGTGCTAATATATATTAAAGAATTATAAAAATATTTTAAAATATAACATTTTTTAAAAGAACTTTTGCATAACTTAAGAGCTCCTGCCTTTCACCTCAGAGCATATCAGACCAAGAAGTCTGTGCCGTGTATTCTCTTTTTGTAATAAATTAAAGACTTGAAAGACTTCCTGATATGAGATTTTAAATCTCTTTGTGACACAGATCTGAATGGTTTCTATATAGGCTTTGGTCCACTAAAATTGTGGTAAACTGCTTTTATTAAGGGCAGCTACTTAATGCTTGGATTTGTCGTGTTAGTCTGTTCAGTGGAGTTGATGTAATGGTCACTGTAGAGGACAAGCTATGGAAGCAATGGTAAATGTCATATGCAAAATAACTACCAACAGCAGCATAAATAAACCTACGGTTTCGTTCAGTGTTTGTGTTCAACCTCGCAATCGTAGACATACATGGTACCAGTTGAATTATACATTCCTTTGCATCTTTGTTATCACTGGTGACTTTCTAAAATCAGATTTGCTTAAAACGGGTTGTAGCATGAATGGAACTAACAAGTATTTCTGGCCACAACTACAAGCAAAAGGGATACACACTAAGAGCACAACATACTGCATGGGCTGTCAAAACTGATATGTAACATAGCAGTGGGAAAGACCAGCACTGATCAAAACCATTTGCCCCTAAGGGTTCCTTCCTACAGTTCACACTGTGAAGCAGAGTCATCCTGATCTCTCCTAGCAGGGAGTACAGCTGGTCCTGCTGCTGCATAAAATGCATTTCCAGCATGGAAGAAAGGAAGGAGAAGATCCCTACAGTGTTAGCTCATCTTTAGTAGGTCAGAGTAAGGAAGCAGCATCCTCATTCAACACATTTGTTTATTCCCGTCTGAATGCTGCATTGGCTGAAATGTAACTGGGAGGAATGGGAAGAGAAAATGTAGATTCATATGCAAACAGAAGCTTTGGGCAATACATTGTATCATCTCAGGTACAATTTTTACTGTGGGATGACATTTCCTTGCTGTAGAGTTTCAGGGCCATGCAGTACTCTTTTTAATAATTTCTGTCCTTCACTTCTTTGTTGAGGAGGACCCTTTCCAAAGCTGTGGTTTGCACAGTGCTAGTGATATGGTGAGTGGTCCTTGGCTGGCGTGCAGGCAACATTGTCCTCACATGCCATCAGATAGCAATCTCTTTTTCCCTTCATTTTGAATAAATTCAACTCTTTCCCCAGTATATAATCAAGCCATATAAGTGGTACGGTTCTGTGAGCAATGCCAAAGGTTGGCAATTACCCACTGGTCCACAATTTAGAGAACAGTGATCTAGGATACTTGTGCTGACACTGTTACACAGATGGAGAAACATATAGGTAATTCTTAAATGCAAGATTATCAACTGGATAATCTTAACGCTGGTCACCAAAAACCTTTTTTTTTCCAAAGAAGTACAGTGTTTACCTTCAGTCCTGTCTGGTAGTTTCCCGCTTTTACTTGTTGTTCCAGTGTTGACTGTTTCAGATGAGGTGCTCAGTTTGGTGTTGGGGTCTCGCTTAGGTTTTGGAGGCGGCTGCTTACGAGAGCTGCTACTTTCGTCATCGGTTCCTCCAACAGAATGAAGAGACTGGGATCTCACGGCAAAGCCACTGGAGCAAGGATGTGGCAATCTGTCCTGAGGAGCAGGCATTGTCATAAATCCCATGCGGAAATGTTTCCCCACGTAGCTTCCTTCATTTCCTCTCACTACTTCTCCACCTATGCTGTAAGGGAAAATATGCATATAAGTAAATGATCCACCTTTGCCTGAACTGCACCTGGAACCAGTGTCTCAGTTCTGCCTGTGATGAGCAGATTGTGCTTTTGAATTTGGAAACAAGCAATGCTCTTTCCTTTTCTTAAAACAAGATGACTACTAGAGTAGAGTTGTCTATCTTTCAACGTTAAGTTGCCAACAACTGAAACGTAGATATACCACACTATGCACTCACTCAAAATTTTACAAGAAGAAATTGAGAAAAGCTTCTGTTCAGGTTTCATAGCATTGTGACTAGAAATTGCCTATGGAACAAATTTCAAACATTGGAAGTCAGAACTGTAGGGCAAAGAATACTGCTTTAGAAATGCAACACTGCATATTGATCCGCACTCCCCTGCACTCATCTTTGATTACAGACACTCACGTACCTTGGGAAACAAGGCTCTTGGGGTCCAATCAATTATTTCCCTTCAAATTTAAAAATTGTAAGAGAAAGAAATGCTCTAAAATTACTTGGATATAGGAAACAGAACATTAATATCTCATCAAATCCACGTGAAGCTGCAACATGAGCAGCATCAGACTAGTAAGATACAAGCGTAGGAGATGAAAAGGCAATGGGCTGTGGGACACCAGGAAGAAAATAACCTCCAACTGTTCAGGACAGCTATAGAAGAAGGAAAGTTCAGCTGAAACAAGTGCTGTCATCCCAAGTACTACATTGTACCAGGACTGAGAATCTGGTATTATTCCTGCTATACTCATGCATGCTTATCAGTTATGAAAAACAGCTCTTACTGATGCTTATACTGTAAACCTACAGCACATTTCAATTAAGGCAATTCAGTGACTACGCAAAGAAACTCCACAACATACACAGGTCAACATTGGCCTGTTTGCAAGGAGGTTTGAAATGGTACCACTGTGAGCATGTAAAAATGTCAGTATGAGAACTGAGAAGTCCAGGAAAGCCCTAATTACCTCCTGTTTCCCCTTCACACAGAGTGAAGCTCTAAACAGAGTCAGTCTGCTCCTCTGTATGTTTCCTATTCGATGTTGCCTTGGGCTGGTGCAGTTTATTTGATGCTGGAACACATTTCCTTCTTTAAAAGACAAGAACATTTCTCAACGATTCATGTGAAGAGTGAGTAAGGTCACTTCATTCCCTTATACTGTCCCCATCTTCACTGTAGGTAATACACAAGCTGTATCTAAAAGCATCAGATTAGCACTGTACAACACATACCTTTGGGCATGACAAAGCAGAAGCTTCATCTGCTCACTACCGTCCTTGCACTTTTACTTCATTTCCACTAGTAGAGAGGTCCACTTTTCAAATCGGTAACAACTGAACAGGTCTAACTGAACATGAGCCACTCTCCAGGGGCACCGACACCTACCCACACACATGCCACACATGCACACACTGGTCCATGTTCATAACCACATTATTACTGAATCCTAATTGGCATCAATTCCAGAGGGATTTGCAGCCAGAAAGATCAAAAGGTAGAACTCATTAATTTGAAGATTAATAAAAAAAACCTGTAGCTAATTTAAATGATTAACTATGCCTCTACTAATCTTTCATAAATTGTTCTGAAAATAATATAATCCTCTGATGCTGGACTACAAAAAGGGCCTGTCACATTATTTAAAGAAGATTACTATCCAAACATGCTGAAGAATGCAGGTGGGGAGTCTACTTCCTTCCTTAAATCCATTGGATAAATCACATTTAGCAAACAAAATTTCAGTTTGCCATGTCTCTGACATTAAAATTCTTACCAGGTTACACTATTTAATTAGTGCATTTACTTCACTGGTGTGTGGAGGTGTTTAAACCATACACTATAGGGCAGATTCTGTTCCGGATGGACTTGCACAAATTCCACTGAGGTGATAGGTTTCACCCTTTTCCTAAGAATACACAGAACTGCATTTATAAGAAGGATTTTTTTTGCCAAACTGCTGCATGTTGTATTCCAGAAATAAAAACTTTCAAAATATAAGTCCAGTGTCTAAATGCACCATCTCATTCAATAATTAAATCATGTCCTTTCCTTTTCCTTCCCTTCCCATAATTTTTTCATTCTTTACTGAATTCCTTTCAATATCATGTATGAAAACCTGTCTCACCTGCCTACCACGCTTACTCCAGAATAAACAGCCTATAGCCAGGTCAGAGAGAGGTTGCAGGTACAGATGGGAACAGACTTTGCTGTTCTGCTTCGTGGCTGAAGTAGATCCTGTCTTGCTTTTCTACATCGTCTGCTCAGCTACTAGACAAAACCAGCAGGACACCGTTTCCCTCTTTTCATCCATGTTTAAAAGAGAATCCTTTTCTCTTTGAGTGTAGGAGCCAATGCTCAGCTGATGGTTAGGCACTGTAAAACCCAAGCTGAAGGTGACTAGCTTCTAATTCTTGGTCTTGGACCCTGGTCATCACCAGGACCACAAAAGGCTTAGGTTTGCTACTTATGCTGGTAGCAATTCCTGAGCGTCAGGCGGTGGGTGTTCCCAGCCATAGCTTAACTAACAAGTGCAAGTGTATCGGTGGGTGGAGTGCCAAATTCACATCTCGGTAATACAGACTGAAATCCACCGTGGTGCAAAGAGAAAAGAGTCACTCCAGACTCATACCCAGAGCACAAGTACAAAAGCAGGACTGCAGATATCAGATGTGGCATCCCCTACCCTCAGGCAGCAGCATCCTGAAGCTCCATTTGGATTTCTGCAACGCAGCTTTGCAATGCACAGTGCTGCTGATGTTACACTGTGAAACCAGACAGAATCAAAGGATTTATTTATATACTCTTCCTCTTGCAACCACAGGAGTTGGC
Source organism: Nyctibius grandis (assembly GCF_013368605.1). Lineage (NCBI taxonomy): Eukaryota > Metazoa > Chordata > Aves > Nyctibiiformes > Nyctibiidae > Nyctibius > Nyctibius grandis. Next base: position 18,892,231 of record NC_090665.1, read on the forward strand.
TGGTGCTGGCATATGTCCCACCACAGTACAACAGGCCGAGAAAGATTTATATGCACCTTGCTGCATAAATGACTACAGAGACAGTGAGGGAAAGTAATTGCGTAGATCTCACTCCATTATTTCTGACAGGAAAGAGCCTGTGCTCCTCATTGTACTGATAATGAGTTTTATCTCATTTCAAAACTGTATTATGTGAGTTGCTGCAAGTATTACACAGTTTATTAATATATATGGAAATACAGATTTGGATTATTCCTCTGGGAAGTTTCAATTTGAACTTGGCCAGGTTCAACTGCTTCTCTGACAAAGAATTATGTACAGCGTTCAAACAACTGTTAAAAATGCAAGACATTTGTCTACAAAGAGAGACATGAATTATATAATAACAAAATTAATCATATGATCACTCATGTTACACACTTACAGCAAAGCTGACTTTGTGCTGAAAATGCACTGCGATGTTCGCCTAGGTCTAGAGACTGATGCTGCACTGGATGGAAAAAAGTGCACTGCAGTGAGGTTAGCTCCGTACATCCTTAAGAAGAGTGTTCTGAAGCAGCTCTCCTTCCAAAAGCATGGTACAGGGCTTCTCCAAAGCCTACCTAACAAGTCCAACGTAGACCATCGAGTGCTGCTAGATTACACGCTCCGTCCTTGGGTGCACTGGAAGGTAAGCGAGCTTCCCATCCTTCTCCCTCTTCCACATAGTACTGGAATCGAATCATTACAACAAACACCAAAACAGCTGGATCTGCCTTAAATCAGTAATACTGGATTTCAGCTTTCATTTCTAAAATATGAACAAGAGCTCCAACTGATGGATCTGATGAGACTGTTAAACCTCCAATAGAGGTTTTATCTGTGAGCTGAGATTTCTGAGGTCAGAACTTGGACAGCATAAAACCATACTGACCTTACTGTTCCCACCTGCAGTATCAGCCTGCCTGCACGCAAGCTGTAATCACCGCAGTCCTGGACGCGTTACAGCTCAGCTTATCGTGCTCTGCCTGCTCTATTCTATCAAGTAGATACTGGAGCATTGACCAAACTACAGCATGGAATAACTGAAATGTTTATGTGTTTGAAGAACTACAGGGGGGAAAGTCTTTTATATTATTCGTTTTATTACACATCACAAAAGGGCAAGTTATAGGGGAAGACTAAACATCAAAAACGAGCACAGAAAATACTCTAAATGGACAGAGCACAGGCAAGGTCATTTCCACCTTGCTTTGCCATGAGTCATAATGTTCCTGTTGACTAGGAAAATATTTTCAAGCTTTTAAGTTAGAAAACTAAGAAAAAGAACTTCTCATCCCATTGCTGAAAAATATATGGCAAAGGAAAAGTATCCAGAGACTTCCTGCTTCAATCGGTGTGGTCTTTTTAATTTGCATTGGTCCTACTTAGCATTGCAAATGACAGTTTTAATTTGCTGTGAAGTTTCATTACTTGGTCCAGGCAGAAATTGAATTAATTCCTGGAAAACAAATTAATAGTTGTGTGAAAACCTTTGTTTTACTTGGTGGTACTGCTTTAACTATAAACAATGTGGAATATTAAATCCCTCAGTGCAGTTGTGAGTAGGAGAATTCTTGGGAATATCTAAGTCCCACAAAGTCAGAATACCCTAGAGCTACATTTTCTTCCTGGCCATCTATCTACCCTTGCTCTTGGTATTTATCCAGAAATTCTCTTATCAGTTCAGACTTAAAATGTATTAGTTTCATGCCTCAGGCACCAAGAACCACTTGGTAGTTCTCCTCATCTTTGTATGGTTTCTATTTTCCTTCCTGTGCTCCTTTACATGAGATTTTCTGGCTCTTTATCCACAAGTTCAAAAGGGGAACTACACCTGATGATGAGACTTGACTTCCTAAGCAGGAGGACAGGGAATGTACTCTGCTGGTAACATGGCATCTTTGAAGGTACTTTGCCACTTCTTTGCTGTGGTACACCTCAGTCTGGGACCACAGCAGGTCGCCATCCTTCTCCAAGTGCTGAAATTCCAGACAACCAAGAGAAGCCATGTCAATAGCAGCTGCTCATTCCTCTTGTGCTTGAGGAAGACTCAGTCACAGATACTGGTCTGTTAGCTGGCAGAAACTGAGCTGGGAGTCTCTGCAGGCTCCTCTGCAGAAGTGGGGAGAACTGTGAGTTATAGGGCAAACCATGCACGTGGATGGCCAGGCCTCTCCCCTCTGGGGAGCTGCAAGCCCACGCAGTGCTACCCCGCCATGACACACATCTAATTCATCAGGGAAGCCATCAGACAGAGACTGAGGAAAAGAGAAGTCACAAAAAATTAACTGTGATGATGTAGGAAGATTTTTCTAAGTCCATCATAAAAATGACTAATCATCAGCAAAAATATAAAAGGAATAAAAATACTTAAGGATTATATATGAGCTGGCTTTACTGAGCAAACAGCAGTTGATCCCTTGGTGCATCTACCTTTTTTGGGTTAAGAGAATAGCTATTGTTATTTTAACCACTTCCTTACTCTTACAGCAATGAACACCCAGCACCTCTGCTCATATCAAATGTGCCGAGCATAAAGGGATGAAATAGCTTTGAAATGTCTATTCCCCATCAGAATAAATTATACACACATATACTAAGGATGGCACATTTTACTTTGTATCTGAGAAGCACTTTCAAGATTTGCATAAATTATATTTGTAAATTAGAGGTTGGATGCCAAAAAACAGAAGATATACTATTTTTATCCCCCTAAACACGATTTCAGCAGACCATGAAATGTAATACTGAAGAAAGAAGGGCAGGATCACAATCATGGATTCAGGAACTGCCTGTAAGTATGGTTTTACACAAATCTACACCACTTTTATTATAGAAATTAAACATACAAACAAATTACACACATTTTTTTCTATTTTTTTTTTAAATCACACTTCAGAGGTCCCCCTCCTTATTCCCAAGGAATATACATGCATGATTTTTTTCTCCATTACTTTTCTGAAAGACTCCAAATGACTCACAATGATCTCACATCAAGATCCAGGAGATAACACTACCACCCTTTTAGATACAGGCTAAAGTGTAAATGAATCATGACAAAGGTCAAATTTAGAGTCATTTTGCGCACCTGGAAGACTATCTACAGTGAGCAACTGATATGTCTGTGGACATCAAACATCATGCCTCTGCCATATGCCTCTGCTTTTGAGGTAGGAGATCAGGTGCTGCTTAAGAAGTCAGGCCTCTCAGGACACAGAATACATTAGTGCTATAAAACAAAATTTATTTTTTATCATACCTGTCAAATCCACAGGCCCAGGCTTTGATCCTGCAAGCATGCAATGAGCTGACACTCCCTCTTTGTGTACCTGCGTTATCGCACTGGAATAACTAGGAAGCCTTGCAGAAATTGCTTGTCGCTTGTAAACCTCTTCTAAGCAATACCACTTGCAGAGGTGTGCCCACGTAGTCTGACACTAGATTATTTCTAGGAAATCATTTCTTCAAGCCAGCCTATACGTGTAACAGAACCCTAACAGCACTCTGTGCTGCTGTTGAGTGTCTGGCTCCTGCCATCTGTGACAGGACTGAATCTCGCATGCAGAAAATGCTCCAGATCAAACTGAACCACCGCAAGTTATGGCTGCACTATAAGATTAACTGAGTCCCTGGTGAGCAACCAAAAGACAACTGTAATTCCTATGGAGTGCACGATGGATGACAAAAGCAAAACTAACCAAGACTGTCCACAGCAGGTTTTCCATAAGATGCCAGATAACCTCATCTCAAATGATCATCTGCAATGCTCCACAGTCAACTAATTTTACAACGCAAAAGGTTGAAAATGCTAGCAATATCAAAATCAAACCAAAACACTTTATAAGAAACATTGATAAATAAGAACTATGTATGCTATTTTTACAACAAATCTAACATAAGCTAGACAGCTTGGAAAGGAGTAACTGAGGAGTAAGGACCTTTCTGATCCACAGAGAGCTTAACAAATCTGTATTTCATGAGTTTGAACAGAAGTGCAGGTACTACTTCTTATTTTCACTGGCATTCCTTCAATCTTTAGTAGGCTGCCTCTTAAACTGGGGACTAACGACAAGTACGTTGGGCTGAACACAATGGCCTGATGTTGCTTTCCTTGAGTACTGTGTGCAGTTTTGGGCACCACAGTATAAAAAGGATATGAAGATACTAGAGAGTGTCCAGAAGAGAGCCACAAAGATGGTGAAAGGTTTAGAGGGGAAGCTGTATGAGGAGTGGCTGAAATCACTAGGTCTGTTCAGCTTGGAGAAGAGAAGACTGAGGGGAGACCTCATTGCGGTCTACAACTTCCTCACAAGGGGAAGTGGAGGAGTAGGCGTTGACCTCTTCACCCTGGTGACCAGTGACAGAACTCGAGGGAATGGCAGGAAGATAGGCCAGGGGAGGTTTAGGTTGGATATTAGGAAAAGGTTCTTTACCCAGAGGGTGGCGGAGCACTGGAACAGGCTCCCCAGGGAGGCAGTCATGGCACCAAGCCTGACAGCATTCAAAAAGCATTTGGACAATGCCCTCCGACACATGGTGTGACTTCTGGGGTTGTCCTATGCTGGGACAGGAGTTGGACTCGATGATCCTTGTGGGTCCCTTCCAACTCAGGACATTCTATGATTCTATGATTCCTCAGAGGACCAGCACCTGCTACTGTATCTGGGGCACAGGGTCTCCAGTGCTCCAGCCCCACGTATGATTAGTGACTAACTGATGCATACGGAAAGGTTTGCAAGTTGTGAATACAGAGGACACTTAACAGGCAGGAGTGAAAAGCGCTCTGCTTTTACACGACTACAGATATTTTTAGTTTTGCATGGGAGCTGCACAGCTAAAAGGCAGTAAATGAAAGCTCATATGTTCAGAGTCACCTAGAATTAGACATCAACCACATGCAATGTTTAAACTGAGTGCAAATGCATGTTCGTGTTAATGGAGTGGGGTTTTGCATCCTGTCAAAAACGGGCGGAGCTCGAACAAGGCTGTGTTTTTGTCACATTCAGTGGAAAACCACATGGCGCAGACTCCACTCTGCCTAAGCAACTGTGGTTAAGTAAATATTTCAATGAGATATGGGAATAAATTAACATATAAAATCACTTTTGAGGATTTTTGTAATAAAACGTTTCTTTCATTTTGAGTTGAAGAGTTGTAACGGAAGGAAAATCTCTAAGAAGTAGAAAAGCCTTTTCGTGGATCAGATGCTGGGAAAAGTTTAAACCTGGACAAATAAATGAAATGTGTTGACACTCTAAGAACAGCAATTTGTAAACCAAGTGCACTGTGCCTGCTGAGATACTACACTGTGTCTAACCTTTCCACATTCAGGCTTGTTTCAAACAGTGATTGTACAGATGCTCTTCTGAGTCCCTCAAGCAAACATGGCTCTATCCTCCTTTTAAAATCCAAGCTCAAATACAAGGAAATTAAGGTTTAAAATAAATGCTTCCTATGGCCTCCAGCCCCAAAGAGAAAGGAATTTGATCCTGACCTGGCAGTGAACAGGAAAAACAACATTTCATTTTAGAGGAAAACCCCTCAAAAATTTCACTTCAGCGTGATCCATAGCAAAACACGTAGCGTTTCTTTGTTCAACTAGTGACCTAAACTCCAGTTATTCACATAATAATTCTGATAATATTGCCATTCATAGCTCTCAGTTCAAAATATACTCCCTGGGCTGGCTTGTCTCTCTGTTTTCTTTTACAAATGCCATGTGAGTAGGTAAGAAAGGGAGAGGCACAGCCTGGTGTACAGAGCCTGGGAGGGGGTCTCAGTAGCACAGTCACAGTAGGGATGTGACAGGGATGCAGGCTCCACTGAAGGGATAGTTTTATGCAAATACTTGTCTTTTGGCAGCTCACCACTCCAGATCTGTTATATTCATATAGGGTAATTTTGCTTCCAGACATCTCAGCACATGGCAAACCTCAGGGATTTGCATTCTCTTGTATGGGCAGATATCCAAATATTCCAGGTACAATTTTAGGTACTGCTTTCATAGATATTCACGGTCAGTCTGTAGTTACTAAAAATGCATGTGCACATTAGAAATTTAAATGGGACTAAATCCATTTTAGTCTACAAATTGTATTTTTAAATTTTTATTTACGGGGAATGCACAGTGCAGGTTCCTACAAAATAGCGCAAGGCTTACCTGGGTATTTTCCCCGCTTACAATATTTCTATGTGCTGAACTGGTCTTTACACAGGAAACAAAACCATTTAACTTACTGCAGCTTACCCCACCCTAACTACATAAATGCTCTGCGGGATACGTCACTTTACTGTCACAGGTGCTGGAACCCATAGAAATCTTCACCAGAAAATCCTTTTTTTTTCACTGGAAGAGCCCTGCCCAAGTCCACGGCCTTGACTTCACAGCCAGCATTACTAACCGTGTGCTATTAAGCGTACATATTACCATCTCTCTGTTCCTTCCGATTTCTGGATGGAAGGTTTCAGCTCATTTGTCAATCAATCACCACTTTGTGATTTAACTGGACAGCACATGCAAGTCTGTGCCTTGCAAAATGAAACAAAGACTCCAAAAACTAAGTGAAACATTTTTCACAGGTGTGATAAACCCAGAAACAGGAAAGGGAATCACTCCACAGATGTGTACACTGGTCTTTCTCTCTGCTTCTTCCCTGGATAGTCTCAATATGCTAAATAAAACCACATGAAATCAGTATCAGCAGCTCCCAGTGTCAAAGCCTGGAGCAGTTTGTTCGCTAAGATACAAAGTTGCTTTGGAAATCTCTCTGCTTACATCCATAGCAAAGTGACTATTATTGCCACAACAGAATATTAATGTGCTTAACATCTGAATTTAGAAATGATAATAAAAAATAACTATTTCCCTGCCTTGATGGATGTCAGTTGCTTAGCCAGGGTCATCAGAAGCTAGTTATTTGTTCAGAGAAATAAATAAAAAAGTACATTAGATTTTCAGAAACACAGTAGATTTAATATTGCATGTCAGAGCATGTGAAAAGCAAGTGTAAGGGGCATGCAGGTGGTTAAGACTCGGTGATTTCAGTCAGGACACTGAAAGAGGCAAGCCAGCAAAAGTATAGCTCGTCCCACGCATACATGTACCCAGAGTGCCCCTGAACCAATTCCACACTTAGGTCTCCCAATACGCCCACTGCATGTCCACGCATTCCCTTTAGAAATCAAGGTGAATTGTCCAAATGCAAAGTACAGAGATTCTTTTCTCCTCTGTATCCATGCACAGAGCTATTGGGCCAGATCCAGTACTCTAATCAGACTACTAAAAGGTCTCCATGTACATGGGAATTTAACACCAGAGATAACTGGCTACAACAAAAGCTGCCAATAAACTGCCAAAGCTGCCAAAAATCAGCACACACTTATTTTCATCGCTTTCAGAATTACTTTTGCAAATGGAGTTGTTCAGCTAATTATTATTTTTTGGTCACCGCTGTGTTATGGGGTTTTTTTTCTTGCAGGGGTAGCTTTTTGCCAAATAGTTGAACAAAAACTACATCCAACAAGCTCTGACACTGAAAGAAGGTAGTACTTAAATGCTCCTTTAGTGACATATATTTACATTGCCCAGAAGATCATCACTACGGCCTATAAAGCTGCAGTGAAATGAAATTTTGCTAAAGCAACAGCAAGTATGTTTTCCAAGCTCTGAAAATCTGTGTGAGGATTTTTAGGGAGTTAAAACATTAGAACAAAGAGCAAACACCCTTGTAACCTTCTTTCAATGGTATAATGGTAAATTAAGTGGGGAACATACTGGTTTAGTTCCCCTGCATGAAAGGTCATCAGCTCAGTGCTGTTTATATTAAAAGTGTGTACACTCCCTTTATTCCTCAGGTAACTCTTTGGAGCTGTCATTCACTGAGTGGCGTGTTCTGAGTATCTGAGCTTGCAAGAAATAGTGCTTTCTGTGCATTGAGGTGGTGAGCGTTGCAACTGGGGTTATACAAAGTCTGGACCTCATTTTACAAAAAGATGACAAACCAAAAAAAAAGGTGTTGCTGTTTTTCTTTACACTAAGAATTACTATGAAAATCTGCAAAGCTTCTGGTAGTAAATTTTAGCGTATGTACACTTCTAGGTCACTTAAGCCCCTTTGAAAAGTCTTCTATCTAGAAACCATAACCCTGACGTAATATGAACTGTTTTCCATCTCCCAACACTACATTGCAGGCAGCAGTCTACTTTAAAACAACTCAAGCCAGCAAGAGGCTCAGAGACACCTTGTATGTATGCACCAAGCACCAAATCAGCTCGTCTGCAGACTAGGCAGCACAAAGGGTTATCTGCGTGTCCCTCCTACGAGCAATTCAACTCTGCTTTTTTTTTAAAAAAAAAAAACCACAAAAACAAAACACAAAATACTGTTGTTCTCTGCTCCAGCATATGTGATGCCTCTTTCCCTGCCCAGCGCGCACACAGGACACAGAAGCCTGCTGCTGTGTGCTTACTGCACCAGCTACCCCAGGATTTCAAGTTTTTTAATACTAAGCCAAAAAAAAATTCCTTCAAGATGGTTTCACGATAACCTTAAACCAGAACAGCCTCGATTCAAACATTTTGGGCCATTATGTGTAGTAGTGGATCAAGCAGGCTTTGAAGTCCTACAGAGAGCTCATGGCAACATCTTTTAATAGGCACTGTCACTCACTACACGCAGTGAAGGGCTACTAAGGTCTAGGAAGGATGAACTGCACTGGACTTCACACATACGCTCCTCCGAATTTGCCTGAGAAATCGTTTTTTAGGCTACCTAGAATGGCATGCAGAAATGTTAACTTTTCTGGTGATGACTAGTTCATTATTCTGGTCTCTAGAATCTCTTTGCATTTTATTGTTTACTCAATAAGAAGAAAGATAACAATTGTTAAATAAAGCCCATCAGCACCTAGCTATTTAGCCAGTGGATGCATTGCTTTACAACAAAAGCAGATGATTAGAGGTAAGAAAAGATAGAAGCAGCACAACTGCAGCTCTAAAAAGTGCCTTCTAGAATCCATGTGGAGGTAAAGCATAAAACCAGCATATTTCCCATTGGGGGTTTTGAGTTATATGGTTACCTGTGGGCATGTTTTCAGGTTTTGCTTTATATCCATGCGTAACAACACACTCTTAAAATGAGAGCCAAGGCTCTTTCGTAATCCTGCTGTTGGATTCTTGAAGGGAAAACTAAACACAATCTAAGGATTGTGAGACACTAGAGAAAAAACTTGGGAAACCAAAACTATGGAGTTTTGCAGATGTTTGTGAGTGATCCAAGCTGAAGTTTTTCATCTACCCTCAGATATTAAAACGGAGTTCATACTTCAAAGGCACAACCAGTAACATCTTTAGGATAGCTTTGATTCAAGACCCAGATCAACTTCAAGAGGGCTCATGAAAGAATAGTGTCAAGGAACGAAAATATCTCCCAGGGAAAGATTCCGTACCGTGAAAGAGACAAAACTGGGTTGTCTAATAGATGCTAGCATCTATAATTCTTGAAATGCAGATAAAAAGAAATGCAAATTATAATCTTTCATAATACATATGAGTTATTTATGCATATGCTTATTAATCTGCGTTTATTGCCCTTCAAGCTGAATAGAGAAACAATTAGATCCCTTTTTAGCAGTAGTAGTATGGGGTATGTAGATATATAACTTTGATTTACAGAGTATGACAGGCAATCAATGCATGTCAGAGAAAGCCCACATCAGCAAAGAGACATGTTAAAGCCACATTTGAATTTTCTTTTTTTAGGACTGAACAGATGAGTGTTTCCTTCATGTTCTGAACACAATGGGAGTGGGAAATAACCTGAATTTCAGGCTAGGAGAAAATGGATTGCTTCAAATTATAGGAAAATGAACAGCGTTAATTTTATTCCTCACTTTCAGAAGAATTGAGTAGTGCATGCCAGAAAAAGGAAAGCCAGACATATCCTTAAGTCTGTTATTAGACCTTTCCACTTGCACACACCACAAGTAGTATAGGAATGACAGCTAGAACTATTTTCTCACATTTTTCATTCTCATGACATAAACATTTAATTTGGCTGATGAACTGAAAAGAAAAAAAAGTCTATGGATTTTTTTTTTTTAATTATTAAATAAAACAGGAATACAGCCAGGAAATGAAAGTCTGAATTCCTGTATTAATACTGATATACAAAGAGAGCAGTTAAAGATCCCATTTAAAAGACATTGATATTACTTCCAAAAAGGTTTACATCGGTTGTCAGAATTATGAACTGACTACCTATTTCAGCTGGGAAGTGTCTGACTGCAAAGTCATGAAGCTATCAAAGAGGCAGGCTTGTAGGAAGCAAATATGGAAGCTGATGAAATCAGTAGCATCTTGCTTTTGAGACCAGAGAGTTGAATTCAACATAATGTCTCAAGTTTGAAAAAAACACTACAAAACTGAGAAACCTGAGCAGGATGACATTCCTCAGTCCCCTCTGTCCCATTATCACAATCAGTCACATCACATCCTTTGTCAAAGCCAGGCTTGGACCCTTCCCACTAATACTTTTTATGCTTTGTCAGGACTACAGGGTTAGAGCTGGGTATCAACAAACAGTTGTTTTCTATGGAAATAAACACATCAACTTTTTTTCTTACAAGTTAAGTCACTCAGTCAAGTCACATAGTGCATATGAATAGCCGGACCAATGACTAAGGCTGTCCCTGCAGAGGAGCACTCTGTGCCATGCTGCATCTTATGGCTCAGCAAGGAGAAGCGTGAGTCAGATGGGTCTCCCGAGTCACTTGGTCACCTCAGGACTGTTCCTCTGTCCTGCCTTTTAACTGCAAAGTGCAAGGTAATTGAGACACGAAACAGGGACTAAATCACCCGCAAAACAAAGTTCTTGAGAATCAAGCTCCCCAAAGCTTCCTTTAGAGACACAGTTATACACACGTGTATACGTCCCTCACACAATTTATACATCTTATGCAGAAAGCTTCAGTCTCAGCAAGTGCCGTTTTCCAATGACAATGCTCCAATATGTAATTTAATAATTCTATTAGTATTCCTTGGGAATAATCACCATTGTTGATCCTTCTTGTTTTGCTGCATTTTCTATTTGCTAGCTTCCATTCCTAATATGTTTTGTTATTATTCTGGTCCTTGCCAAGTCTGTCCGTTACCCGCTCATTAGAACTTCTGTGGCAGAAAACGTTCCTGCAAGAAAGTAATTCTAGTACCTTTCAATTTATTTTCAGTCTGAGTGAGTCTATAAATTCAGATTATTACTAAAGTGAGCTTGCCATGATGTGTTCGATAGACTCTGAATCTTGTATTCAGAGGGAAATTCATCTATATAATTTTAACTTTATACTTGGAAAGCTGAACAAAAAAATAAGTAATTCTAGACCCTCGAAGCAGCTTGTCTCCACTAGGGTTTAAAGTGACTAGTGAGTCAATGGGCAAAACAACTTAGAGAGTTTCTTTGTTAGACATACAAGAGGGATATATGGCAACTAGCGATACAAGCTTGTTCCGATGACCCTTTCACCATGGAAACCCACTTTGGAATTCTCCAAAGCAGCTTTAAAATTTCCAAGAGCAGGCGTACATGTGCTCTTGGTTAATATTGCTAACAAAACCGTTAAGTAGCTCAGTGAGTTGAACCTACAGTAAGCTCCAGCAAACAGAGTTTTTACATGCAATTTGAGGGCTGAGTTCCCTACAGAATGATTGTAGAGTTCTTATCCCATTGCAGTTACAACTACAAAATATTAGCAATGTTAAGTAAATTACAAGAGATTACATGAGAAAGGCCTTGCATCAGTTAACAGCTGGGCCTCCAAGCTATCAAAAACAGGCCTAATTACTTGTCTCCATTTTTTTTTTAAATCATATTAAAATTATTTACTAACACTTAAACTAAAAAAAAAGAAAAAAGAAACAAAACTGAGAGTTTAAATAATCATAGCTAAAAGGTTTACAGCATGCACATTTCCCCCAATTTATTATTAAAAACAGCAGCAAAAATTGACTGTGATTATGCACAGGCAGGAGAAAATGAAGCAATCTACGACTTCCAACTAAATTTTAAGCACTTTGGGGCTTTAATATAAATGGCAATTTTATTGCTGGCATTAGAGATGTAGTCATCCTGATCTCCAAAAATGCCTACCACTTTCTGGGCAGTTCTCTGAAATATGTGAACATTATTAACCACAGGACAGGTCATCTCAAACACAGAGCAATTACACAACTGTTGCAGAACTGTGCGTTCTCCTTGGGTACCAAACTTTAAAGCCACAGGCCAACAGAGGCTTGGGATGGAGAGAAGCAGACTAAGCCACTGGCCAGCTACCCCTACGGGAACAAGGTGGCCTCAACACCCTCTTTCCCCTTCCCCTGCATTTATTTTACCTACATCGTCTCCCGAGGCAGGACCAGTGGGTTGGTGTGCAACCGGCAGGACCACCACAGCCTGCCTTGGTCCCCAGGAGGCTCTGATCTCCCCAAGAGCTGTAACAGCTCAGACGCATCTCATCAGACTAGCAAGCCTGTGCTGAGGGGGCCTGGCTCTACCCTAGTCATGCCTTAATGACAAGACTGCCTTACTGCAAAAGACACCAAATAAAACTGAGTATTTAGGACTCATACTTTCATGAGGGGGAACACTGCTACTAAGCATTAGCTTATCACTAGGTATCCAGCCAGTTCCACAGAAGACTAGCAGCATCTCATTAGGTTTAGGAATACAAACTGTCTCTGTTCAGCCCATTTATAAAATGTGAGAAGGCAGCAGGCAACCTAAAGATTCACAAGGACTTCCTGGAGAGAAATATCCACCGCTCTCTTTCTCATTTCTCTCAGCCTTTGATTTTAGTCTCATCCTTTCTTCTCCTTTCTGTATGCCCCCTGTACTGTAGGACCACCACTCACCCTGTGTGCTCCATGTTATACACTGAGGGAACTTCTGTGCTAATGACCAGCACCACCACAGCTGCAGCCAGCTGTATGCCTGTTCTTATGACATTTTACAACAGTTGATCTTAATCTAGGGATGAGGGGGAAAGGAGAGCATGAGGTGCACTAGGGAAAGCATGAGTCTACACAGATTGATGCCATTTGTTTTGACAAAGAAAAGCTGGGCCTACAGACAAAGCTGTACGGCAGGAGGATGGCAAGGACTTCAGAAGACCCACTGAGAAAGTGGGGTCTAGTCTGTACAGCTGTCTTGTTTAGTTATATAGTCTTGCAGACTTACAGTACCTGAGCATCTCCTAATCATTGAGTTATCTCTGTGGGATAACTGCTATTGCCCCATTTCAAAGGTTGGAAGATGATGCAGAACATACAGTCGAGCAAGGAAACCTGAAGCCACGTCCCATAATTCCCAGGCTGCAATCTCAAACACAGAACCACCCTTCCCCACTGTCATGCTTCTGCTTTTCTCTGTGTGGTTAGAGTTTCACCTCTGAAATACACAACAAATACTGGTCTGGATGCAGTGCAGCATGCCAGAACACAGCCCCAGAGCCTTCAGAGAGGGGTGCATCACAAGCCACCAAGGATCACTTTTATTTAGGAAGAAGCTGTTGACAATATGAAGACACCCCAACTCACTCTCTTTTGACACAATTGGCAATGGCAGTCTCTCAGGAGAAGGCCAAGCCTTTGGCCTGAGAGCACAGAAAGTGTTTGCAGTGAGGCCTCAGACCCGGAAAGCAAGGTCAGAATGTGCTTTTGGCTTAACTACAGCTGTCATTCCATTCGTTCCCACGTTGCTTTCCAAAGTTCCCCAGTACACTGGCAGGAGAAGAAAAAGTCTGACGATATGTAAAACACAAGGTATATACAAAAAGGATAAAATACAATACCTCATGTTGTCGATACAATACAGCCCTCGGCCAGCGACCTGTAATGGATTTGACTATTTGGGCAATCTGCTCATACCAAAAGACATGACAGACAGAAATGCAAGAGTGTGTCCAGCAAACGTGGTGAAGTACCAAGGCTGAGGGGACCAGTAACAACTGGAGAAAAACAGGGGCAAGTTATTTTGGCTTTCAGAAGGCAGACAAGCAGGAAGAAGAGGAAGACGAGAAAGAAAGGGAGAAGTCCTGCCCTGAGCACGCTAAGATGCTTCATGGATGGATGCATATTTGCTGCACTGCAGATACACTTATACATAATAAACCCGAATTCATTAATACTAAATATTTACGCTCGGCTTGTAACTCATCCAAAAAAGCAATTACGACACATCATGTTGACAGAGAGTATAAAGCCATTAAAACTTGGATCACTCACACAATATATGGTGTCAATCCACAGTTAACAATAACATCCCTAGTACAGTACATTTAAATGGGGACAGTCCAACGCTTTCTAATAAAGCAATGCAAAATCTATGTTTTGCTGTGACAGATATCCTCCAATGAGATCCCTTTAACTGAAAATACGCTACAGTGAAAGCCATGAATCTGATGTCCGTTGCCCATTAAATTAGCATAGTTTCTGGTAAACTCAGAGGGAGCTCTTGGGACTGTACTTTGGTTGTAATATTTTCCCAGCAGTGTAACATGTCATTCATGGAGGACTTAAAACATAGACATGAGCTGGTAGCAACAGCACCTTTAGCCTCATGATGGTAGGTGAAGAGAAGCCACACAAGGAGAGACTTGGCAGTGCCCATCCTCAGCCTATTTCCAGTCCACTTGAATCTCTTTGAGAAAGGAATAAACACAACAGTAATTCCTTGCTTGGAAATGAAGAGTGGAGCTGTCAAAAGTCAGACCTCAAGATGACACAGTCACATCTAGTTCTCTCTTTCACAAGCAATAGTCTTAAGAGGTTAACCATGTGGTCTTTTAAAAAGCAACATGCTCCCTGCAGAAGACATTGTCCATAGAAGTGCTACTGGATATGGCTTCCAGCTCTTATAACTCACTGACCTTGGAATCAAAGTCTGGTGGAGATAGTGAAAGGTTTTGAAATACCAATAGCTACTTTAATAATATGTGGGCTAGAACACAGTCCAAATACACTGCAGGGAAACTGAAATACAAGCTGATGACAGACAGAGCTTTTAGGGGAAATAGCTGCCCAGTTTGGCACTGGGAATACATTACTACTAGAACATGACCTACACAAGTCATGGGCATCCCCTCATTCCATTTACTCTTCTCTTTGGATAACCCTGTATATAAACACGTGGTGCCACTGGTAAAACATCAGCTGCCAAGATAAATGGTAAAAGACATAGTATTAAATCAGCCATTTCCAGGGCCCAGATCCAAAGACACTAATCCTTTCATCAGGATTCAAACTGGCAATGTTCCATATAGGAGGACAATACCTCATGTTGTCGATACAATACAGCCCTCGGCCAGCGACCTGTAATGGATTTGACTATTTGGGCAATCTGCTCATACCAAAAGACATGACAGACAGAAATGCAAGAGTGTGTCCAGCAAACGTGGTGAAGTACCAAGGCTGAGGGGACCAGTAACAACTGGAGAAAAACAGGGGCAAAATGTTTTTTTGAGAAAAAACAGAGGAGAAAAAAAGGGGAGAAAAACAGAGAACAAATGTTCTCTCTCCGGACTGGACATAAAACCCATCTGTTGAAGAGAGCAAACTCTTTTCTACTCTCAACTCCACCACCGAGTAAAGGCGTGAAACCATGTTTGCCTTCTGTGTGTCTCCAGAATCACCAAAGTGACCACGACTACAATGACAATCCAATGACACTA
The DNA here is from genome assembly GCF_013368605.1 of Nyctibius grandis. NCBI lineage: Eukaryota > Metazoa > Chordata > Aves > Nyctibiiformes > Nyctibiidae > Nyctibius > Nyctibius grandis. The sequence continues at coordinate 18,907,971 of NC_090665.1, forward strand.
TTTGAGTAGATGTTGTAACGCTCAGGTCCAACTCAGATACAAGATTTTTCTTTGTATTTCATAAAGCCCATTGCAGGTACAGGGGCATGCAACACGTTTGATCTACACCAGAATCAAATATACTTACCTACGGTGTTTTGATACAGGCCCACCTTTGCATATGACTTGATGAGTCTTGAATTCACAAACAAATCCAAAGTTTGGATTTAGATCTGCTGACATGCTTGCACAGCAATGATGTACTTCAAAACTTCCCTTTGTTTGGAGTAGGAATTCATGCCAGTGTTTTACATACTGTACCATGTAACTGCTGAGTTTTTTGTGGTGACCTTCATTTCCCTCACAAAAATCTCATCTACAGCAAGCAGCTTTCCAAAACAAAAATTGCCATTTTGATATAGGAAGATGATCTGATGATTTAAGTTGAAAAACATGTAAAATGAGTTGAAACTACTTCAGAAGATTCAGTCTATGATTATTTCCTTGAATTCCAGTTTTGCCATTTTGTTTATTCTTGAGGCTGAGCCTGAGAACTTATACCCATGCTCAGATCAAATTGTATGTTGCTACTCTGGGCAACCACACACTGTAACTGTCATTGTATGTATAAATCTATTATAAAGTTATCTTATGTATTTCTCTGCTTGATTCCTACGCACAAGGATGTTTACAAGATGGCCAAAGTCAAACAAATAATTTTCTGTGGTAGGAATAAAAGTCTGATCATGAACTTGGACATTCTGTTTTACCTTAAAAACATGGGTTAGGAATATGATACTACCACTGAGAATAAATAAGAAGTGGGAGTATTTCAGTGATTCAAACAAAAGTCCCAGTTCCAGTTTACTTAGATATAGAAGGCCCAGGGAAGTATTAAATGAAATGTTAAAATTATCATCATAGAATGGTTTGGGTTGGAAGGGACCTTAAAGATCATCTAGTTCCAACCTCCCTGCCACAGGCAGGGACACCTTCCACTAGACCAGGTTGCTCAGAGCCCCATCCAACCTGGCCTTGAACACTTCCAGGGAGGGGGCACCCACAGCTTCTCTGGGCAACCTGTGCCAGTGTCTCACCACCCTCACAGTAAAGAATTTCTTCCTGATATCTAATCTAAATCTACCCTCTTTCAGCTTAAAACCATTACCCCTCGTCCTATCACTACACGCCCTTGTAAAAAGTCCCTTTCCAGCTTTCCTGTAGGCTCCTTTAACATCTACATTCTCTCTCAGGTAATTTTTTTAATTATTATAAAGAAACTCCTCCAATTCTGTGTTGCCCCTCTTATACAATAAATGAAGAACCTCATCCTGTATGTTCCTATATACACAAGGAGAGTATTTTCAAAGCCAAGTCTTTTCTACTACTATGTGTTTATGCATCTTATAATGTCTGAAATACGGCTCAGGCAATCCAATCTGAAAATCAATTCGTTTTTGCTATACGTACTTGCCATGTTGAGATGGAAAGTTTTTGGATAACAACTATGTTTTAAACATAGTTTTCTATAGCTTAAAAATAAAACCAGGGATCGATAAGCTGTGTTTTATCAACTTCTAAGGAGAAAACTACTTTCTAGAAGCATGACAGAAAATATGACTTTGCAGAAACCATCAAGCAACTGTCTATTTTCCCAACACGTTATAAAGCACTTTTGTGCACAATACATAAAAAGAAGTACTTAGTATTAACAATATGCATTGGTAGAACCCATGGTCCTAGGATATGGTGCAAAAAGCATCAAAATCCACAACCCTTATAACTTTCTATTAATCAGTTTCAGCTCAGAGAAGAGTCATGAAAACATGTTAGAAGAATGTTCTTTACTCTTTTTTCCAAGTCAAGTAATCCCTGTCTTCTCAGTTTTTCCTCATGTTGCTGTCTAGATGGAGTTACCGTGTCAACAAAGTGTCATAATATTTCTTCAAAGTACTTAAAAATACTTTCTAAATGTGTTCTTGTAGGACAGATTAAAGCACAGTAAACCATTCCAGTGTCTTGGAAAAAACAGAAGTAGCTTAAAACTGCCTAAATATTGATTTAGCTGCTAGAACAAAATAACTTTTTTGGGTTGCCCTAATAAAGGATTTAAAATACTTACTAAACATGTATGATCTACTGGGTAAACATGACTCTGAAGAAGCCATTTCAGTCTCTCAAGCAACACTTTGAATATTTTATAACTTTCCAGGGAAAACTTTCAAAAGTTCAGTAGTTTATTACATATTTATTATTGAACTATACCTAGGGACCCAATTTAAACTTACAACATGTAAGGAGGAATTAAAATTGCCATCCTTTCTCAAGCCTGCACTGTGTTTGTCCTGGATCTGAGCACCATGAATGTGAGCACCTTGCCCAATGATGTATTCTACCTCCAAGTTCAACAGCACTAGGATTTTACTCTCTGAATTAAGTCTGAATTTTGGCTTCCACTGTGGGCTTCCCTTGCTTAGAATAGAGAATTACCAATGAAATATTTCCTCATCAGTGGAAAGAAACCGGGGAACAATAATGTTCCTGGTAATGTCAGCTAAACAAGTATATGCAGCGTGTGCTTTCAGATCAGCCCTGCCTGCAAGTGCAGGCTATCGATAAGCTGCAAGCCAGATCCAGGCCACTGCGTTTTAATGGCTTCCTAGTGCTACTGCATGCACAGCACTTTAACTATCTCTATTTCAAGGTCAACCCAAAGACCTGTTGGCCCAGGGATAGGCAGAAGCTGGGTGATCCTGGTTTGAAGCATCCATATTACTGCTGGCCTGAGCTGGTCAGGAAAAAGACTACATTAGTAGAGTATGATCTAAGTACAAGACCATTTATTCTGCTTCTATACTACATTGCTGAGCAGGCTTCACAGCACAAATTTAAACACAGCTCAGTGGGAGAAACAAACCCTCTTTAATAACTATTAATCACCTCACAATAGGTATTAACCATTATGAGGCCTTCCCATTGAAGGACTAATGCCAAACCAGTGCAAGGCAGGGCTCTTACCGCTCTCCATCTAGCTGGAGCTCTGTTCCTCACCCCATTCCCTCAAGGCAAGTGCGTTCTGACTTGGGATGAAAACCAAATTCAGCTGGCACTACAAAGTGACCATCCTCCTCATGTCTGATCCCACAGCAGAGACTGAGCAGTAATCCAACCATCCTGTAAAGCCCAGCATATTGAGGTCTGATTGCATACTGCAGTAATTAGGGAAGGGACACATCTCATTTAGCCATCTCCAACAGGAAGGTAAGGAGGATAGCTGGGAGCAATAACTCACTCAAGCCTGCAAACACAAGCCACAGCCCTCATCCTGCTTTTGGACAAATGAGACCCCTTCCTTCCAGTCTGCACAAGACAAGACCCAGGAGAACCAGCCAGTGATCGAAGTCAATGAGACAAGCCAAACAGACAGAATAGATCTCCAAGGAATGACAAAAGTACTTGTTTCATATGAGCAACTATGTTTTGCAAGTTAAAATGCTCTGAAGGAGTTGGGAGCTGGTCAGGGAGTAGAGTTCAGTGCAGCCTGGGAAAGGCAGGGAAAGCAATGAAGCAAAAGGAGCTGCAGAGTTGCTGCAGCAGTGCATAAGACTGTCTCTGTGAGGGGAAGTGCTGATAGCATCCTTATACTTTTTACTCACTAGAGTAGAAAGGGAACTTAGCTTTATTACTAGAAGAAATACCTTTGGATCTATGAACAGCCACCAACTTTCTTGGATGCAGCAATACATGCATTGAGCCTTGTCTTCTGCCCAGTCTGAAGTCCTCATGAAACCCAGCCACTTTGTGGGAAAGTCCCAGGGGGGCAGGAGGGAGATGACCCAGTCTAGGAGTTGGCTCCTCTCATGAAATAGGAGTTTCCTGTTAGGAGATAAGGGTTTTCCTAGCTCCTTCTCCTCAAACCGATCTCCCAATGATGTGCCCAATCACTGACTTTTCAAACACTAGAACAATAGCCCTGTCCTTCATAAAGTATCTCTCACTGACCGGCATATAACCTCAGGTAATTAGGTAGATTCCTAGATGGCAAATACCCAAGATTAGTCTCTAATCTCAAGGGAAAGAATAGTGACAGAGCTTTTAAAATATTTTCAGGTAATTCACAGAGACATTACATCCCTCATTACAGTAATTTTAAATGCAGCAGAATTGACTGAGTTGGAGTTTCTGGAATGGAATGACATACAACCTAAAGCACACTGAACAGTCCTTTCCCAGGCATCTCCCCTGTTTCCTACTCAACTTCCTCAGACAGGTGATAAATGCAACCTCTCCATTTATTGGATCATATTTCATCAAACACAAACATATGTGTCACTATACATCTGTGTACTCCCCAGATGGCCTCTCCAGATTGTGCTAATGGTGCTGCACCAGGACAGAACCAGGCTTAAGTCCCCATAAAGCAGAACTCAGGACAGTGAGGGAGGCTGGCACAAGGAAACAGTCTCATCTGGGTATTCATTCAGGACCTATATGGAAAAGAAATGATCTGTTTCTTCAGAAGACCTCTCTCATTTAATTCTATTCGCTAAACAGCAAAGAGGTTTCTATTCTTAGTTGACCTAAGAGATCCTGGGGTGAGCAAATCCCTGAGTAAATGTCTGAAGTAACAGGGTACATTAACGCTGATCTGGGATCGGTTCAGACCTGGCTCAACTTAGGGGTAACCATTACAGAATACACCCAGACAGGAAGATTCAAAGTGGGATGGTCACACCAGAAACCTAATATGCTGCACTGCTAAATCAGCCCAGTCAAAGTCACTATTACACTTCGGCCACACCAACCCCATGCAGCTCTACAGGCTGGGGGAAGAGTGGTTAGAAAGCGGCCCGGTGGAAAGAGACCTGCGGGTGCTGATCGACAGCTGGCTAAACATGAGCCAGCAGTGTGCCCAGGTGGCCAAGAAGGCCAATGGCATCCTGGCCTCTATTAGGAATAGTGTAGCCAGCCGGTCTAGGGAAGTGATCGTCCCTCTGTACTCGGCACTGGTGAGGCCGCATCTTGAGTACTGTGTTCAGTTCTGGGCCCCACACTTCAAGAAAGATGTTGAGGTGTTGGAGCGAGTCCAGAGGAGGGCGACCAAGCTGGTGAAGGGTCTGGAGGGTCTATCCTACGAGGAACAGCTGAGGGAGCTGGGGTTGTTTAGCCTGGAGTAGGCTCAGAGGTGACCTTATTGCAGTCTACAACTACCTGAAGGGAGGATTCTGTGAAAAAGCAGTTACAATTTTTGAAGTTCACTTTCATTTCAGAAAAAAAGATAATATACTTTTTTTTTTTTGTCTTTATGCTTATAAAGTACAGGGCCTGTGTCTTAGAGAGAGTAGGCTACAGTATAGAAAGGCTGGACTGGAGGAATTGCAGAAGTGCCTCTGGAGGTCCTGGGCAGATCAGCAGGAGCCAGTGAGAGAACTCAGGATTCAAAAATTCCTGCTTATCAAGGATGACGTCCTGCAAGTTCACTACTAAATGTGACCTATTTCAAAGTTCAATGAGGTTCAGATACAAATCTAAACTTTGTCTCGATTGTGAAGACATGGAGTAAAATACTAAACCCAAACCCATTTCACATCTGGTTAAAGCTAGTTTTTGGGCCCAACCCTCAAAAAGTTATTCTAGAAAACTCTTGGGACAGAAGTACAAAGCTGAGCCAGTATTATAGGATTGAGTGTTTTGATAAACATGGAGACGGGGGAAATGGATGGGGAACAGCTGAGGAATTACATCGAGAAGTAGCTGAGCTTCACTTAAGAAAAAGACAGACACAATTGATTTCAAAGGGAAAGAGACAGAATGGTAAAATGAACTATGGGGGGAAACCTCAGAGGACTTGAATAACTTTAAAGACGTATGACTCAATATTGCACCTCGTGCAGATCAACTCTAATACTTTAGCCATACGAATTGAACAATTCCATCTAATATAAAAAGGAGTCAGCTAATTATCTATGCATATTCATATGTAAAATAGATAAGAGTATGTAGTTATTTTTCAGAGTATGGTTAGACCTATACTTCTTGAATTGCATAGCTGCTAAGATTTCTACGCTTTAGATATGTGGCAGGAAATGTGGACTGATTTTACTTAATCAAACAATTTAAAGTTTGAACTGCTTTCTTACTTAGCTAACAGCATATAACAACCATAAAAACAAGCCATAAAGTTATCATCTTATTTGCATGAATACCATACTAGAGTCAATGAAAGTATTCCAGATTTACAGAGTCATTGGGAGGAAGATCAAGTCCACAGTGTATAAACATTAAGACGACACTCATTAGGATCAAGTATTTTTGACAATTTTATTTCCAGCTAACTAGCACTGATGTTTTAGTAGTAGGACCTGACTGCACTGCATTCAGCAATAAAGAATGATTCATACCTACATTCAAATAAATAATTCAGCAAAGAAAGATGCACAGAAGTGCTTTTGTTTATAGTGCTGTCAAAATGAAATACTTGGGAAAAAAATGTTAATCGTCATACACTTTTAACAGGTTGAGACTAGATTACGTGCTATTTACAGGGAATCAGCAAGTCACCCTGCAGACTCAGAATAAGTAGGCACCAGAGCAGGTTTCTTGCAATCTGACACGTAAGGGCCAGTTTCGGGTGTGTGTACACACTCCCACGTCTGTAACAGGAGCAATAGTTCTCCATGTACAACTGGGAGACTGCGGCTCCAACAGTATCATTGAGTGACATCTTGGGTGGTTTCCTTTCTCTAGACCTTAAAGGGACTATGGAGGCTGGGGGGCTGCTGGCAGTAAGGAGGAGAGCCTTGCCCTGCATCCTGCGAAGGAACATGGATCTGTGCTTGCACAACCCAGCACTCGAAACCAGAGTCAAGTTCCAGGACCGTGCTCCACCCTGGGGCTTCTGCCACACTCCTGCACAGGGCAAATTGCTGCCAGAATATCACATACCTGCTGTGTGAATGCAAAAGTACACCAAATCTGCAGGTACAAACCCAAGGAAATGGGATCACTGCACTTGGCAATGTGTATGGCCATGTATAAAACCTTCCGTACACAGGCAAAACTGTAAAGGTTGCACGTACAAGCCTCAATATTTAACGCAGAATCTGTAGAGGAAGCGACCTGGAAATACACTAACCACTGAGAGAGAGGCTTCACATCCAAAACCCAGAAATGTATTGACAGTAGTAAGCAGAGAAACCTGAAGCACTCTTGTGACTCTTGTGCTCAAAACAATTACTTTATCCAAGGTGATTTTAAGAAAGAAGCAAACTCTAGGCAAGGCTGCTATCAGAAACAGCATAGGTAGCAAGAACAAAACATCAGAAAGTCTCTCTAAGATCGCTGCAAAGGAGAGGACATTCCCAAAGTCAGAGGCCATTCAGAATCTGGAAGACTTCCATTCATCTCTGCTTCATCACACACTGCCTGAGCAGCCTGGGTCAACCATTCATGTCATTATTTATAAAAGTATTCAGTGTTTGGAAGCTCTTGTCGTTCCACGGCAGGTGCCCAGACAGTTCAAACGTAGTTCTGGTGAATCAAGCCATGGGACTAAAATGGGATGAATCTAGGTTTTTGCCCCTTTTTACAATCACACTGTTGAGATCAGGTACACTGTGGATCAGAAGGTGCAGAAGTGCTTCAACAACAGGTAACACACAAGTACTTAAAACATACTGAGGAGAAGTGGTGCATTACAGCTATCATTTGGTTAGTACATTAATAAAATCAGTTTAATATGTAACTAGCAGCAATGCAAAACGGAACCATATTTTTTACTCCAAATTTCTATCACTGTGTATAAAACATCTCAATGAGTACAAATAATTTTAAAGCCCTATTTTGCTCCTCTGTAAGTGGCAAAGCATTGACTTCAGCAACAGTAACAACCCTATACACAAATACCTCGTAGGTGATGTTTCTCTTCCCTAGCCTCAGCCCTGCTTTGGGCCAGACTCTCAGCTAGTGTAGGCCAGCAAAACTTCACAGCGCTAAAGGAATGACATTGACTTACGGCAACTAAGGATCTCTGCTTTGTTAAGTATGAGGAGGAGGGAGAAAGCGAATTTATTAGTGTAGTTACTTTAAAAGGCCAATTACAATTTTATTAGAGGAAAAGCTTCCGCAGTTTCAGTTATTTACAATTTAACAACCATTCTATGAATTAAATTTATACAATTTCTTTTCCAAAAGATAATTAACACTATAAACAATAAAACTGAATTGAGTGTTGATCAAGACAGTTTGGAGTAGACTGGTGGTATTTTCCATTTGGTGAAGCCTTTATTATTACCACTTTAACGACCTGAGCTTAGACATTCTGCTTCCTTTTACCATATGTCACTTTTATTCTGCCCTTCTGGATACATGTGTGGGAAGGAGTAGAACTGATGTATATTGGAAAAGTTAATTCAGTCAATTAATTAAAGCCTTTATTTTTACATAGCTAACATTCATGAAGTGGGAAATAAGAAATTAATTCTAAACCAATAATGAAGAATCAACAGCATTAATTAGACCTTTAAAAATGAGTGACAGTAATAACCCCAGAGAATAAACTCCATTTTAACTCTGGTAAATAAAAGCTGATGAAATAGACTTGTGGTTTTGGTTCACTAGCAGAGATTCATGTACCTCACCTGAGGACAGGGAAGTCCTTGCTGAAGTCTCAGACAAGGTACTGGATTTGCACGCAGTGACTGTTTCTGTTGGATGGAAGCCTTCAGCTCCTTCCTTACTCCCAAAGAGCTGACATGAGGAGCTAGACTCAGATTTCACACCAGTAACATTTCAGTAACACATCAGTAACATTTCAGCAGTATAATTCGATCTCTGCAACTATGTCTTGACTTACACTAATAGCTGGGCAAGGTGAAAAATCAGGCCAAAAGAACAATTCCAGAAGCAAGGTAGCTATTGCCTGGAGACAGAAACGCACGTACCTCCCACATACCCATTCTCTGCAGAGAGAATCATTTCAGTCCATTCATCCAGAAAAAGCAAACCCACAAGCAGAAGAAATGAAGCATTCTCCTTTGTGCTTGGATCCACAGCATAATGAGCTAAGAGCCATCCTCTCTGCCGTGGGCAGCTCCTACTGCCTCGAGGGAAGAAGCGAATTGGGGATCAGACAGCTCCATCCCGCCCACACCTACCTGCTGCACCGGCAGGACTGGAGCCAAGAAATGAATTGGTTCTCCTCTACCGAGCCAGCTACAACTACTTCTCCTCCCTCCCTTCCTTATTTCTGTAGCTGTTACCCTGGCTGCTAGCCTAGCCTCGTGCTTTTGATAATGACATCATGGATTGGGAGGGAGGCGAAGGCACCTCTGTCCTGGGGCTGCAGTCCCTCCCTCAAGCACAGCCCTTCCCCAAGCTTCTCCCGGCCTGCAGCAGCCTTTTCCCTGGCAGTGCCACCACGAAGCAGTCTAATCCCCAAAGGGAAGAAGAGTTTGCAATCCCCAGTTCTGAAAAGAAGGCATATTTATTTGAAGCAAGCTGCAAATGCAGCAGAGCAGCATCCTTTTTCACAAGGACCAGTCATTAAAACCGACTGGGCCTGGCCACCACATTCTGCTTGCTTGCATTTTACAAAGCAGCTGTGGCAGCTCCTCATTTGCTCCTCTGTGCAAATGTTAGCAATTATAGCTCACACAAACATGAAATGTAGGTACATGGGCCTAATTAGAGCTGAAGAGATGTAAAGACAAATATTTTCCATAGAGCAAACTCATCTGAAACCGTATTTCAGACACTTGCTTGTACAGGTTCTTTGTGCTAAGAAGTTATCCACATGTCAGTGTGCTAGAAATCTTTAAGGAGAGCAAAGGAATCAAGAGTCGAAAGCAACCTTTAATTCCACACGCACCGCTGGTGTCTATATTCCTGTGATCTCTTGACACATTTCTTTAACCAGCCAGCTGGGATTGCAGCCAGGCCTGTAACACTTAGTTCCAGACTACAGGAAAAGCTATTTGCACATTCAGCCCTCTCCCACAGATCAGCAACACTAATAGTTATCATTATCTTATGTAAACCAATGAATTAGAGCTCAAATATAAACTAGCTTTTAGAAGATGCTTTCATTAAACCATACTGCAATGAGTCTGAAAGCAAGTAAAATGCTGTCACCCGTCTCATTTGAGCTGACTTTTACTGCTCTACACAGTCTACTGTCATTTACAAAAATAGGGGAGAGATTTTTAACACCTTTGATCAGGCTTTTTTTTTTTTTTTGTGGGAACAGCTGAAAATAAGGAGCGTCTGGTGCCATGTCATCCTGTCCCCTCTCCTACCACTCGCACTGACTGATTCCAGAGAAGCGAACTTGGCTGATGGCAGAAATCATGTACCTTCATCAAAATTGGCGGCCCAATGCGAGTTTGCATGCTTGAAAATTTGGCTTGGTAAGGATTTATCTACCATACCAAAATGTGGTCCTGGATAGCAATTTGCTTCCTCCAGTTAAATTAAAAATCCAAAGTTAAATTTGTTTAAAACCCTAAAAAAGAAAGTCTGTTTTCTTCTTGAACAGACCCCATGTGGAAACTTTAGAAGTCTGAATCTTCATAAGCAGATTAACTTTGGCATCTCCCACCATGAAGCAGGAATATTTAAATCTAAAAATAGCATGCTAAAGCTGTTTTAAGTTGGATAATTCAGCTGGAGGTGGCTCTCATTTCATCTAGCTCTATCTAATTTGCTACAGCTAAAACCTATTTGAGGCATGCTGAGCAAAAGAGGCAAGCGAAGTGTCCCCTTGTCCGTAGCTTAAAACTCCACATTAAATCTTGCAAGTCATTGCACACATCCTGTCCTAGATTTAAAAGGTCACATTTGAACAACGTACCATTAATCACACATCCACACAATTCAATCAATTGGTAGAGAGATTATATTAGTAGTTTCCTATAGCAGCAGGCAAATATTTTTGCCCTAGTTCAGCTTCTTTCCAACAAAGCCAAGCCAGTTTACAGCAGGAAAGTGAAAAGCTAATGCTCATCTGTTAGATGAGACAAACATAGGAGATGCCTCTTCTTTTTGTTTTCGTACTGAAAGATCAAGGAGAATGTACATCGGTATGGAGAGGTGGTTGTTTAATTATACAGTAGCTATGGAAAGATATCTCTTTGAAGTGCTTTAACTTCTGTGCCACTTTCTCAAGTGAAAAAGGAAGAAAGATACTCATCTCTCTGAATGCTGCCAGCTTAGATCTGGGGGAGGAGACAAGGGGAAAGAATGTCACATTGAGGAAGATATATATTCAAATTGATTAATAAATGTAAACACATCATTAGATTAAATAGCAGGTTAGTTTCCTGACAGCTAGGTTGTCAGGAGTAGAGAAAAGAAAAATCACAAAAAACCAACCACCAGCTACAATGCTAGAGTTGGAGCTTGGTGCTGTTTCTATTTGAGTGGGTGAGAATCCTTCCATGAACTGGATGCAGCAGGAGCTAGCCCTGGGTTGTTTTCTGCAATTAACCGATTCCCTACTTTATTCAGCTTATGCATAATTACAATCTAATTTTTAGCCACATAGTGATTCCTTCTTCCCTCTCCAGGATTAGGACCCGATGTTCTTTCATGAGTGACTTCTTGTTTTAAGGAGGATATTCTGGCCTAGAGTAGTTACGCATACCCTCCTGCTAGCTACAGAAGGATTATCTTTTTCAGCGGTGGAAATGTTTAGGAGTAGTCAGGGAGGAAGAAAATTCCTCAAGTGTCTTGAGCTGATCAAATCTGGCAAAACAAAAAAGGAAATATTTTAGATGGATAACTTCCTGAACAGGGAAGGCAGAGTACACTGACAGCATTTTTTCCTTCCACTGAAATCCTTTAGAAATGTGTATTCTCAATAGGCAAACCACAAACTTTAAAACAAATCTTTAGAAAAGAAAATCTAGAGCAAGAACATGAAGAAATGAAATTAATTCCACTGTCTGTTATTTACTGAGTGATTAAAAATCTCCAGCTGTGAATTCCTCCATTCAAAAGCTCATATATTTTTTAGACATAAGAATGGCTGAATTTAGTAAAAAATATGGACTGATAACCTAAGCAATGAAAGTGTTGCCAACTCAATTACACAGCTGATTAGTACTCAGTAAAGCAGAGGGAGAAGGGAAAGATCATTCAAGCACAATATGTGAGAGGACATAAAAAGGGATACCTTTTCTTGAGGTCTCCAGATCTGATCAAGTAATCTTCAGCTACTGCTTACAGAATTTTGACCCTTTCCATGACACATATTTATTTAACAATATATACAAGATAAATGCTATACATGTTTTTAAATGAAGTGTTGCTTAAATAAAGCTTTTTTATTAAATAGTACGTCATTTCTATGTGCCATATGACACATATGGTTTGATTATCATAGCAGTAACTTACATTTATCTCTGTGTACTTGCAATTATTCCCTAGAGACCAATGAAAGGGCATATGGCATAATGGCATCTCTTCAACTGTAATCAGTATTAGTGGTACTTATGAAAGTATTGAAGGTGAACTGAGGGCTTGTAAAAGATGAGCTCTTTAATACAGATGCTTGCTTTTTTGTTTCAACAAAATCACTACTACAAAAGATGGTACATTAGTCATCATTTTACAGTGAGGGTGCAGCTTTAGGAAGCACTAGTTTTGGCAGCAAAACTGGCTTAAGAAGTTCTACCTGCCCTTTTCTTCTTTCACACAGCCCTTTTATTTGGAGGCACAACAGAAATCCCTTCACTGTAAACATACTGCTCCAAGTGTGCTCTGTTCCTACCTTGGAGGGCTTACTTCTAGACATGAGAAAATATTTCTTATAACTATCCAGTCCCACTCCAGCGGAACAACTGGTTGCATCTTATTTGTAAAACACAGCTTAATTTCTGTGGCTCAGAGACTGGCAAAGCTTCTGAGAGCATCTAACAGGCAGTGAAATTTGAATCCAGAATTAGATCTCCAGTTAAATTTTCCCAAATTTGAGAGCTATCTGGATTCAGGGAATTATGACTGAAGGTCAAACACCAAGGTTCAATGCCTAAACTCACATATGGGATATGTTTTTAATTCAGAAACTGGGCTAACGTCCAATGATGGCAATGGGGATGCTCACTTCTACTGTCCTTCCCAGTAAAGAACCAGTGAGTGTAAGTAAGGGAACTATTTCTAAACAGACCTGCAAAAATTGCTGTCTGATGCAATGATGGTAACAGGTCACCATTTTGTATCTTGATACCAAGCAGGTATTGTCATCACAAAATTACACCTTTACCTGGTAGCTGAAAGTCTCCAACTTTCATCCTAGTAGGTCAGAGGCATCTAGACCTCCTGAACAAGTTATCCAGACTCTCCTCTCGACAGTACAAATACTAAAGAGAAACAGAGATGCTGGCTGTGGAATGCAACTTGAACAACGTCACACATCTCACGGGAATTCTGGGCTGTATCCCTTCTCTCTGATTTAATTCTAGCATCCAAATACAATCTCAAATAGCCAGATTTTCTCATGAGCTGTACTCAATGCCCAGGACTTCAGAAACGCCATTCTAGCGTGAGGCTGTTTTTAATCTTCCTTAGAGCTTCTGGATGGTGCAGTTGTACAAATACCAGACAACCTCAATATTTATTGTTTTCCACACAGGAATCATTAGGATGTGTGTGACTGTTTTTCTCATCAAGAAGATGCATATTAGTAATTCCAGGACTCTACCACGTGTACCTATGTGTTTATACACAGAAGATGGGGTTTGCTTATCACTCCAGATGTCTGGTGCAGAAGACATCTGATGCCCACAATAACAAAAAAACTGGGACATTAAAGGTACAGATGTAATTAGCAGTTTTATAATGCATTCTACTTCCCCTCACAATAAAATAGCTCAGTATCACGTTGAAACAGACCAGGGTTAACAGTCTACTAACCCAAACTACTGATAAAAAGGTCTGTTGCCTCAAAATTCACATCTCAACAGCTGCTTAAGGAGTACCTTATCAACTTCTTTTAATAACTCATCTACTCTCTCTAATGAAGAGAAAGCAGAAAACTTGTTTCCAGCTGTTTTCCTACAGGCTAATGGAATTAAATGTCTTCTGAACTTTAGTCTGTCTCAGAATCCTCAATTAAGGAACAGTACCTCCATTTTATTTAGAGGTTTTCCATTATTAAAAACAAGCATGGCAAGACATAAAGGAAGGAAAACAGTTTGAGACTCCTAAAATGATCAATGTCCTCTGAGCCAGCAGCCTTCAGCTTAAAATGATGAAGAAAAGAAATTAAAGGAGCATTACTGAGGACATACACAGGATAGACCACACCGCTGCCACAGAGGCCAAGTGAAAGGACCTGTAGGCAGGTCGCTCCAATGCTGACATCTCCAGCATCCTTCACGTGCCACTGTGGCCCCATCGTACGCACAGCACAGCCACAGTCAGACATAGTCCCTTCTGTAAGTAGCTTGTAGTCTGACTAGAGGAAGCAGGCAAAGTGGGGAGAAGGAAAACAGGTTTAATGACTTTAAGGTCATATTTCGTAACAGTGGCAGAGACAGAATAAAATCCTTCTCTCCAAAGCCCTCCTTGAGTAGCTTTTTGCCCACTAGAGTGCTGCTTATGGCAGGGGAGATCAAACAAGAGTCTCTCCAACCTTCCTCTGGCGAACAGGATACTACCTCACACTTTAACCTCCTGTCTGTCTTAAAAAGAGCTGAGGATTTTATCAGCTCAAGCCCTCTCATTGGAGACTTTTGAAATATATATATAATAATAAAAAATATCTCCTGGAAATTATTTTCTCCCTGTTACCATCTCCTTTCCCTCACCCCTTCTCCCTTCCCCAATACGCTACACTTCCCTGGAAACCAGGTGAATCACAGTCTTCATGAAGAGGAAAGCATCAGAGAAGCACATGCAAAAATTCTGTTGGGGGTGGTGGGGGGGGCGGAGTTAAGCATAAAAACATTTCCTGAGAAAAATTTGTGCAGAACTGGACGACACTAGGAGTTTAGACTTACAATTCTTCAGCAGAATAGGCAAAATAGACCTGACTGAACCACATCTTTGTGGGCTTCTGCCTGAAGATGTAAGCAGCTACAGACTCACCAATGTGATTGTGTTAAAAGCAGCAATGGCAAAGCATGACATAAATATCCTTTGTCTCATACAGGAAAGGTATTCCATTTGCTTTGGGTACTATTCAACGTTATCTACTACCCTCCAACTTAAAAGTTGCATACAATAAGAAAATAAAACCAGACACCATGATCACATACTAAGAATAACACACAAAACAACTCACGGGTACTCTATAGGCTGAAATTTGTTTGCACAAATTATTCAGTGAGCACTTATGAATAATGAATGGCTTGTGGAAATCATGATCAGCTTATGAATGATTTATGAACTGAAATATGGGCTGAATTTGTCAGATAACCTTATTTTCCACAAATCACTCAACCATCTCTTGCATTAAATGGTACCAACTGGTTTCCAAATAGCCCTACCTGCAAAATATAATCTCTGCTTCTGTGGCACGAGAAGGGCTTTTAAAACCAAATTTCTAGAGACCTTCCATAACATTACCTGTCAAAGCTTTGCTCAAAAACCAAGTAATTATCCAGAACCAATACTAGTGCCATCCGATATTTTAATTACCAAAGGCTATAATGTGACAGTTCAACACCTACCCTATCAATCCCAAGCCTGCAAAGAGAATATGGATAGAAATTACCTATCACAGAATACTTTATAGACTAGGAATAGTCCTGCCAATCACAGTGCCTTTAAAAGGAGTCATCATTTTTGAGTGAGTTGTCTGGGAGAGAAAAAAATAACTAAAACAACCACAGCAAGTGAATGAACATGACCAGAAATTTAAAGTGTTTAATTCTGAAGTATTTTAAATGCTTAGGAAATTAACTCAGACTTGACAGTTTAAAACATAGCCTCATTTCTTGAAGATTTTGCTCTATAGCCAGTTTAACCAAGGAATCTCAAAATAATTTATCAGTATATACAAAAGACTTCCACATGGTAGGTAGCACTGGTACACAGAACTGTCCTACCGGGTCGGACCCAAACCCTAGCTAGCCCGTTCTCTTGGATGGCAGCCAAGGTTTACAGAAAGCTGTAAAGAACCTGCAGTAAGAAGCAAAATCTCCATCATGCTCATAAACATCAGAAGAGCAAGGTGCTCCTCTTGGCCCAAGTCCTACTTGGTGCCAGAGGCACATGGAAGATGCTATCACAGCATCCATCCAGATTTCAGGCACTGCTTATCTCTGGCGCTTTCACAGCAGTCACGAGGCAAAATGAGACTCCTCTTAGTGCCCTCTTTTCCCAAGCATCCCCACAGAGCCCCGGAAAAACTTGGCTGAGGGTGAATCAGGGAACATCCTTTCAAACAGCATTGTGATTTTATGAGTAATCCCTCTAAGGTACAGACAGCAGCAGGTTTAACACACCACTACTGTCAAATGGCATGTGGGGCCTACTGCCTTAATTTAATGCTCTTGATTTGCTGAGTGAACACCAGGATGCAGCGAGCCTGCTAGCCATCGCACGCAATGTCAGCAGCCACTTCGGTTGTTCCTTCACAGCCTGTCACACCTTCAAAGAAAGGAGACATGAAACAGCTGGCGTATGCATCAGCTTCAGAAGGAACAACTTCTCAGGTGGGATTTCACCTCCCTTGGGGTGGAACAGCTCCACATGGTGGAAAGCCACTAATGATCACGCAGTGCTGAGATGAGAAAGGCAACTTGTTTGTACTGTATTTATTGCTTGCTTATGCAATTGTAAGGAAGGATTGCTGCAGTATTGCTAAAAGACCTGGAGTGCTCATGACCTTTTGTTTTGCTTACTGCAATCCCTGACAGTTTCAGCAGCATGATCGTTCACAGCAAGCAGCAAGTACTGAACTATTTACTTGGAGTACAAATGAATAATGAATAGGAGCTGAATCAGGACCCCTACATCAGCATTCTTACTCTAATAGCACCAAAATGCAACAGGCTACTCACAAATAAACCAGGGATGAAAAAATAGCATTTCCCCAATTATTTATTGCAAATAAAGTTCAAGAATGAGTTCACCCCAAATGTTACTCCAGTAAATAAAGGAAGCTGCATTAGATCTGATGTTAGCCCTCACTGCTTCAGGATAAATTGTGTGTTTGGGAAAACTGGGAGAAGGTATTAAAGGTTTTTGCAAACAGTTGGAAGCGATTTCTAGCTTCTCATCTGGGCAAATACAATGAAAACAAAGCAGAAGCAAATTTAATATATTCTGCAGAGATGCTTCATTCTCTTGTTTACAACTACCATCCCAAAACAACAGGTATTCTAACATGGTTGAGACATGGTTATTGTAATAGGATGTATTATTAGCATGGTCAGGGAATGGTTCACTTGAGGCAATCAGGAGAACAGACATACAAGCCTTCACTGTAATTACAAAATTGTGAGGGTTTTTGACCACCCAGGGTTTTTTTCCAGTGTGGGTATAGTATGACCTGACCACAGACCCATCACACATTCACATTAAAAAGCAACAAAAAGCATATCAAAAGCATCAGTCTGCAAGGAAAAAGGCTGTCTTAATTGTTTCCTTCATGAGTAGGCATAAAGACCTAAATGAATAGCAACACAGCTGTTACAAGTGGAAACTCCATCTTATGAAAAACGGTCGCAGAGCATGCTTTGTTGAGAAGGCCTCTCTCCTTCTGTTGCTTTGAGGCACTTAAAAAATTTAAAAAAAAAAAAAAAAAAAGGGGGAAATGCCAGAGACTGAGAACTCTACTCCAGAAACCTACTTTCTCTAGGCTGAAAACTAAATTTTTAATCATCTATGCAACAAGGTTCTACAACTCCAGTGGGAGAAAAATGTCTACTTTCAAGATTAAGCTCAAGTCGCTCCTGAATGCTTCATCAGCTTATAAGAGACATTTGTTCACAAGAATGCACAACTGGATCTCACGTTCCCCTTCTATGTTCAAATGAGTGGGCTCAGAGTGGCATCTGAGTGCATGCTGTAAAAGCCTTAGCCACCACAGCCTCAAAAATGCTCAGATTAGGATATGTTTCACTGTTCCCCATGCACACACAGAGAGAAAGATGAAAAGGACTGGGAAAAGTGATTTGCATCACTTTCAGCAGAAAGTATTGCAAAGAGACAAACGAGGACATAGCAGTGAAAGCAAAGCAACTACAAAGCCTAAGGTGAGGCAATCGGAGAGTATGAATCATCTAAGGAACTTTGCCACTGCTTGTCAAACAAATTATTCATCAAATTACTTGTGCTGGTATTCGACTGGTTCTAATAAATATCCCAAGCTTTAAAAAAACACAGCAAGATTAGCTATCCTTATATCCTGTGGTCTCATAACCGTAATGAAGAAACTGAAAATTCTTGCAAACTGAAGGCACCACTGAGGAATCAAAGAATCAATTTTGATCAACCAACCTGAAATTTGTTTTAGTTCAAACAAACAAAAAAAAAATTAATGTTTTGACTTCTTAGAGAAGGAGAGAAAAATAGCAGGCAGTATATTTCTTTCTGAAGCTGGCATTTCATGCTCACCCTTCTGAACAAGTTCCACTCACCTGAGCTATCCTAAGGCTACTGCACCCTTTTAAACCAGAACCTCTGGCAAGCCTGCACCATAATGAGACTTGCATCCCCTTGCAAATTCTAACATTGTTACTTACGGCCATACAGTAAACATTCAGGCAACCCTGCTCATCCAGGCACCTTTGGTTACAACTTTAACACCTGGGTCATATAGGTGGAGGCATTTACGTTGCGATATAGTGCAAAATTAAACCTCAAAATGGCTGAATCTGAGCACCATCTGCTCATGAACACAGCTGTGGTTTGCAAAGCCAAGAGACTCCCAACTTCACAAACCAGAAAGTGACTGCTGCGTACTGTAAAACTTTGCACTCACCAGAACCGCAACTCTCAACACACACATAAAACTGTCAACACAATGGTGAGTTCACAGGGACTCTAAACATGGGATATTTGCCATGTTTTGACTTTTACAGGTGGAGTCTAAACTTTGCAGTCCAGTCTCTTGAAGTACTAGGATTGCCCAAAATCAGCCTGTCTAGGAAATTAGCAAACGAGCACCTCAGTTTTCTTCATGTGTACATCTGTTGTTCTACTTTGATCTACATGACAAACAGTCAAGTATGCAAATAATAATAATAATATTAACAGTCTTGGACTTAGGGGAGGAAAAAAGTCAAAGCATAGAAAATTAAATGTTTTAAGTGAAACAAAGTTCAATTTGCTCTTCCAATGAAATGAAAAGACAGTCTTCAACGCACAGCCTAGCACTGTACTTTGCTAGAGAAAGATTATATTGCAAGAATACACCTAAATTAATCTTTATATGTTACTTTTCTGAGGTCATTTTATCAAGAACTTACCTTCTCTTCTTTGCCAAAAGCTGATAGAAGGTTTCCATATACTGCTGAGGACATGGGAGAAAGGACTTCCAGTTCCCAGACAAGAAATGGAAGTGGTGGGTCGTGGGACTGCGAATCGCCAACAGCACATCATTATATCTGACCACTCTGCTTTCGTTTTGGCAGAAAGCAGCTGAGAATTTCAGTTCCTCTGCCGGCTCTCTCTGTTCTCCTATTTCTGCTTCATTGACTCCGGTGGTCGGGAGTGTCTTCTACAAGGCCGACAACAAGTACTATGAGACAAGGGGCACCTTGAATCACTGGTGGTTCATAAAGCACATTGAAATAAACATGGAGCAGCCACTGTTGGCCTTCACACAATCTTAGTCTATTAGGTGTACACTAATTTGGGCTCCCTTTTACTGCCTCTAGACTTTTGTATCGGATTAATCTAAGAAATGCTGCTCAATTGCCCCTTGTGCACTTCGCTGAAAGCCTACTACAGTCACATTTTCTTGCTGTCACCAGCATACGAACCACAGTAAACCCACAGGACAGAACAAGCATCAAAGTGATCTGGGAGATTAACAGCTGTGCCGCCTTGCAGGGAGAACAGATACAGGTGATGGTTTTAAACAAGCAGCATGAATGTTTTCAGTGGTTTTTTTTTTTTGCATCTCCTAAGTATAACTCACACATTTATACCAGAGCCTATCTGGAATCTTCTGACAGGATACTTTATATGAGAAAATTATGAAGGATTTTGCTGCAAGCAAGTCTTTCTGCAGCCTACGCCAGTGCTGATAGTGTTTTATGTTGAAAAACAACAACTTACAAGTGAGCATATCCAGTGAATAAGTATTCAGCGGTGATATTTGAAGTTTTTAACACGTAGATGTTTCAACATGAAGTGACCTTTAATTTCAATATTTTAAAATTACATATAGAAAAGAAAAATGTGGACCTTGCCTTTTACATTCATTTCACAGGGGAAAAAATCCCCAAACCAAACAATTCTGGTTTTGGTTTTAGTTGGAAAGAAAAATTTGAAAGATGTAGAAATTTCCTACAGAACAGAATTTTTAAAGTCTACATAATGCTTTTTCATTTTACCACAATTCTTTTGTAGGAGGAAAACATGACTGTGGAGTTGAGAAAAAAATTTCTCACGGCAGACTTAATTATTGACCAATGATCTATAGAATGAGAAAGCACAGAAAGACAATAGATGCTGGGTTATTATTTGCCACATTTGGTGATATTAGACCAGGAGAATTCCGAACACTTGAAATATTTTTACTTTTGTGTGATTTCTACTGTGTTTCTTTGCCTTGCTTTGATTTCATCTTCTTCAAACCACCTTTTTCTCACCATTCTTGAGCTCTGTTCAGTGTGAAGCGAAGGTTGTGGGGACCTCTACATGCAGCTTTCAAAGCACACGGCTCCTAACTATCAGCATGCTCTCACTGTGCTGTTCAGGTTAGAATGAGATCAGCTGAAGCAGTGTAAAACAGGGGGTGTGAATAAAAAAAAAAAAAAAAGAAATGGAAAAAGCAATATTTGCATTTCTTTGCCATAGTTGACAAGAGTACCCATGAGCCTAATCCACTTTTCAGGCCTGATAAAACAAGCAGCAGATAGGCTGACAGAAGTTTCTAGTGGAGATAATTTTTCAGACAAACAAGGAACTTGCGAGGAAGAGTAAAATTAGCCCAAGCCTTCACAACTTTGTACCTGCACTGCAACGCACAGGCGTGTATCAGTTACCACTAACCTGATCTTTCCTTCTCTTGTCAACAGGAGGAAAGCAAATGGTCTCCAGACACTAATCTGGGCGGAGGGATGGTCTAGCCATCTGTAATGACGCAGCCACGCAGCTGCCCATAGCTCACAGCTGGTGAGCTTGGGCAAGATTTAAGGCCTGTGAGTGAAGCAGGGTGGGTATGTTAATAGCAATGCTTCCTGTCATTATCTGCAGAAGGGGCTGTGATAGAGAAGCAAAGCTCAAGCCGAGGAATCTGCGACTTTGTTCAGCATATATTTTTTTGAGGTGTTGGCTTCAAAATGGAATTGCCTTCACCTGCAATTTCCTGCTCCAGTAGTGGCTCTGCTGATGACTTGTAAACTCACTGGACTAATTCAGACACTGTAAGTGTTTCAAGCAGTATTTGTTTTGAAGAACTAAAATACTGTGTCCTTGTATCACAGTACTGGAAAACATAATCACCTTCCCTAAGATCTCTGATTACATTTGGGAAATACTATTGTTACTGTAAAAATCAAGGCCATGAATCCATTACTTTGAAATCTATACCAGCCAGAAAGGCCAAATGGATCTGAAATGGAAAGAAAGTGGCACTTGCATTTTTGCTTATCACCTAGCACTCCACCAGCTAAGCACAAGAGGTATTTACCTGCCCTCAGTTGGATTCCCTAATGTTCTTATCTTCAGCTTCCCATCAGGCATCAAAGCATAAAGGCAGAACTTGAACAAGCTGTAACCTTCTGTGAATACCAGTCCTTTATACAACAAGGAGATCTTAGTTTATTTTCCTTCTACATGGCAGCTGAGTTCTCCAATGTATTTACAGGCTAATACGCTGAGAGCCATCAAGTTAATCAAAGTAAGGATGACTGTGCACAACCTGTGTACAAACACTACTGTAAGTAGTCAGAGTTATGTTCCAATCACAACAGAACGCCTGACTCCCGTATAAGGTATTTTTACTTAGTTAAATAAAGTAGAACCTAGTAGCCTCCGACAGACACATGGACTTATTTACCACTCCTGTTCTAAACACGGTAGTGGAAGGTGTCCCAGCCTGTGGCAGGGGGGTTGGAACTAGATGATCTTTAAGCTCCCTTCCAACCCAAACCATTCTATGATTCTATGAATAACCATCCAAAGAAAGCTCCTGAAGTTACATTCCTTATTTGTACAAATCCCCTTCCTCAAGGGCTGCAGGCCCACACCAGGTGAGAGCAGCTCTCTTCTGGAGCTACACGCAGTTGCACGCAGGTAGAAAAGGTTGGCTGTAGCACTGAGAAAAACAGCTCTGTCTTGTGCCCCGAGTTCATGCTCAGACAGGACTTGCAGGTGCCACAGAGGAGCTGAGCTGCAGAGCTTGTCACCCAAGGCACCTCCCCGTGACGCTGTCTCCCAGCCTCCTGCAGTCCCCTGGCCTCCCTCCTTTCTGGCTCAGGGAGCAGGAGGCACCGCAACACTATTTATATTCAAACCGGCTACTGCAGAAGCAGTAATTCCAAGTACTGAGCAGCTGGTGGTTGCTCTGCCCAGTAAAACTTAATGTACTCAGAAGAATGACTGTCAGGTACAGTGAGCATGAAGGCTTGAGCTCAGGAAAGCACCTCTGCAGATCACGTGGAATTTCAGCACAAGCCATAGAAACGTGCCATGCAAGTTAGTGCAACTTTACAAAACCAAACAGATAAAACTAATTACCAAAAAAGTCCAGCATATTAAAGGCCATCAGATATACTGACAGCTTTTTCCACCAAAAGCAAAAGCATTTTATTCTGTCTTAATGCAAAATATCATGGTATAAATGAACATATGGAAGGATAAAAGATTTTTTTTTTTAATTATACAAAAAAGTAATGGCAACACATTGTTTATTTTAACCAACACAGAAGATGTACTATATGCCATCTAAACATGAATTGACCTTGCAGCAGGACATTTAGCATGACTGCATACAGCACTAGGGGACATGCTAGAAGAAAACACTACTGAAATTATGCATTATCTCATGAACTAGACTACTGCAGTTAACACATGTTTCTGTAAACTAACTGCTAACGTGAATGGAACATTTAGATTTCTTTACTTAAATAAAAATATAACCAGCCATATATTCTGTAAAAAAAAAATTAAGGTCTCTCTTGCAAATAAGTATCAAGTAAAATGGCTGGTCCTCATAATACATTTATAAAAGGCCGGATTATCACCAGTATCTCAAAACAGAAAACATGCAAGGGAAAGACCCTTTTGTATCAGTCATTCCAAGAATTTCAGTATCAAAGACATTTAGTTCCTTCTTTAGGTTTTCCTTATCTCCATATTGCAAGAGGAGGGTAGAGAGTTGGTGATTACAGACAGCAAAATTGGAGTGTAGGAGAAGCTGTATGCCAAAGAAACAGCAAGGTACACATAGCATCACCTTCTTCAGTGTCAACATCACTAGAGTGTTTATCCCAGTCTTTTACAAAGCACTTTATAAAATGAGGGCTACAATAAATATGCAGTTCTGATGACCTTGCCATTAAAGAAAAAGACTGAAAAAAGCTTTTCATCCCCCTCATTTGCATGAAAGGCACAAAAAAGGTTGAAAATAACCAACCCCCCTTTCTGCTTTTTGTCACTGCATTTCATTTCTCTCAAAGAACACCCCAAAGTGATTCTGAAAAATGAAAAAGAGGAAGAGTTAGGAGATTCAGGCTGCTGTTCAAAGAGGGGGGGAAAGTTTCAGATTTGATTCTTTTTCATCTTGACATTTGTGCGTCTAGATGTTGAAATGTGTAAAGGAATATATTTAAATGATTCTTTCCCCTGACATATTTATTGTGGAGTAGAAAAAAATACATCACACACACAAAAAAAAAAAAAGGAGACAAAAAGTTGCAGCAAACCCCGTCATAGAATGGCATCTCCTTACTCTTGGGGCGTTCTGTAGCCAGACACAGGACATGGGTGGTGGTGTTGCAAGTCAAAATAGATCACCCAGCAACAAAGGTTTGCCCTCTGCCCTTCACTGGCAGAGGCTCAGCTCCTTCTCTTAAGGCACCATGCCATTTTGTCTACATTGCACATGGGAGCCAACAGGGGATCACTTGGACCCCAAAGAGAAAAGAAGCAACCACCAGAAAGCCCTTGCTGTGCTCTTGTGGCCTAGGAGACAGCTTCCAGAGCAGCCAGCAGGTGTCATTTTTAATAGGACAACTGGGACTTAATACTCGGCTACCCAATGCCAACTTCACTATTGGATTGCTACTAGCAGAAGTTAAAAGAACGATCATCTGTAAGAGGCCAATGTGCCTGCAGCTCTGTTGTTTCTGATGCAGTCTTCAAAAGATACGTTTCATTAGAACTTAACCAAGACTCCTTTCGCAGCCACAAGGTTCAGAGAATGAGCTTTTAGTGACACTAAGGGGCTGATAACATCTCCCTAAGACTCTGGCATGCTTCCCTGAAGAGGTGGCTAGGAGGTGAGAGGTTACCTGCATCTACAAAAAAGAGGCTTGGCAGGACAATTTTTCTGGGGAAGTGACCTGCAGTCTGGCTATGCTGAAGCTTGGTGAAAACATCTACTTCTGTCTGTCCTGATGAACATCAGTGAACAGACGGATTCACAACCCTTTCTGGGGCAAGGTGCAGAGGCCAAAGACCACACTCCAGGACAACCCTCTGCCTCAACCCTCCCAGAGCAACGTCCCACAAGACAGTAACACACCTGGATGGACAGACACACTGGAGCACTACAATGTCAGAGCTACTGACTGAATACCAATTCAGCTTACTATTAGGCTGGTCAGAAGTGCTTATTCCTTCAGTATTGTGGCGAGTTCTTCAGTTTTACAGCTAGTGTTTCACATTAGCTAAAAGTGAACCTTTATTTCCATTCAAGAAAAAGCAATGGAAGATATCAGCATTCTAAAAACAGAGAGAGAAACCTCTGCTGCTCTCTTTTTACTGCCTGTACTTAATTTACCAAATGCATGCCCTTAAAACCGAGAAAATGAATAGTGCAGGATGGCATAAATCTTATACTGTATACATAATAGCCACAGTGACACAGAGAAATGTAAACTTCATTGTGGCGCAAACTTAGTTCACAGCCAAAAGAAATTGCAGTACTTATCTCAAAGTGCAAGCACAACACAAAACATTTTAGAAAAAGAAACATAAAATGAGTCAATGACTCGTGCTGGTCAACCTTAAATTAACATCGATAATGGAATCATAATACAGGAACACTGAACACTGCTACTATTAAAGTAAGAACATATCATTTTCAAGAAAGTGTAGCTGTAAGCCTTTTACTAGAAAAATTTTATGTTTCTATATATTTCATTTTTCCACCTTTTCCGTATTATCAGTTAATACACATGCAATGTATGTAGATTTCAGGAGTGAGAGGGAAAATAACTGATTATACATTTAGAAAAAAAACACAGGTCAAACTTCAAGCTCTCGTGTCATTTTCAAATGCCCTTCTTAAAACTGCATTTGACAGCAAAATGCATTCGGCTTATTTTGCTCATAGCTTAGAATTCAGGGCAGTCCGTGGCTCTCGCCCTTCTAAGTGTTTGGGAATGGTAAACAAATTGGCAGATAATTACATTCTGTCTCTTAGCAACCTTAACTGTCTTGCAATGAAGTTATTGGGCTTCTTTTTTTTCTATGTATGCTGGTAATGACATTATTTCCACAAATTTTAGACTCAGTCTGACAAACTCCTTTTGTACAGAACCTCCTGGATCAGCCCATCACTAAATGACAGCAAAGATCAGCTAGTGAAAGCTACCGTCTTGTTTATAATCTCTGGGGAAGACAATTCACAATAAACATATACTGAGGACAAACAAATGAGTAAGTAGGAAGAAGCTAGTCAAAATATTTTGTCATGAGCCTAAATAGCCTTTTCCACTGCTGTAACTGCAAACACACAATATAGAAACCTGTGGTTTAAATACAAACCTTTAGGTAGCAAAACTCCCAATTATTTAACTGAAGAAATGAAATTTGAAATTATGGAATAGAAGAGAGGTTTGGGCCCATTTTTCAGAAGTGATTGGATTTTGGTAATCTCTTTTGAAAATGCAATCCCTCTTGCAGGCATAAAGGAATTCTGAAAAGCTGGTTCTTTCACTGTACACAAGGGGAAATATTGCTGCCACTACTCCACTTCTGCAGACCTAGGACTATGCAGTGGTAGCAGACTGCTAGGAGGGGCTGTAAAAATCTTCAGTACATTCCAGTGGAGTGGGCAGGGCTGGAAAGTTCAGTGCTTTCCTAGGAAAGACATGATCTCGAAGTTCTCTTTCACTCTTAATAATGCCAGAGCAGGTATTAATAACAAAATAGTTAAAGATGCTGAAAAATCAGTACTGTCATAAAATACAATTAAAACGGTAACCTAAAATATGTTTTCCTGCCAAAAGGCTTTGTATTACGCACCGTCTTAAAACATCTCCTTACTCATACACTGATTTTGCATTAGAATCCTTGTACAATCACTAGCAGAGGTGCACAGATACACACTTCAGAAGAGGGAACCTTCCTTCTCTGTATCCCTAATAATGAACATAATACTGCTTCTCTGTTCAATGGTCAATTTATGTACAGGTACCCCTCTAAATTAATTCCCAAAGCAGGTTATTGCTTTCTTATCGTGGATCATCTCCAAAATGGTAACCGAACAATAAACTCATTTGAAACAGAACACGGGGAACCAGCAGTCTCTCACTGAATAGCATTAATTGTAAGTATTTGCACCTTGACTAATTACTTGGGAAATGAAGATGAAAATCTGACAGACTGGAACTGGACATTGAAAACAGATTTTCTGTAAGTTCAAAAGCAACAACATAAATTACAAAAATGATTAATTCCAGCACGGGGACTTGAGAATTGGTCTCTCTATAACTCTTGGTAAATTTCATCTGCACAGCAAACATAGGAGACTAACTTAGAGTTTTTTTGGGGGCAATTACTAATTAAGACTAATAGTCTTTTCACAACGTTTTGTTGCTGTGCAGAGTGCTGTTCTCCATTTTAGTCAGGCACCTGGCAATGTATCTGGGCTCAAATAAAGCGCTTGCCACAAAAACCTCAGGTTCCAACTAGATGAGAAAGAAAAACCATGTCACTCCAGCCAGGCATCTGATAGAGGAAAGGCAAACAGAATGGGAAAGAGATTCCTTTCCATTGTGTGCTGTTTTGGTGACAAATCAGTTTTCCGGCAGCTCCTCTCTGAGCATACAAGTGTGCTTCTCCTCAAGGGCAGTGTCAGTGGGCAGCAAAGCTGGCACCAGCAGCAGCATACGCTGCACTGGCCCTTTCGCAATGGAATCAGGGCAAGACTGCATTTCTGCTGTTCTCCTTTCCTTGGGGACATTAAGGTGCAGACATACTTTCTCAGCTCCAGCCCCACCTCTTAACTTCTTTGCTCACCATCACTCATTCCCTTGAGGTTGCAGCCCCC
The DNA here is from genome assembly GCF_013368605.1 of Nyctibius grandis. Lineage (NCBI taxonomy): Eukaryota > Metazoa > Chordata > Aves > Nyctibiiformes > Nyctibiidae > Nyctibius > Nyctibius grandis. Next base: position 18,935,572 of record NC_090665.1, read on the forward strand.
CAGATTTGCTAATCAAGTGCCACACATCACTTCTCTTAAACAAGCAAAGTTAAGAGACAACTTTTATCAGACTACACTTTGCTGGGTGAGGAGTTAGAGATTGTTGTCATCATCAGGTCTAAGAGGAAGTGTGTTAAGCAGCAAGGAGCAAAAGCGTTTGCAGGCAAATGTTTTGGGAATGCTTTGTCGATACTGGAATAGACCAGGTTTTTTTTTTTGCTCTGTCCTCATTTACTCTCCTGAAGTCTAGTAAAAGCCCACAAAAGGTGGGCACAGAAAATGCATCCAAAAAAAAGCAGTATATTGTTCACTCAACTGCACCAAAGAGCCCCTTAATTTTTAATTTTTTTTTTTAAAAAAAAAAACCAAACCTATTATTTTATCTTCACACTAGATTTTTTCCAAATGAAAGACCAACAGAAGAAAATACCTATAAGCAGAGTCTTGTCAACCTTCATCCATTTTTTAAAAAACTCAACACAGAATCTAAGAGGAGAGGAAGAAGTCGGGTAAGATTACGCTGATAAAAACAGCGTGGTTCTCAAATACAGTTTCCCTTTAAAAAGCTGCCAGGGCTAGAGCACTCACATGGCCAAACAGCGTGTGTCTGGCTCTGCTCGTGCCTGTTCAACAAGCCATGAAGCTCTGTGGCTGAACTAGCCTGTGTGCCATGTGATACAGAGGTTGCCATGGCAAGTGCATATGCAGTTCTTGATCTGTTTCATCACAGACACAGCAGAATTCAGATTAACAATGCGGGAATATGAACTCCTAGGAAAAAAAGCTGTGCTTTGCTTAGCCTAACAGTTCGGATGTGAAGCTAAAACAATGTAAATTATCTGTTAAATGGTGTTTGTGATATGCTGATTAAAATCTTTTAATCTGACAACAATAGCCATATAACACAAATGCTATCAGTTCAGTCTTTGAAAGCAGCTGTATATTGGGCATATGTTGCAGTACATGAATTTCGGCACACTCTTCCATTTAAATACACAGAAAATTGTATTTCTGCTTCAGCCCTCAAAACACAGATATAACTGGTAGAGAGAGGAACAGGTGACAACTGAGCCAGTGAAATAACAAGAAACAGGTCAAACCAACTCTAAAATTCAATCACTGATTTTTATGTTGGTAATCCACAGGCTGACAGTCAACACGAGAGATTCCTGTGAAAGATGTTCCTGACACTGATGTAGAAAACATATCAGAGTCTTAACATCTGGTACCAAAATTAAGCAGCTTGCTAATACAACAGGCTGATGAAGACCTGCATCGTACAGGCTGCCGTTCCCAACTCAGTGACAGGATACGGCTGAAGCTACTTGCTACCCAAAGCCAGGTTTATAGAGATTATTCTGTTCCTGTAGTGGCAGCCATAGGAGTGTTTTACCTGACTGAGGTCAGTTCCAGCGAGGCACACTATTCCTGCCCTTTTAGGAACCTCACTATGGTGCCAGGATCAACCATGAAATGCCCAAAGACCTTTGGCATACCTTGACCTTCAGCATTTAATACATGTTCAGGTAATTTTCATGTGTGCTACTGCTCCAAGAGAAAAGATATCCAAGTCCTGAAGTAATTTCTGATACTACAAACAACCTTCAAGCAAAAAATTACAAGGAACCTAACCATAAAGAGAGTGTCCGAGCCTCTGAGCAATTACATAAAAGCAGGCAGGTTGGAATTTTTAATAAAAGTTAGCCATTTGTCTCCATGCTTTTCATAGAAGTGATTGAAAAGAGTTAACCTGTATTGAAAAGACAACTGATTCTCTCAGTGTTTCCTTCCAGCAAGAAAACCAAATAAAAATTAAATTTGAGTTAAAGCCAAATGGACTCCCTCCGCCCCTACATTGGCTTCCAAACTCTTCCATCACTTACATAGGGCTGGTCTCAAAACCTACAGCACCATTCATGCCTGTAATTATTACCAACTCAGGGCATCTGGAAGTGCAGAGCTCTCCCAGCACGTAAAGAACAAGATGTTGCTTTTGTTCTTTCCCTTTATTAGAAGATACTGTGTTGGGGCTTCATGGGTTTATTTCAGATCCTTCTCTTTTTTTAACCTTATGCTTCTTACTCCACTCACATTCTTCATGTCCCTGTACACATCTCACTTCCACTCTGTATCACAGGTTTTTCTCCAATAGCAATAAAAGGGAAAATCTCCATTGCAAATCACTTGCTGATTTAAAGGAACGAGAATACTAAAACACAAAGCGATGCTCCAGGATTTCCTCTCCGTTACAGTGGGCTGCATTTATCATTGATTTTTATTATTTTTAATTGGATGTCCATAAAATTGAAGACCTGCATCACTACTGATCCAATCACGATGTTTCTCCCATAACAAAATTGCATAACAGATTATATGGATTTTTACTGAAACTACCTTGAATCTCCCTGCTTATGGAAGATGAATACCAAAACGTAACCACTGAAATACTGGATGCAGTTTCAAGATGCAGATAACTGATTTTGTTGTGCTATTCGGTTTTGTTTATTACAAAATTGCTGACATCTCTCTCAAGTTCATCTCATTGCCAAAAATTAGAAAAATTAGATCACTAGTCAGAGCTCCTACTAATGTGATTTTGGTGTTAGCAGAGTAATTTTTTTAATTAACCTCTCTTTGTTTACTTACTCAGACTTGCACATTGTGGAGGGCCGTGGGATTGTCTCATGTCAGAGTTACAAAGCTGAGCATAAGATAAATAACTTCCCACATTCCCCAATACCTCTCTTTCAGCCCTTAGCTTTCTTCAGACAGCAGGAATTTGCTTCTCCGTAGCTGCATGCAGAGAAGCAAAACAAACTTTATGTTTAATTATAGAAGATTATTCTCTAGGTGAGCTAGATTTTTAAACAGTCTCTTTCACAATACTAAAGGACTCAGCAGTTTCCTTTTGTCTTTAAAGATTCAATTAAAAGTATGTTTCAGAAATTAAATTACAGCATGAAATTAGCTAAGGGTATGAAATACTGCATTTGCCCTAGCATTCAGGGAAAGGCTGTACAAAGCAATTCACTTAATGGCTCCTAACATGTGATCTCAACCTAATAACTAAAGTGCCCTCAGCTAGCAGAGGATCTACTGGTGAGATACGCCCTATATAATCCACCAAAAGGAGAAATGGATTAAACTCAGGTAAATCTTATTAATTTATGGTAAACCCTATAGTTACTCTCATTTTTGATCTTTTAAAATGTTACAATTTTGTCAAGTAACACACTTGTTGGCAGGAATATTTCTGTGGGTTTTAGCTGGCTGTGGCCCTCTCAATCTTGACACATTCCAGAAACATCTGCTGGAGTCTATTGGAAGCATTTGTTTCTCACTAGCTTTCAGAGAGTACTGCTGGATGTAATTCATCACAACCACCAGGGAAACACTTCAGTTTATTCTTTGCTGTATTAATATAGGGAAGGAAATGAGCAGTCCCCTAACTCTTCAGCCGTCCCTTTAGTCACCTGTTGGGTACAATTTCAGCTCATGCTGCGAGCTGCCTTTGTGCTGCGCGTGTGTGCTGGGTTAGTGTTTCAGAGAAATCTAATTTCCATTTGGGGTCCTTGGGTACTGTGCAATAAAAAATAAAATAAAAACCAATTCCACTTATGACTGCCTTCTGCAGGACCAACGAGCTCACTCTGCTCACTCGCAGGCTCCCAGCAGCTCGCCCCAGCAGCACCGGCACTGCCAACCCCCAGCTGAGCCGGGCACTCCCGAGGGCTGAGCGGTGCCTGCCCACACCAGCTCCACCACGGCCTCTCGGCACAGGAGATGCCTCCTGGCTCTACATTGTCGATGAAGGCCCTGTGCTGAGGACATGCTCCACATGGTGGGGTTTTTTGTTGTTTGTGTGTTGTTTTTGTGGTGGGTTTTTTTTTATATTTTTAAACTGACTTCACTTAGAATTACAAGCCAAATTCGAGTGGAAAGACAGAAGGGAAAATAAAAAGGGTCTCAAATTAACTATAAAACCTACAGCTAGTAATGTCTCTGCAATCCATTTCTTCTCTAATCTCTCCTTACTCCCATTTTAATGCAATCACATAAAAAAAATCTCTAATCAGTGCACACGCACATTCCTGTTTTCATACAAATTTTAGCCACTGATCTAGCATAACTCGGCAACAAGATGCCCATCACCAGATGCTTATGTTGCAGAGATGGTCTGTACTGACATTCTCTGCTTTCAGGGGTATAGGTGAGAGCAGACTCTCTTCTTTAGGCTAAGAAAATAAACATCTCAAATTATCAAGCATCATACTATGTTTGTGCTTTCCCGTGGAGGAAAATAAATAAATAAAAGCATGCACAGCCTGTCAGTAGGGTGCTGAGAAGGAGAATATGTAAAGAGAACAAATGCCTGCCAGCTGGGTGGGGCATGAAGTAATCTTTATTATTATTATTAATGACAGCAAAATAAGCTGTGATTTATGGCCCTGGAAAGAGCAGTGCACTGAGCTGTTTCGCTCAAAGAACATGTTTGTTTTTGCTGAACTTTATGAACAGGTATTGTTAAACAATGGATTTTCCTGAAGGCACAGAAAAATTCACTCATGTTATTCTAATGCTAGTGCAGACCTTCAGTTCTGCTGGGTTCTCAGACCGGTGCTGTATGTTCGCAGTGCCCATTACAGCCAGTTCTGGCATAATTTCGAAAGTGCACGTGGCTGAACATGCATGCGTGCACATGTAGGAGTGTGGCTAGCTGCAATTTTGCTGCTTATGGGTCATGAGACTACTTTCTGCAAGTCTTCTGTACAAGTATCCGTCCTTCAGGTTGTAACATGAGTTCTTAATTCAGGTCACAGGCAATTACAACATTTGTCAGGTGTCAGTGAACTTCAGCATGAAGTACTTTTTGGTTACTGGAAGCCTTGAACCAGAACAGATCATTGCTTCAATTTTGCCAACACTCCTGGGCTAGATTTTATTAATGTTACATTGCATATTAATTGTGTTGGTTTACTGAATTGTATTTCTCCATTAATGAAGTACAACCTAAATAGTTACAAAGACTTTATCTGGGCATGCTTCAAAAGTCTTTTGTTAAATCAAGTCTTCAGAATAACAGGTTTTATTTATTTCTGCTCTACTCTATGAAATTTCATAATATACTTGAAGATATTTTCCAAGCAAACACAAACCTTTGACTAGAAATAGCAGCACCACCAGAACCCTAAAGGGTTGTGCAAAACATCTACTTCCCCACAGCTCTACGTGCATCTCTGTCTTGCTAAGGGGGGCTTTTTGGTTAGAGGCAGTGCTGGATAATTTTAACTATCAAGTTAAAATTACAATTCCACATCCTGTAGTTAAAGGATAATGAAGAGGTAGTAAGAAAAAAACTAGAAATACAAGTGGAATGGGAACAAATGACTAAAAACTGGACATTAAGATCCATACACCCCCCAGCATCTTTCAGCATGGTATGTGAAGGACTGTCTCGCAGTGGTACAGCGGACCCCCTCCCGAACGCCTCAGGCTGCCGAGGAGGCACCAGCCTGTGGGCTGCACGTGAACACGCGCTCAAATGGAATTGGAGCAAGGCCAGTTCACTCATTTACACAGGTGGTCAGACAGCCTGCGAATACCAATAGCATGGAGCTGCTTAGACTGGATTTTTACAAGAAAAGGGGTCTGTAACCCATTTAGAAGTCCTCTGGGCACTCTATGACCCCACACTTCCAATTAGGCTTTTAAATATAGCAAATGAATCCTGAGCAACAATGCGTCCACTTACATGGTGGGCCAGTATACGCTGAGCAATTTGTGGAATGATGAAGGGGAAGAGATTACATAACTTGCCCAAAAAAAGAATAAACGTTGTAGGCAGAAGCCCTAAAATCATGGAAAATTTATTGAAAATAACATCAAGATTGAGATACCAAAGTGCTAATGATTTCTGCTTTATTTCTTTGGTACTTGGGATTACCAAGCAGGCTATCAGCCTCTACGGTAAATTTTAAATGACATTTGTTGCATGACTGTCCTAAAATAAAGCTTCTCAGAATAACAGCAACAGCAATGTAATATAGTTTGCATTGTGCCTGTTGTTTATTTTGTGTGGCAATAATACAGGCGGCCATATGGACATGAGCATTTGGAAGGGAGGATTTGTTGGCTAGAGCATCACATCTGTTTACTTATAAATGCAACAAAAATACATTTGGAGGTCACTGACTGCACAACCATTTTATGTACTCTTCATCAAAAAAAACCTATTAATGCTACCCTTTCTACATGAACCCAACTTCAAAGGATATCTTATGATATTTTCATAAGAAAAGGGTTTTGAAATCATACCAAAATTAGTCTCTATCACACCTCATCATCCACTTCCACCACAAAGGTGGTACCACAGCAATAATTTCATCTAGGATGAAATGAGTATGCAACATGTCCGGGAGGAAGATAAGGAAAACAACCAATGCCACAGTTAAGCTTCCTCATAACACATACCCTTTGATTAAAGGAGCACATACCACAGAACCCATATCCAAAAATCACATTCACCGAGTGAATTTAGATTTGAATTAAAAAACCCCAAACAAACAAAACACCACAAAAAAACCCCACAAAACCCCCACACCAACACACCTAACCAATAACAACATGTTCACAAGCTTGTAATTCATAACATCTCAATAATGTGCTTGCAGGTACTTTAGCCGAGCCCCTCACCATGATCTGAAATATTTATTGCACTTCCTTCACATTTTTCTTGAGGTCTGGCTGTAAGCATATTGTAATCTAGTAAGCATAAGTATTCCTTCAAATTTAGAAATGTGTCGTTCACTACACAAAATTTCAACTACAGACAAATGTTCAGAAAAATAAGAAACTACTTTAAGCATTCGTTTACCTTTCTGATTTCAAGTATTCAAAAGTATCTTTCTGATTTCAAGATATTATTATAAACAGTAAGTTCATAATGACATTATTTGACTTAGGTTATTTTTGATTCTGATAGAAATCTTCTGGTAGAAACACCTCACCACGTCCATATACTCTAAGATTACACACATTTTCTCAGCTGAACGGAGCTTTTGGCAGTGAATAATCCCATGCATAGAAATATTTTTATATTTGCTTGCTGTTGCCCACGCATGATAACACTTAACTTTTAGCTGAAGGACACATAACTTATGTCTTGTTTACAAAGGAATCTAAGGACAGAAACTACAGAAAACTACAGACAGATAATACCTGAATTCAATTAGTTCCACAACATTAAAAAAAAATAGAGCAAGAGAAAAATATGATCTTACTTTTGCCGATGCGTTAGTCTTCAATATTTGATTTGCCAAGGAAGGAGAGGTTAGGATGACAGCTGTTCATTACAATTCCTTCTTTATTACAACAGCTTAACTGCCACTGGCTGGCTGGCCCATTTCTGCTAGCTTTAGCACAGAACAGCGCTCATAAAAGCTCCTCCTCTTGACAGCATCTGTCTGGATACTTCCCTCAACAAGCAGAAACTAGGCTTTCCACAGAGCCGTTTAGGTGCTGGGAATGAGCTACAAGTAAGGGAAACCATTAGAAGTAGAAATAAATATTTTGATGGCTAAGTCCAAGATTTATCAGGTAGAAATTCGTGCCCACTAACACCACCAGCTTTACACCACAGCAGCAGTCACATCTCCATAGTGTTACAGATCCAAATGACGACACCCCCAACAGAAACAGCAGCTTAAATGATACCTAAAAACTAGAAGCCAAAACTTTGAAAGCATACATCTCCTGTGAAAGCGTACAACCCCAGCCACTCCCTATGATTAATGCAACATGCCTCAGCCTTCAGAGGGGGAAGAGGGTTCATTATTTGTTTCTTACCAAGATATTGTATTTAGACAATCAAAAAAAAAAGCACTGGTGAATTATCCACACAAGACTATGCATAATAGAAATAAAGTATCTAAACATGTGTGTTTCAGTTATGGATAAGTCAGAAAGCAACTGCTCATTCTAACAGATGCCCTATGTAAATTCAAAATATTCACCTTTTCCCTGGCACCCATAATAGCTGAGGCAAATCTACCTTCTGTTCCCAGAAACACTGCCTACGGCAGATATCGTATCATGGCAAATGTACATCTCAGTACTGCAACTTTATTGCCAGTGAAAATGATACTGCTTCATAACTTTATTTACAATTTATAAGCTCTGTGGGCAATATGCCAGCATGTTCTCTTGGTCTGGACACAGCCGCCTGTACAGACAAGTTGTGAATGACCAAGTAATGAGACCAGACGAATAAAAGATGGAAGAAAAAACGTCTAAAAATTAGGCCCAAAATATATATACACACTAACATATTTGTTGTGGCTTACTCTCAGCTACTGATCAGCACATTAACCTTATTTTCTCTGCATGATCGCTAAGTACCATACGAAAATTAGGTCAGAAATTCAGATCAGATCAGCTGACTCAGCCCAGCAAGATCAGACAAAGACTAGTTGCTTTTTTTTTTTTCCAATCCCATACGATGTATTTTATCCCCTGCAATGTACAATAGATCCATACATTTTCCCCCACAATTAACCTATCAGAACCACACACGATGAGATAGCAATCCACACTGAAGGTACATCAGTGCTACTGAAGAAATCCAACACAATATGTCCTTAGGAAGGTAAAACGTACAATCAAACGGCCTTTTTTTTTATGTCATTTTTCAGATCTTGTTTCCAAACTGCTCAGACTAATGCATTTCAATGAACTTTTAAGTCATTCAGCATGGTTATGAGATGATTTAGGTAAATAACAGCTGCTTCCAAATAGTGTTGTGTGTGTGAATACCACCACTTTATTAGACAATAAATTGCTCATTATTATGTTGTTAATATACATGATCAGCCTTCTTCTAAAGGAGACCATCTGAGCACTAAAATTGAATAGCATCTCAAAAATTCAATAACCAGATTATTAGGTAATTTTCAGTAGGTGCCAAAGACGTATAGCTGCTTTATTTCAATTCTGACAACCAAAAGGAGAACATTTGCTGGCACCCCCTCTCCTGCTCCAAATCTACCTGCAGTTAATTCTAGGGATGACTCCCTTGTTGCTAAGGAGATTGTTTTCAGCTATTGGTAGTCTCCAGACTGGTAGCACTGTTATCACTGCACATGTGCACCACTTCCTATCTAGGCCACACTACCAGGAAATAGGGTAATATAAATACCCATCAAGATAAGGTAAAGACATAAGGAAAATAGTACAGAACAAAGAAGAAATCAATAATCATACTTTACCTTTCCTGACTGCTGTGTTTCAATAGAAACTGGTCTTGGATGAAATCTCTGGAGGTTACTACAGGGAGTAGACTGAATTGCAGTCAGCCTAAGTGACTTCAGACATCATGGTTCCTTTAGTCAAATCAGATGTTCTCCCTTGGTCTGCCATTGCTTTTAGTTTTCGTAATCAAGGGTTGATTACAAATATCTTGTTTTCCCTCTCCAAGTTTACACAAGAAAAAGACTCAAAGCCAGTGTTTTCCAAGATTTCCTAAGGTGATTTTCCTACTTTGTTTCCTCAGACAGATACTGTTTACCCCCTCAATGTTACTGAGATAAGCCAGTAACAAGGGAGGTAGTAGAGGGGGCCATGGCAAACATGGTTTCCCACAGAAGAGTGTTATAGTCAAGAAATGTTGATGCCTCTAATTCACATAGGTATACATGCTGTTCCTCTGATAAACCCACTATATTGTTGGTAATCTTCCTTCTGTCTTCTGACTCTGTATCTGGGGAGCACAGCACTGTTCTCAGTGATCTCATTTGAGCATGAGCAAGAATTTCATGGTTTGGCTCAGCTCTAAATCATCTGCACTTACCCAGAGCTCTTCATCAAATCACTTTGCCAAGATCAATAAATAAAACCACACAAACCAACCACAAGGTAGGAAATACTGTTACCACCATTCAAATTAGGTAGAGAAGCTTGGCTAGAGGACCCTGAAGAACCAAGCAGGTCCACAACTTGCTCTCTCACACCCCAAGAAACTTATTCACAACAAAACCTGTTTTGGCACTTAGGGACCTTTATGGTCACACATACTAAAGTGCGTATAAACAGGTTAGCCAGAACACAGCCTAATTAGCTGTCAACTCTGAAGACTATATTCTAAAAACTGTCAATGTATACAGATCTATAACATAGCCTATCATCAAATGAAGAAGTTGCCACAAGGACTGGGGAATTTATTTTTCCAGTCAATTCTAAATTAACCAAATAGTAAAGTTTCCATAAATTAAAAATATTTACAAATTTGGTGTTTTTTTTTTTTTAAATTATTTTCCTCAGTGGGAAAGAGCCAGCAATGTAAGATGAGAAAGTACTCTTCATCTCGCTACTTTAAAACAGTAATTTATTGACTAGCACTTCTGTATGCGCTCACTTAGCAGGTGAGACAGATTCAAATTCTTTCTCTGCTTCATGTAACTAGAACTTAACTTCCCACCATATTAAGAAATATTTTGAGGTGGGTCTCCCTACCCTTTCCTCTTTGAAGTTTTGCAGTTTACGTAGCTATTCAGTAGTCAAAAGAGAGAGATGAACACTAAACAAAGATGGCAAGAATGAAAAAAAAAAAATGTGTATTCAGCATAAATCAAAACAAACAAAACCCTCCTACATTAATCTGCTGCAAGGAAAAACAATTTCTCTCATGGAGTTGTGCATAGCATAGCTCCTGCTACAACCAGCCCATGCCTTTGACTCCCCAATAGTTTGAATCCCCCTAAACATCACCCAAAAGTTAGGCTGATAAGACAATAGTCCAGAAGGTACCAAAATACACATTGCATGGGCTCTCAATATTCACCCTAATTTCACATTGGTCTTATCCCCCCAACAAATTAGTGACAATCCAAAAATTCGTACTTCCTGGAACGTAAAGCAGCCATAATTTTGCTTTACATTGCTGCTTCTCCCTCCTCTGTCAAACTGTATGTGCTGCTCTTTAGCTTCAAATGTTCCATCAAAATTGCCAGACTACCGAGGCATTGCTGGAACATTCACAGCACAGCATGTCTGTTATACCTGGATGTACAGTACCCAAGACATAGCATAAAATTTAATCACTTAAAATGAAATACAGAAGATACACGCTGGGGGAAAAAATTCAAAGGACCCCCTATCAGTTTGTGCTCAAGCCATCCATTTGCATGTAAAAGTTTATCATTTGGATGGGTGATTTACCTGTATTACACAGTTTGTCCCTCTCCTCAAGAGAATGCATTTTTTTAATATGCAAATGTGTACACAATAAATATGCGTATCTATCCCATTCAACCTTCTTTTCCTCTCCAAGAGGCTGCAGAGATTTCATTATTTTCCATTGGCACAAGAGGCCAGGTCATGTGAGTGCTCCTCTCATTAACTGTCAATTAAAATCAATGGAATTGTTCAAGAAGAGCCATTACAGCGTTCTGCCCATCAGGGGTTTGATCCATTTTCCTTTAAATGATTGCAATATTTTTACTGACTTCGGAGCACACAAAATAGTGAGGAAATCATAAATAACAGATTTTTTTTTTTTAAAAACCTCAGACAGCAATTAGAGAGCTTTGAAAATGTACCAGATTTAAAACATCAGCTCAAGGAGAGTCTGTTTTGATCTGTGAGGCTGCCCCGTCATCCAAGAGCTCACACACCAGTAGACCTTTGCACAAAGTACACACTGTCCATCTAAAAGCACTGAGTAGATGAGGACCTATTTTCCATTAGATCTACATCTCCTATTCCTAACACCTAAACTTTCTGTTACAAACCACACCTGCTAAAGATGCCACATGTGCTGAAACAGAATACATTTGGATGGGAATACTCTCCTCCACTCAGGGAGGCAGAACCATTCATCATGTCTACACAATGTAAAACACGTGCAATTAGCAGCCTGACATGGGCCAATGGTCTGTACTGCTTTTACCAGCAAGCTGCTTAGAAAGCAACTAGTCTACACATATTTACTGTATCTGAAACTGCGCTCCTCACTGTTCATTCACTCTGCCAGACCACTCATCTTTTTATCAAAATATTTACCGTTTTATTGCTTCTTCTTGTTTTCGACGTTTTTCACTCTTTTCTTTCAAGTAAGCCAGGTTTGTTTCATTCCTCATGCGATCATTCTCTCGAGCAATGTCTGATGCATTCTGTATAACCAAGCCATCATAGGCCTTCATCCCCATATCTTCAATATACTGGAGAAAAGCGCCCAAAGTGACCTCCTCCTGATTAGAACTCATCATCTTGCAGGAGATAATGAACAAAGGAAAGCAACGTTTCCTGCAGGTTGAAAAACACATAACACCTTAATCAGTAGGAAAATAGCTTATGGTTTACGACAGCGAGATTGTGTCAATTGTAATTAACATCTCTGTGAGAGACAATTTTTTAGACTTTCTTCTGTCTAAAGGATAATAAACAAAGCGATTCAGAACACAGAACAACATTACTAGAGATAAGAGAAGATAAAAACCAAGAGTCTCTTCTTTGAAGTGATGCAGATCCATCCAGTTATACGTTGCTCAAATCCCAAAAAGGTTTTTTCCCACCCCTTCCCTTTTCCTAACACCTAGATAAAGCTGCACCAGAGCAGATGACCAGACAAAATTCCTATTCTGCAGAATATTCCAAAGTTCAGGCGGAAAATACTGTTCCATTTTTTGGAACAAAAAAGTTCAAAATTTTCTTCATGTTCAAAATCTAGAAAGGAATATTATGAAATAGTTTCCTGTATTTCTTAGTAATGTAAATATGGGCCCATAAGCCCTGGTCATCTGTTGCCCAACAGCTTGTTAGCTTGAAGCTCCAAGAACGGACAAGAAATCCCAGCTGAGCTGGGACCTTCAGCACTCTAAAGCCCTTGAATTCCACAAGCTTCCAGTATTTCTTCCACAGGTATGACAGACACTTGGGTTTACAGCATCTCCAGCTAAGCAGCACAGAGCACAGACAAGCTTATATCCCTAAGTCACTCCTGGCTCCATGGCAGGCAGCCTAAAAGCTCTCAGAAAGGCCCCAAAGGTTTTCACCAGGAGATGCCCTGGGAGTCACAAGAACTCTGGTGTATCGACACATCAGTAAACACTACAGGTGACTAAAGGCAAGGTATAATTTCAAGATAGATACTGGCTATCTAAATTCTATACAATTGGATTAACTACTTATTAAACAAGTAAAAAAGAACTTTAATAAAACAGAATTGTGCCATTTTCTTATTTTAAATACTGTTTACTGTAAGGTCCTGAGACATCAGGATCTTGAGTTGCATTATCCTCACACAGCCCTGTGAGGGAGGTCCTCATCTTGTGAACGAGGACTCGATGCAGAGAGTGACCAAGTAACACACTGGCAGACCTGGCAGCTGAACTCAGCTCTCTCAGGCATGTTTACTTCTTCACTACTAGAGCATCCCTCCATCCCCAAAGGAGGGTGGTGAGGCTTCTTGGAATCAGTCTGAGAACAATGCCAGCCCTGCAGCTAGAAGTGATCTTATTGAACAGGCAACGAGTATCCTGTCTGCACACAGATTTTAGGGGCAGAATCCCTGTGTAATCAGCAACAAAAATCTTTCCTCCATTTCCTAATATACTGCCATATTTCTAATCTTTATTACACTGCTGGACAAGCAAAATTCTGGTCAGGGTAGGCACCGATTCAAAAAAAAAAAATAAATTAAAAGCTGTTATACATTCTAGCAATCCACTCTGGGCCTTCAGGCACAGCCCTGAACATGAGAACAAAATGCTTTTACATTCATGGAGTAAGCAACCTGCAAGACATAAAACAAACAAACAAAAAAGAAATATTTTTCTACCCTTTATTTTTTTCCCCCTCTTTTTGATCACTTGAAGTGGCAATGACAACAAGCAGCTAGTTTCAAGCAGTTAATACTTAAAATGCACAACAGTATTTTTTCCTTTGTTCTCTGTGTCTCTATATCAAAATTGTTTCTGTACAACGGTAACCTGACTGTTAAAATCATGAAGATTCAAAGGATGCAAAGGGTCTGCTCCCATCACCTCTTCTACCTCCCAAGACAACCTTTTCTATCAACTAAGCCTGAACATGAACATAAGGCTCATGTTCAGGGTCACTAAATTGATCTTAAAGTATTTTCAGGCATGGGTATAGGTATCTACTACTACTCCCTGCAGGGTAAAACCAGTGAAGGAGGCCTTAGTGCAGCCCAATGTGCATACATGCAATTTCACACAGCTTTCACGTTGGAAGTGGTTAGAATTCCACTGGGTTGGAATATACATTGAGCCACCCTATATATTCACCGTAAGTGGCACAGTATCTGCAAAGGAGTGAACTGGAAAGCTGACAAATAGCTAAACAAATTCTATCAATAGTACTGATGCTTCAGTACACATAATTTTAGACCAATTCCTAACCTTTCTGATTGAGAAAAATAAGTCCAGATACCATAGCCCCTTCCTGGGAGTCTCTGTCTACAGCATGAAGCCCACCTGATTAAAAACAATGCTGACAGCATAGATGGCTCTAACTCTGCTGTCTCTGGACTTCTTAAATGGTATCTGCTATTTGATGGTTAAAATCTGGGCAATTTCCCCAGTAGATGGGTATTTCACTATATTTTCCTTTTTGGACTTCTATTAAAGACCAGTTTCTGCATATGTTGAATTAAATTCAGGTAAACCTGTACAACAGAGAAGCCCCACCCTAGCAACCTTAATGGCAGTTTTGCCATTGAATTCTCCAGGGACCAAATTTTACTCCTGAAATAGAATATGAAATTTTATACTGAAGGTAACTTCAGCAGGCTTTCAATAAATGCAGTTCTGATCCATTTTTCCCAGAGACATATAGAACCTGATCTGCTCCACACTCTCTTTTATAACAACAATACTGCATTTTTTTCCCCCCTCATTGTTTCCCTTTCTGTTTGGTGGTCAAAAATGACCTGACACTTAAGGATAAGCTGAATCTCCTTTTATTATTAAATTTATTTTTCATACAAGTGGATAAAGTCATTCCAATTGTAAAAGGACTGAAATAAAAAAGCCTTTATACTGCTGCACGCACTCACCAGATACTTTATATTATACTTACTGGTTTATCACTGATGTTGTCTATTACTAAACTCATGCAGAATGACAAAAATTTACCCAATATTTAATAAATAGATGAAGATATATTCTTTGTCCTAACAGAGGTCCAATCCTGCAACAGTACTGAGCAACTGTAGCTACTGAACTCTTCCTGTGACTCTTAATGCTTGCATGCTTGTGACGCCAAAGTCAGTTTGGGGTACTCCTGGAGGTACCGTTGGGGGACTCCCAGATATTTCAAAACCTTGAATCAGCTCTTATGGCACTAACTCTGGAAAGCATCTATACAAGTAGCGAGATATTCTGGATCTAAACCCATGTATTTCCTGCATGCATAGCATTTTACAGCCTCATGGCATTTACTAATATTGGACAGTTGTGCATGCTACACTTAAACAGGGAATAAAAACGCAAACAGCTGGGGCAAAAAGCTAAACTAATTACTTTAAACATTTTTAAAGAATTAGTATAACTTTTACAGTACACTAGGACCAATTTTATTTACAGGTATTAATGCCACTTCAGAGATACTGCGTTACCTTAATAAATGTGCTTTATAATTGCAATAGGCTGCAACCAACACACGTGGCCCATTGAGCCCCATGCGTTGCTTGCTTGTCACTCTCCTTGGAAAACGCATGGACAGCACTGATTAACTTTTGATCAAAGGTTCTGCTGACTGGTAAACTCAGGCAGCGAGCAATTCCTAACCATCTGCGAGGGCAGATACAAGTACCAGCAAATGTTCTGTTTGAGTACATTTATATTTGATTAAAAATATGCAAATCCAAGTTGTTAAATAAGTAATGTAAGCTGTAGGTGAGGCACCACCATTTTGGTGCCCCTAACATGCACACTGTGGTCAGGTGTTTTGTTAGCTGGTGATAAGGACCACAGAGGGGCACCTGTGTATTTGCAATCAAATCATTTTCAGTGCATTTTGTTTTCTTAAACCAAGAAGCCCTGGAAAATTCTAACTGGGAGTTGCTCTGTTTTGGAAATTCTTTTGACACTCCTTTCTCTTTCCCTCCTCATTGTGAAGGAACAGAATGAGACAGTAGGGAGGAGGAAAAGCCCTGGATTTCAGCTGTTGAAGCCAACATACTGAGAAGCCAAAGTTCCTCCAATCAATTTCTGTTGTTATGAGTGTTCACTGAAGACAAACATTTTTGGAAATTTACCTGAGTGCAAGGACACAAAGAAGGAGTTCTCCACCATGTTCACTTTGCCTCTTAAAGGTCAAACTAACAGTATGTGAAACCTCACTGCAGGGGGGGGGGGGGAATCATGCTCAGTGGCACCTGCCCCTCCAGGTACCCGCAGATCAGAGGGACATTGGCACAGGAGCACAGAGCAGCTCGCACTGTTGTGGCCATGCAATCATCTGTCAGCATGGAAGGAGTAAAGCAAGTTGTGGTGTTTTTTTTCCTCTCCCTTGCCAGTGCATCTGGTTTACTGGCAAGGGCAAGCAGTCCCCTTACTGGTTTACCTAGAAATATTTACATAACTAAATTCAAGATCTTTGTACCGATTCAGACACAGTTTCTATGGGAGAATAATGCATTGTGCTTCACAAGACTGTTGCATACCTTACTTCTAATTTAACTATTTGTTCTGATGCCAAGCAGACAGCATTCTCCGTCAAACCCAAATGCACCTCCTTTTCATATGATCAGAGTGAAAAATACTGAATTCAGAATATGAGTAAGCGACCCAATATCACAGTATCAAAGCAGTGTTATACATTAATATTCAGATATGTGGTTTTCCCTCTTATTCACATGAGGAACCCCAAAATATCAGTTGCTTTTCAGCATGCTTGACAGCCATAAGCTGCAGCTGTGCTGCATTGAAAATTGGCAACACTGACATTAAACTGAAGGAGGTTTTTGAAGTAATGACAAAGGCATTGATTGCCTTCTTCCAAACCAGAGGGATTTTTTTTTTTTAATTTTAACATAGGAGAACAGAGCCTGGAAACACAAGAGTAGGGTTGCCCAAAGTCCTGAGTTGAACCCCTAATTTATAAAGGTCTACACACTTCTCTAGTCCTTCCTGTCTCGCTTTCAAATACTGCTTTCTCTCTTTGAGAGCACATCTGCTTTCACATGACCTGTCAATTCCCTCCACTAAATTCAGTGTATCAGAAGGATTCTGCACAAATCAAGGATGCTAATCAGCCATTCAACCCTCAGGTTTGAGCTGTTGCATTCTAGTTGCTTGCAAGGCAGTACAAGCAAAGTAGATAGACCAGCCATATCCAATTTTCACAAACTGCTGACCACAGCAGCACTAATAAGGACCTAATGGTATTGGGTGTACAAAGAACACTTTCACTGCAACCAAGAAAAAAAATCAGTGATGGAAAAATATACTTGAGATTACTTTGCAGAATTGTTTCTTATCATAACTGTGCCTTATACCAAGTGAGCTTTGAAATACCCAAACAGTTGAATGTGATGAGACAAATTGCTAAGACATGCTTTTTAGAGTTGCATTATACTGCTCATTCTTAACAATGAGCTGGCATTAGTGTTTTCACACACAGTAATGCATTAAATTCTAATGTCAAAGAGGAAAGAATAGGTTGCAAGTTTCCTACTATACTATATATCATTTGACAACTTCTATGCAGATATTTACAGAAAAAGAACAACTACACTCATTTGGAAATACAAAATATACTTTGTATTTTGACTGGGATTACAGATTATATACCTTGTCCTCATTATACTATACAGCATGAGCTCTAGCACCTGGGTGAAATCACTGAAGCTAAGTAGTGCTAAGCCCTTCACTTAAAGAGGTTAAAAGTGGCTCCTTCAGTAGCATGAGAATGCAACTGCATGGGTTTAAAGAAATACTCCATTTCTATAGACATCCCACTCTTCACAGGGGAAAGTTATGCTGCCTGTAGTTTTAAGAACTAAAAAAATACCCCGAGCCTTGAATTCTGGCTCCCTTGCTAGTGCCTTTTGAAAAGGAAAAAGGTCTTTGCTAACAATGACTCCTCTGTGACTCCAGAATGTAAAGAGCTGTTGTTTACTTTGCAATACAGCAACACTTTTATCACTTTTATCCCCTGAGGAAAATAGTGCTTCCTCCAAACCACATGGATGTTGGACAATTACAAATCTAGATTCAGAATGGCCAGCACTTAAGTGCAATTATGACACTTTAGCATCCCAACATTATGTGGAAGACTTATGAACAACAAGAAATAAAACCACACAAGACATAGACATATACACACATATTTTGTATGCAAACAGGAGTGCATTTGAACTCAGAAGAAAGAATGAGCTTCTTGCTGAGGGATGTATTTTTTTTCCTCCTCCTTAAGAACATGAAATGGAGATTTCACTACCACCAGCATCACGTTAAGATGCTGTAAAATATTAATGGTGCAGCGGGTCTGATAAGTAACTGACATAGATGTTGGAAATTATTTCAATTAATTCATCAGAAAACAGCAAAGATGTTTTTAATTATTTAACAGTGCTTTTTTACAAAAAAAATCAGCTGTAAAATGTCTCTATTACAAGCACAATCAACATGTGAAGTACACAAAACCAGTCAAATAGACTTCAGCTTTTAGTTTAGCAATGGCTTGATTAATACCTCCTAAAAATACATGCAACTTCATCATTATGTATTCTAGCTATTTATTATTTCATTCTGCAAGTAATATTATTTTTTTTCATTCTAATTAGCACCATATTTTATTAGCATGCTCATATAATACATATTAAACATGTACGTACCAAAATTTAAGTCCACGGGGACTGCTAAGTGCAATAATCAAAGGTGACTTTCGCCTGTAAAAGCCCTTTCCTGTGGTTATCTCAGTGCAGTCGGAAGGGATATTTCAGCACCATAAGAAACAGATTTGCAGTTAGGCTCAGTTTTTTCTTCAGTTAAAGTGCATTAAATCTTGTTGGCAAAATTGCCCAGATTGTAGAATTCGACATCACTGTAAGTCAGTGTGTTACGTTACAGATCTTCTTAACATACGATTAAAATGGCATGGAAAGTTTGGCTTTTAAAAAAATGCAGTGGCAAGAGAAGACAGGTGCTTGCTTCTTTAAATCCACATTCAGAGAAGAGAGGATACAGATAATGGGAGGGTATAAACAACACCCTGCTTTGAGGTCCAGCAGAGAAGAAACTGGATGATTTTTACCCACTTTACAACATAGAAGATTACAGCACCGTCATATGCACTAACACAGAGATTTCTAAGGTGCCTCATTTGAATATGTTCTGTGGAGACAAAAAGAACGGAATATAAGGAACAGAAAACATCCTATCCAAATGGCTTCTTGCAGCAGGAAAGATGCTCGCTCTCTCATTGCCACTTAGATACATAAGGTCTGAGGCAGCCTAGCTCGTGGCATCGTCTCTCTCTCCCCGCCCCGTGACTACAGGCAGGCTTGCTCTCTCCAGCTGCCTTAGTCTGTTGATGCTGCTGTCGATGAATCAGGGATTCTCAAACAAAGAGCAAGCCTACCTTCGGGTGCCGGCAGGACCGTGGGGCTCCTCTCCGGCTGCAATCCGGCTGCCCCCCGCCGCGGCGCAGCCAGCATCCTAGTACCGCGGACAGCTCCCCCGCGCCCGGCCCATCGCCAGCGCCGGGCCCGGCCGGCGGCCGCTGCTCCCTCCGCGGCGGGGGCTCCGCGCTCGGCCCAGCCTCCTAGCTAGGCAACGGTCTCTCTCCTATCTCCACTGCACTGAAGTCTGATTAGCAAATAATCCAGTGGGGCGGAGGGGGGGGGGGAAATCTGCATGAGCAGCTCTGTACATCACATTTACTCTATAGGTAGGAAAGAACACGAAAAAACGCCCTTCCCCCCTCCCTCTCCCCTCCCAAAAAATAAATTGTTCTTCCACGGAGAATGTGTAAGTTAACCTTTAGCCCATGTTATTGCTCAAGGAAATGAGCAGCCACTTAAAAGGAACATCTAAGCCTCAGTTTGATACCTCATATTGATGTATCTTTGGCACTCACCCTCACTGAAAAGCAGTGCAAGGCACACAATTACTGCTGACGCATTGAGACTGGTGCTCAGGGAGAGAGGGGAGGAGCTCCTCACCCTCACCAAAACAGCCTCCCACCACCTGCTCCCATTGCACAGGAACAAAACTATGCTACTTGGACAGAAGGAGCGTGACATTTATGCTGTTTGCCTTATATCAATAGGAGATGTGCACTCTGGAAAGAAGCATTCTGTTTGAAAAGCATTCAGGGTAAAACTACACTGTTTTAGGCTTATCCAGAATTTGTGAACATAGTGGTTTGGAAGAAAACATTTCATTTTTTCTGAACTGGATCTATCTGTGTTATAGCTCCTCCTTGCAGAATACAGGCAGTTTTGCTTTCTCTCCCCCAAACCTGCAGCCTGGACACAAAGCAAAGGCATTCACTCCCTGTGCAAAAGCCAGTAAAAGGCGAGATTGTCTGAATGTGCACAGAATGCATTGCCCCAGTGTTAAACACCATTTCATTCTTCCTCCTTTCTTAAGTTATAGGCATATTTTTCTCTTGCTTAAATCTTGATTCTGATGTTACAGCAACAGTTGAAATTATTTCTAAAACTAACAACAGAAATTGTGGTCATGGAATAAAGTCCTTTCAAAGTGGTGCACGTTCACACGAAAAACAGTGCTAGTACACAACTAAGACCTCACCTGCAGAGCACAGGAGAACTTCCTGTAGAGTTACTACCCCCAGACTGGAATATGAGTGTTGCCTCACATTCAAGAGCACTCAAGATAGCCACCTAAACACATTGCAAAACATGGTGACCTCTCTCCTGCAGCAGTGGCCAATACTAACACTGGAACCATAGCCTGAAGAAAGCCTGCTCCTAAAACTCTCTCCTATTCACCAGTAACTCACTCACTGCTCACTGTAACAGCGCACGTCCCAGCACACCTCTTGCAACCCTGTGAAACAGGGCAGTGAAGCTTCCACGTAACATCTCCAAGACACCATTTCAAAAGGATGCTTTAAGAAGGGTTATAAAGACAGAAGATGTGGAAGGTTTTTCTTTTTGTCAAGGAAAAAGATCTGGAAAGGAAGTACCTACGGTGTAGAAAAACTGGAGGCAGTCCTGGAAGGAGAGAGTTCTTTCCATAGCCCAGAGGCTAGCCCGCAGCTCTGCTTCTGATTTTTTCCTTCCTTGAAGGATACCTTAAGAGCAGCTGTGGCTGGTGGTAATTGGGGAATTCTTTGATTTTCATCAACTGGAGATTCCTGTCAGAGAATAGCCTCTTATTTCCAATACTCCTCCAGAATTTAAGACCTTCCCTATCTCTGCCCCAAGTCATGCACCAAAAACAGAAATTGCCCAGTCAGATTTCTTTCCATGTTACTTTAACAAAGATACATCTGTAAAATCATTACAATTTTATAAGCAATTTGAACTACAGATTTTAATCCACAATGGTGAAACACTTGCCTATGTCTTCACCACATGGTTCATCCTAGTAACTGAAATAACCCAGATACAATCATCTTCCAGACTACATGTGTTATTGCACCTTTTGGCAGTTTCCACATTTTATCACTCTTTCACCAAGGTTCCCGTGGACCACATCTCCATCAGCTGTGGAATGAAATGTCCATTTTTCCTTCCAGTAGCACTGTGGGAAGGGCACTGGTGGAAAATCATGACCTCTGCAAGGCTGGCAGCTCCATTCCTGGTTAAAGTACAGAAAAGTCTCTCATCTGCCTCCACAGCCAGACAGCATCAACCCAGGAAAAAGCACCTACAGAACCAATCATGGGACTTTCTGCATGAATGGCAGAAGAGCTGGATCAAAACTCGGTAACCTCTTCTGTGGCTTTTTTCCCAGCTTTCTTACAGAACAGTGCTATGATCATCTTTAAACATGTTTAATGACAACCTCAATGAAGCCGTGACTGGTTTTCACTCCTTGGTTACAAAGAGCCCTAATCAGTACAAATATACACACCTCCACAAATTACTACCCGTGTTCTCATGTTGCAGAGGTCTACACCTGGCTTCCTGGTCTCCAGACAGCTAGCAGTGGAGAACCATTCATTCCTCATAGCAGCTGCCAATCCCCTTTCTCCATCTCCTTTGCTCCACGTCCTTCCTGGAGGTTACAACCACATAGAATTCCGGCAGATGTAGATTAGTAGATTATTTGCACTTGCTTTGAATTTCTTAAAAGCTTGTGCAAGGCTTTATTACATAGCATGTAGATGAACCCATTTTATTTGTTTATTTATGTGTATGTACACGCTCATGCACACATATAATATAAATATACATAAAGAGGGAGAGATGTCACTTGACCCGTGGTTGGCATGTGCACACAGGGAAAAGAAAAGGTGAACAACCTGCTGTGGAAATGCACACTGGCAACTACTCAGTTACAATAGTTGCGGGATACTGCAGCCTCTGCCTGGCCATGCTGTAAGCAGGCTGGAAGCACACGCGATGTAATCGGGAGAAGGCAGACCTCTGCAGGAGGCTTCTTTGCCAAGGGGATGACAAGCCCTTTCAGGCTCAGAGACAAGTGGATTTGGAAGGCCTGAAGACTGCAGGCAGCAGAGACACAACGGGCTTTCAAGAGGAAGCGAATATTCATTTAAGATGCTAACTGGCCATTTAGTGACTGAGAAAGACTGCCTGTCGATGAAGTAAGGGAAGCTTGAGGACAAATGGATTAGAGTTCAGTGCTATTGACTCACTCTCTGCTTGGCTGGCAAAGAGAGGAGGAAGGCTCTCCAAGAAACGGAAACCCCATTGTTTCCAGGTCTGAACCTGGTAACATCTGACTTGATGCAGGCACCTTTATGTTATTATTTACATTTATGAGGGTCAAAAATGACAGGTTTCCTCACTTTAAAAGCACCACCCCACAGGTCATTTGAAGCATCTCCTGAGAAGGCAGTCCCATGACAGATTTTTATATCTGACCTCCATGCCATAGATGAAGAGTTCCTTGAATGGAGATTCCATAAGAGCTAAAAAACCTGAAATTAAAATCAGAAATGGAGGACTTAAACCTGGAAATTCCTGACACCTAACCAAGGCGAGTGTGGTATGAACCTACATCCTTGTACCAAAACTCTGCATCTCAGTGAACGGAAGAGAGAGGCTACTGAACAAGACCTGTCCATGCAGCAACCAAATTAGACAGGGTTCCTATCAGTCAGGTTTTGCCAAGACCAAAGGCTTACCAAGCTAGACTCATCCCAGGGGAAGCTAAGAGTTGGCAGTTTACCCACCCCTACAAACACAAGGCCATCAAGATGCAGCTTCCCCTTTACCTTGCTTCCTTAGCTTCAATTATTTTTCCTGTCTCCTGTGTGCTTAGTTCTGATTCTTAGTTTCTATTGCTGCCAGTCTGCAATTGCTCTAGCCACCTCATGCCCCTTGCAGTATGGATTCCTTGCCTGGTCTCTGGCCACATCTCTTAACCTAGGCCTTGCTACTATCCTTGATCTCTCCAGCAGCTGCATTCAGCTTTTCTTGACTCAAACACCTGGTATCTGGTTCTAATCAGTCCCAACTGTTAGGACCAAGCTAAGTGTCTTAATCTGATAATAAAAGAATAGTTTCCTCGCATCATCATTCTCATATGAGTGAGGCAAATGAAATTTTCAATGACCATCTTACCTATGCTGCACCTTAAGTCTTGGTTTAGCAGTCATCATGACGTGCCTTTAGCACTGAATTGTGCATGCGTGAAAAAAGCTGCTTGGATTTTTATTTGGATTTAAATGTGAGTTAATAAATATTTTAAAACAGCAGTGGGTTAATTAAAGGAAAATGCATAGAAAACAAACTACATCCAAAATAAAGCACAGTGCTCACCATAACCTTGACCTTAGGCAACTTTCTCAGATTTGGTTTGTTCATGCTCTTAGTTATCCACCTATGATCATGCTACGCAAAGTGAAAACCTAAGGATCTATTTGCAGTTAATTTTCACCATGATATGATGAAATACTAAGCTGAGCCTTCGAGGCCACTTTTCCCAAATCATTTAATTCCATGCCACAGCTTTAACAGTTGTGTCTTTTCCTCTCAAGGATTCTTAAAACCCTGGAAGTTCTGCAGTTGCTCCTTCTGCCAGCCGCGTTTGGCTCCTTTTGCCCCTCTCTCCCTCCTCACACATACAGTGCTGCCAAAAGTAAAACTACGCACACAGTAAGAGTAAAGGAAACTCTCATTGCTCCATCTCGGCATTTGTTTCAGCTATTTCACATCCTCTGTAGCACCCTTTCACTTCCTTGGAGCACACTGGCTCTATCCCTCCCAGCAACTGACTATTCACAACTGTCACACACATTTCTCTCTTCAGAGCACTGAGGAGGATTATTCTAAAGGTACAACAGTAGAGGGGTCCCCACTCATGTAAAAAGCCAATTAAAGTTAAATGCTTAACTGCCATCTGTGCCTTTAAGAAAAATCTCTTAATTTTCCCTAGTGATAAATTTTTTTCACATGGGACCAATTTTGCTGTTATTGCTTAGGCAAAATTCCCATTGAAGTCCACGGGGAACTTTGCCTGAATACAAAATGTGGAGCAAAACCCTGTGTTTATTTGCATAGACCACAAATCACAAAGATCACGTCCTGATGCAAGTGATTTATCCTATATGACAGCTGGTGCAACTGGGTTATTTTTAACCATGATTTGTTGTAAAATATTTCATGATATTTACCATTCAAAAAAAAAGAGTCAATTGATTCTTTTTTCTTAAACCGGATTAGATTGAAAGATTCTGGCTGCTTTCCAAACCTATTAATTACTAAATGGCACATTTTCAACAGAAATGTTAAGCTATAAGTACTTCTTCTGCAGCCAGTTAGCTCCTAGCTAAAATCAATTAAAGCTGGTGAAGATACATTTCTATGGTCAGGTCCCAAATACAGACATCTGTATTTATAGCATAGTGGATGCTGGCAAAATCCACCAATATAGATGCAGCTGCACTAGCAAAACTGTGCTTTTACTGTTTAGCTCATACAGGGGGTAGTAGGTGGGTTTATTATTCCAGGATAAACCCAGCTGTGTCAGTATGGTTGCACTCACGCTATGCTCTGTTTCTGCTGCAGTAGCCTCGATTTTCTAGCCCCAAAGCAGCACTCTTTATCCTATGGAGTATAAAGGCAAGGCAGTTTAAGCTTGCTTATCACCCCCTCACCCTCATGCTCATTCCCATTTGTGTGGCCTTGCAGGGAACTGGGTCATGGAAATGATCCAGAACAGAAATAATTTTGGGTGGGAATGAGGGAGAATAAAAAAAAACACCACAAAACCAAAGAAGAGGGTGTTCTTTTCAACAACATCACTTCCTTGCACCACACAATGCTGAGAGCACTTCACAGCGTGAGAATGGTACCCCTGCCAAAGTGGTCGGTGACTTTTAAAGTGAAAAGTCCTTATGCTACAGACGCTACTACTGTGCTTAAGCTTCTATCTCAATGACTCCAGTGCCCAAGCAGCACACGTGCCAAAGCTGTTGCACTGAGACTTGGCCTGCTGAAGCATACAGAAGCAGGAAAACCCTGCAGGTGGTCAGGGAGCTGACAGGCGGTCCTCCCTGCCCCAGAAACTCCACAACAGCAACTCTGACAAGCACATGCAACCACTAGATTACTTTAAGGCAGGCAGAGAAGGGTACGTACACAGTGTACAAACGTGACTGGGTATGTAAGTTGCAAAGTGCTTTAACAGAGCACTCGACAATCTCAAGGCATTTCAAATTTGTCTAAACCAGCACCGGAGCTAAAAAAAAACAGAATCAAGAATGCAGCTCTGCTTTCCTCCCACCCCCAGCTATTCCTCTGGCCTTATGCTGGCACAAATGCTGCTTGGCCATATAGTGAAGCAGATTGGGGAAACCAATCAAGCTGAGAACTAGCCTGGGATTTTGGCACCACATGGATGTTACTACTTGTGAGAGGACCACCCTGCCTATGTAATCAGTGGGCAGCAGAGAGCCAGCACAGCCCAACAGATGGAAGGCAGGCCAGTTGGGTCTCATTCAGGAGCAGCCAACTTATTGCTTTCATCCAAGCTACTCAGACTCAGCTGTGAACAAGGAGGCCCAGTGAGCCCCACAGCATTTCTGAACTCTGCCAAAAAGCCCATAGAGCACAAAATCTGTAGAAGTGACCCACGATGAAGTCTAGAGTCAGAGGTCTGGGAATGGGAGTTGAGAAACTTTCCTGAAACTTGAAGTGTCCTATCTGCACTCATTAATATAATCTGCAGTTTTTTTCCCAGCACTACAGGTAAGTCAGTCCCATCTAGTTAGGAAATGGGCAAAGATGGGGAAAGTCAGAGTTGCTCACTTTTGCAAAAAAACCATCTGGGCCACTAAATAAAGGCATGGTAAATACTGAAAGACTGGAGAAACTCGGAGAAGAAATTGCAGTTTGTACTTCAGGACAGACAAGTTGGCAAATTCCTCTATTAAATAATATAGTTATGCTCTTAAGATGGTATTTAAGAGTAAGTTATTGCTGTTGGCTAAATTCTTTAAGGCATTAACTTTATAAAGAAACCACAAGATGCTATTTGTTCAGTAAAATATACTTAAGCTTTATAAACACAACTATATCATGTATTTTTCAAATGTGTTTGTTTTCAGTACTTAAAAATCCACATGAAAAATTTGTTGCTACACACTTCAGGATGGGACAGAAGTGCAAGTGAAGTTTGGATGAAAAAGCTGTTAGATCCAGAGAGAGAACATGTACAGCTGAGTAAAGGCTAGGGGAAAAGTGGAGGAGCAAGCAATAGGGGGAGTAAAAGAAAAAAAAAAGGAAAGAAATTAGAGAATGCAGGGAAGGCAACCTCAAGCCAAAGAAGAGATGGCCACAGCAGAAAAGAAGAAACTGAGGGCACAGAGATGTGTGTTTGTTTCTTTGTTTGCTGCTCTTAATGATTGTCTCATCTCTAGAGTTGAAGAAAGGATGACCTTTGGTGGAAGAAGGTGGCTTTGTACAGGGGATTTTAAGTCGTGAGGGAGGCTAGTTACCTCGTGCTGTTCACATCATCCAGATCAGCGAGTCACACTCAGAGAGGCAGCAACTATGTAAGGTCTGGGTAGGCTCTAATCTTCCTTACGGTCCACAGGCAGCCAGCGTTCGGAGATCACCAGCCCCTGGAGCCCAATCCAAGCATGGAGAGCTGTGGGCAGATGATGGAGACTGGCTCTCATGCAGTCAGAAGTCACTGCTGGCAGCTTGCCCTGGCGGCATGTGGCCAGGCTCCCCCAGCTCTCACTAGCTGCTCCTGGCTTAAACCCTGTGCAATGATCCAAGGTTAAAAAGCATGAGGGGGAAGACCTTATTGACAGAGCAGGCTGGTGACAAGGCAAGAGGTAACCTGATAGCCTCAGATGGCAGCAGCTAACCAGTTGCTCTGGTCATGGACCAACTAAGTGCTTATGAGGGCAACAGGGAACAGAAGCCCAATTTGTTCCCATGAATTTATGGAGATAAGCCACATTTTAGGTGCCTGGGTGTCTAGATATAGGCTGTGTAAGCACTTCCCTCCCCACCTCAGATTGAGCAAAAGGAAGGAGCAGTAGCTTTTCTCTTACATTCAGAAAATCCTTATCTCCAGAGAGAAAAGGGCTGAAGTTTGCAACAGCATGTAAGTCACGGTAAACACTTTGACCAATGTGAATTATTTTTTTCCCATGCTCAGATATAAAGCAATTAAAAAAAAAATCAAATTCTTCTAATTACTATGGAAACTATAATTTCCTGCAGGCCATCCCTAAATAAACTCCTAGGAAAAATCAGTTTTCTCCACAGCTATAACTGGCTAATCACCATATGTCAGTTAACATATATCTGGTTTTCCCTCCTCCTTATTTTCTTGGAGAAAATACTGTGATCCTTTATATTCTCTCAGTATAATAGCCATTCCTATCAATGGATAAGCTCAAATTGCCACCACTCAGGAAGAAAGGAATGCAAATGAGGAATACCAATTAACCCCTTTACAATTAAAAATATCTCTATCTATTATAGCACCCATTAGTGATACTCTAGTTAATGGTCTGTCAACATTTCCATTAGACCTTTTCCCCCTGCTCCCACACAGAACTAAATCCTAGCTAATCACCTTGAATATACCTCTATGGATTTACACATTACATATACACAGCTCAAATGAAGCAAAATACAGATTTCTCTGTTATCTTGAGCCATTATATTCTCCTAAGTACCTGTTTTCTAATGTATCGTTCTAAATACTCTGTACTGCAAATACACTGAATAATTTTGCAGCATAATTTTTTTTTTAGTGTTACAAATACTTCATGTACAAAAAACCCCAAGTAATTGCAAAGACCTGTCCTAAATATACATTGTGAAACTTGCACAGTGAAGCTCAGTTCACAGCAGATTCCTTTTGCTTAATACACTTCACATTATACCATCCTTTTTTTACACTAGATGTGAGACAGTGGGTTACATTTGGTGCTGTGTACTGTCATACCTAGAAATGACAGGGTGAATTAAGGACAAAGCTTCAGCCTTAATAGCTTAATATTCCCTGCCATCCTTATGGTTAAACCCCATTCTCCACATTACTGTAATGTAATTTTTGTGTGTCAAATTCATTACAAATGTATCACGTTCATATATATTACATTTGTTAGTCCTTTTAACTCTCAAAATACACTTAAGCATTTTATAGTATGTTCATTATCAACCATCCTCAGTTAAAGCCCTGGCATATTAGGGAGAATAAGAACTCTATAATCGACACCCAGATGGAAAGGGAGAGGTATACAACATGAACCCTAAGCTATTTTTTAACCCTTTTTTTTTTTCCACCATAAGATTTCTCAGTAAATTTCCGATGGTATTGTTTGGTATCTATATGCACCTTGGCACCATTTTGAATGTTGAGCTTGCACACAGCAATACAGCTATGCCAGGTTTCCCTGGCTTGTTTGCAATCCTCAGATAGAGGTTCCATAGCTCTGATGAAAACTAATTAAATACATCTTGTACACAGACGACCCTTCAGAAACAAGAACTGCACTCTGCTCACTAGAGTTAAGCGTTTAATACAATGTGACTGACTTTTGTTTGGAATTACTGTTTAGATCAACTGAAAATGACCCACATTTTATATATTACAGCTGATAAAATACTGGTTGGAAAAAAATGTTTTTCATACTCAGTCTACAGGCATACAAACCCATGCCACCACATGGTGCTAGAAATACTGCTTTCCAGCAGCCCTACAAAAATGTCCTTAGTTTTAGAGACTGGATGAATTTACAGTTTCTTGATTTCATCAGGCTACACTAGTTCAAGGATTCAGAAACAGACAGAACTGCTTGTAAGATCAGGCCTTTTGTACATTGGTAATACTAAATTTGCTCAACCTACATTTAAGAATTCCATGATTTGTGCCATATCTTCAACATTAAAGTGTCTTTCTTTATCGTGTAAACTGTACTAAGTACTTGCTAAGCTAATCCCATCCAGAAAATAATAAACAACAGTGTAATGGAAGTTACAGTTCACATCTATGTGATGTGATCTAGGTAATCCTGCTCCGGCAGGGGGATTGGACTAGATGATCTTTCAAGGTCCCTTCCAATCCCTAACATTCTGTGATTCTGTGATCTTCCAATATAAAACTCCCGTAAAACTGAATGTCCTCAATTTCCTGGAAAATGGGCTTGGCACCACTAGAGGCCAACCACAGAATTACATCTTTCTGTAAAAAAAAAAAAAAATCTGTCTGTAGAATAGCCCCAAAACACCAACTAGCTTTTTGCCCAGCCATATCAATAAGAAAAATAAATTATTTTTTCCATAAATACTCAGCATCACACATAACATCAATAGTGGTGTGCCTAGCATTGTTTCAGAGTAAGTGCGAGAAAAACAGGAACAACCTTGTCTGCATTGAGTTTACATGTTACAAGGCCAGTTACTCTTATTTTCTGGAAATATTTCAAGGCAAAAACCTATCAAACAACTTAGACACAGGCTAGGGATGGAGGAGGGGCAGAGGGAGAAAAAAGGAAAAAAAAAAAAAAGGACATTTATATTGTATCCACCATGCATAGAGCCAATGATAACCTCTGAATGGGATTCAGACTTTTTTCCTGCTACCAGTGGCATTTTATTTGTTGTGAGTGTGGGATGAATAAATTGCAGTTGGCATTAAGAACAAAAACTCGATGCAACTGCTGTTACCTGTCCAGGTATGAAGAAACTGCAACATGACCTTATTTGTGAGAACAAGTCAAAGCACAAGTGAATGTTAAGGGGGCACCAAACAGAACCAGACCAGTGAGAGATTCTGTAAGGGAAACTTGGTAAGTGGGAAATGGCCCTGCTTTGCTTTTTCTTTCTAAGCTAAAAAAAAAAAAAAAACAAAAAAAAAGGTACAAGAGAGGAGATGCCAACATTTGCAGGAGGAGTGTGCTAACAGGCAGGAAATGAAATGCAGAGTTTATATTACTGCACACTTGACTCAGTTTTCCCACCTTCCTTGATATGCAACTTGTAAAAGAAAAGATTAAGCTTCTGCCATGGAAGTGGAGGGGAGAGGGCAGGGAAGGCACAATTTGGAATATTTGTTGACTTGAGACAGAACAGATGACCCCATAATAAAATAGATCCTGTCACCTAAGAACAGCAATGAGACATTTCAAAGACAAAATATTAACCTTAAATAATTAATCCTTTCTGTAATCCCTGGGAAAGAGGATCAAAAGGAAGCATGTGAAGTAAACTTGTCATTTGCCTGAACTTATTTCTGGTTTCTAAGACCCAAAATAGAATATTTTTTGAAAGCCAGACAGTCACTGTGATGAAAGAAATTACAAATTGGTACATTTTCCCAAAATGTTTTTGCTTTCATGAATCAACGTTTTCCAACTGAAAAAGCATTTAATTAAAATTGCAATCAGATCCAACTTAAGTAAGGCACCGTAAGCCAGGAAAATCTCTCGCACAGGATAAAACCACATCCGAGGGACATCTTTCACTTAAAATAAAG
Organism: Nyctibius grandis; assembly: GCF_013368605.1. Lineage (NCBI taxonomy): Eukaryota > Metazoa > Chordata > Aves > Nyctibiiformes > Nyctibiidae > Nyctibius > Nyctibius grandis. The sequence goes on from NC_090665.1 coordinate 18,966,699, forward strand.
ATTGTGACTGTGGAGCAGTGTGCAGAAATTACAGGCATTTCTGAGCTTTTTATTCTCAGGTGCTATTAACCATTTTGGACGACTAAGATATCAAAAACAATGATTAAATAAGCAGCACAGCCCAAAAATTAAGCAGTGATTATTTAGCCCTTTTATTATCTAGATTAAACATTCAAAATCCTTTCAAAACAGATGGGATTGTGTGCCTCTACCTACAGATCTACAGAGATCAATTCTGATTCAACACTCAGAGTATGCTTTTCTTAACAGAAATTTCTTTCTAACTTACAAATTTTGCAGGAATGTAATGACAATGCTTTTTCCTCCATTACCAGGAGAATCTCATATCAGTATTATTTCAAGGCTTTCTAATGACCAAAGAGAAATTTAAAAAAAAAATGGATATTTTGCCAGAATTCTCTTGTAAAGAAAAGAAAATGGGGGGGGAGATTTTGTTTCTACTCTAACCCAAGAACAGAAGCAATGGCATAGCTCTTAAAAAGGTTCCATTATACAGGTTCTATTCCAGTTACTCAAACTATAACATACAGTCAAAATAAAAAAGCCTTCCTGGGCACTGAAAATTCAAAAGTCATTGCCCTACTGTAAGCTATGCAGACAAGGTGGCAGTGGGCACTGAATTTGTTATTTTCCTTTGGCTTTATTTATAAAGGTGAAAAATATTTACAGCACAATTCCTCTCTTTCACAGCCTTCTTGAGCAATGTCATTCCTCCCTACCCAACATACCTATTCTCACATTATTCACCATTTCCTTCTCCCTTTAGGGGAAAGGATGTCCTTTATTGTTATTAGAAAAACAGGTGACTTGGACAAACAGAACTTGGTCCACAGTCCATTGAACTCAAGGTACTGTCACTGCAACAGCTTTGCTTGGGAACTGGATTAAACAGCCTTACCTAGGTGTGTGAGAGGAGCAGAATTGCAAGCAGTTTTCCTTTACATCTTTATAGTACAGTACTGCAATCAGTTACAATTGTTGGTTAGTGGAAAACAATCTATGTCAACTAACAACACTACCTATGTTATCCATCCAAACGGGTAGATGTCTCCAGGAAAATCAACACTACATGCTCTTCTAGGATGATGAAGATGCTGCCACAAACCTCTCTCTTGAGGTGCTACTACAAGGAACTAAGGCTATTTCCATAGGGTCTGCTGCAGTCCCTCTAGAGAGGGCTTCTAGATATACCAAGTTTTTTTTCTACTCGAATATAACAATGACTTTGTAGGTCTCCAACATACCACAGACAGAGCCTGCGTTCCCTAGTGCATTATAAAGCACAAATGTGAAGAGCTGGTGTTGTTTAACAGCTGCATAGCATGCAAGTTGATTACACACAAAAAAGAAATATGTGATGAAAACCAACTGTATATTCATTTTATTATCTAAGTTTCTTTTCAGGTTTGAATACCTTAGTTAACGCTCACTACAAGTCCTTTGGCAGGCTGCTGTTGTGAATAGTGCTGAAGAGTTGCTCAGAGATGTTCTGACAAAGCATTCTTAAAAACAGAAAATACCAGCTTGTTAAGCTGAAGAGCTTTTGAGGCAATATGAAACTAGTAGAAATCTGCCAGGTTAGTGGCAAGCAATAGGGGAACTCAGATCCTTGAAACACCAGCTTCAGGGCCCATGACAAATTATCAGGCATACTACCACACGATTTAAGTGACTCTTTTAGGGCTCCCATCTCTTCTATTACAAAGATCACCAGAAACTTTCTGGGCTGCTATATAGCCATACCTGTTAACATGGCACTTGAATCAAACCACGTCCTGATTATCTTCTCAATCCCACAGCATGCTGTAAAGAATAAAGACACAATGCAGACCCCATGCCATGATTAAGTGGTAGGAAGAGGATGACATTGAGTTGAAGCACTCTGCAGGACTAACAGGACTAATGAGCATTGCGCTACATCCTTCAAACACCTTGAGGAACTTTTCACGTCATTACATTATCCTCTGTATAAGACTACTCTGTTGCTTTTGGTCCTTCACATTATACCTTTAGATTGTTTTTCCTCCAGAAAGTTTTGCTGAATATCTCTGCACTACCTCAGTTGTCCATAGTGTTGAAAAGTCAGATCTAATGACTCCACATTTCTCTCTCTCTGTCCGCATTGACTTATGCGGACTTGCCCCTTCAGGACACCATGCAGAAATATTTAATACGATTTTTATTCCTGTATTCCAGACTAAGAACAAGGCTAAACAAATAGCACAAAATGAATAACACCATATGTATATGAGCACCCCCCAAAATAGTGGCTAGGATCTCTCATCTAGACAAAACCAGATAATTTTTTGAGCCTTTGTAAGATACCAAACAATACAGGACTCAAATTTCTCACAGTAGTGAGAATTAACAGCAAGCTTCACTGAAAGCAAAGGAGAGACACACCTATAAAACGCATGTAAACAAGAAGAGAAATAGGGCCACTGAGTTTTATAGCTCAAACATGCTTTTCTCATACAGAAAAATAATACAAGAGCTAAGAAAGCTGCCTGGGAAGTCTCCAGACTCCTGTGATCTCGTGCTCATTGTTCACTAAGCTTTGCTTTTATATTTATCACAAATGTACATTATCCATGAACACAGAATTGTCCCAGGCCAACATCTGGAAAGAAATAAAAAGGAAGTAGCTTATGATGTTGTGTCAGCTATACTCACGCACAGCTCAAAATGGGCACATCCAAGAGAAATACATGAGTCTCCCTCTTTCCTTCCTTTATCCCCACACCTCTAAGTTAAAGCGTGCTGGCAATCTCAGATAGGTAGTTCTTAATCTTTAGCAAAAGAGGCCTTGAAGTTTCTCATTTCCATAATTTAAACAAATCTGAGGACTGTTCTGTGGTGAGATTTTTTTTTTTCCTTAATCATTCCTGTGACTCATAAATAGAATATGAAATAGTAGAAGGTGATGTGAACTCTCTGCCAGAATAGGCACTCCAGAATGGAAGTGGCATTACTGCTTCTTATCTTCTGCTTCTCATTATTCATCTGTTTCATGCCTCTTCACTGACAAGACACTTTAACATTTCTAATACTTCATATTTTACTGAGGTTTAATTGCAAATAGCTTCAAGGGAGGAGAAAAAAAAAAAGGCAATAAAGACAGGCATGGGCTAAGGGATTTTTGTTTAAACAGTAAATGTTGTTGCTGTACAATTTAAAACAAATTAACTGGGAGGGTGACACAAAGGATCGAAAACAGACTTGACTGTTTCCTGATCTCTAGCTGATGAAGTCAGTGTGGCAAAGGTTAATGTAACCAATGCAGATTTTGTGTCCGGCTCCCAGTTTTTACTGTTACAAATACTAAGGATTCGAAATACTAAGGGACATGTGCTTTGAAATAGACTGACTTTCACATTAAATAAGAGTCACTGAATACATTTCCATCTGCTAAAGTGGAAGGGTTTTACAAGTATAAATGAGAATATAAGAGGATTCCCCAAAAATGGTCTCAACAAATGGAGGAATACAGCAAAAAAACTCTGCATCTAGATTAATCCAGATCAGTGGGAATTAGCTGAAAGTTACATGATGGATTCATGTAGAAACACTAGCAGCCAACACAAGAAAGCCCCTTTTATTCTACCACTGGTCAGTATGATGTACTCAAGTACTACTATTAGCCACTTACAAAGCAATGCATGGGATGATATACAGACATTGGTGTTTGATGCAGAGTTATTACCATACTCTGCCCCATAAGCGCAGCAAGAAGTCTAATGTGACTGTCCCAAATCAACTTGTGTGGATCATGACAGCGTTGACTCACCTGCAGAGCACAGAAATCCTTTCCCTGCTATGGATTTCCCACTAAGCATGCTTCCCTCTGAATAATAATCTATGATTTGAACACCCATTATAACATCTTAAACCCCCTTGTAGGCATACAGGCATATGAAAATTATCTCACAGGCACCCTAACAGGGATGTGACACATGTCCCTCTGCACTCCAGCACAAAGAGTTTTCCATCATGTGCAAAATCCTGATAGCCCCATCTTAAGAGTTTTGTTTCTGATGAGCCTGACCACCTTGCCCAGCCCGCAAGGAGACCCACTCATTGCCTTAACTGCATATTGTATGAGGAGCAGAGGTGTGTAGATTGGAATACAACTCTCTACATGACCCTCCACTGCTCATCTTGCAGATAACTTCCTGAAGTTCTCCTTCACCTGTACAATAGACCAAAACCTAAGGAACAGTGAGACATTCCTAACAACCACCAATTTCCTGGATATTTCTCACTCTTGCTGTGGAACAAATTGCAGAGGCTTGGAAGAAAGGCAGGCTACCAGGAGCAAAGTGAGGGAGTCTCTCTGCTGGACCCAGGTTTTGGTCAGGCTTTTTGTGACAGGCTAGGTAGGAAGCACTCCTCTTCCAGCAGAGCCCTCAGGGAAACTCTTACATCAAAAGGGATAGAGTAAAGGATGAGGCTGCTAGCACAGACACTGTGCTACACCTCATGCAGAGTTCAAGCACTCATGATGAAGGGTAGCATGATCACTGCTAACATTAGAACAACAATGATTCCTACAGAAATTAGTCTGCTCTAAGTTTGTCTCAGATCTGACAGATGCTTTTATTGGACGCAACAAAAGCCCTTCAGAACTTGCCATCCCAGAATCAAGACCTTAGCTGTGGGACAAAATTATCCCAAATCACTGCCTTCACCCAAGGGCTTCAGTTTCCTTGAACAAACAGGAGTTGTTTATTACTTGGAATAGTGTTGCTCACAGGGCACCTAATCTAATTATCTATGAAACTTCAAGTATGTGTAGTACAGTTTCCCTAACCTGTGGTAACATCTCTAACAACAGCTTTTGTTTAAGGTATCTTCTGTTGTCCCAGCAGCAGACTCCAGTCTTTTTAATTTTATTTTTATATATTCAGGAATTGTACATGGCTTCTGCATCTGGAGGTTTTGAGTAATGACAATAGGTCAAAGTTTCTAGTGGCCAAATTAAGTCACAGTTATTAAACACTACCAATATTTGAACACTCTTAAAATATTTTCCATCTATTCTTCTATAATTCTGCTATTCATTAATATTTCAAATTTGACTCAGGTTTTCTGTAGGTCAGATGTCTGACCTTGTGCTAGGTGTTTCTGTTAGTCAGGTGCCAGATACAAACTTAAATTCTGAACTTCCCATTCACTTACTGGACAAGCGGCATTCGTGACTACAGAACACTTCTGGAAATCTCTGCTGGCAACTGCTGCTGGGTGAGACAACCTGCAGCAGGTTAAGAACCATGAGCTAGAGAAAAATCTGTTCATGATGATTTAAAAGCAGTTTCAAAATCAACAATTTTTTAATAACCCTTTCTCTATTTGAAGCATAAATCTAAAGCTGTTAATGGGCATCTTTGTTTCCTAATATTTTCTCAGAGTTGTGAATCACCCCTGTACTGAAGAACAAGAATCAGACCTTGCATGTCTTCTCACAGATTTAGCAATTTTACAATAAATCTTAATCTGTTTTTCACTCTCACGATCTTCCTTCAGACCCAAAGTAGCATCTGGCACTGCTGTAATATATAGCTGCTCTAAAAATAAATTACTGTAGGCAGCAGCTCTGACAGTGAAGACCTGATGCAAAGCCACCCATCCAGCCCCCGCCACATCTCATTTCTGATCATGCCTTCTTTGCCCTCTACATCAACAAGAGCAAGGTGTATAGAGCTGCACCCACTCACAGCCTTCCTTAGGCACACAGTGACTTGCCAAAATGGTATTTACACTCTCATGTGCCACAGAAGCTCATCGCACTCTTAAGTGGATAGGCCAAAAGATGATGGTGGTAAGAAAGCCTGAAAGAGACTGTGCAGAGGGACACGCAACACTAATCCACACCAGTTTTAATTTACACCATGTAATGTTCTTCCCACATTTTGAATCTCAAGTGACAATAGTTTGGTACTTTAAACTCTCTAGTCTCAAGAGAGGAAGCAGTAACGAGTTTCTGACGGTAGCAAAGTCCAGGCTAGGACTACAGAAAAAAACAGAGCTCAAAACATCATCTCCAAACTGAGATAGAGATAGGAAAAAAGTAAACAGGTCTGATTGGAATGAACTGTAATCTCTTTGGCTTTCTCACCCAACTCAGATAAACATACACCATGCACATTTCCATCAAGGGTCTTTTGAAGCAAGACGGTACAAAGGAGATGGCAGGTTCTGTTTAGGCACCATTCACAACACTGGACATCTGATGGACACATTTTCCAAAATTGCATTTTTGGTGCCAGTAATTGATGCTACCCTAGTCTTCAATCACTGCCTTCAAATGTGTCTCCTGACTACTAAAACAAGAAAGTACAGGAAATATTAAAAGGAAATTTTCCCACCAAAGCTAGAGGTTGGCAATTCAGTAACAGTACAACAGTTGTCCTTTTATATATCAGATGAAAAATGCTGAATACCTGCAGGGAATTTTGCAGATTGCTCCAGGAGTTGGCTGGGTTTCTGTAAAAGAACTGAGTTTTCACATGTCTCTGCTATGCTCTTCAGTTGTTGGTGGTGTCTGCTTATCTACACACGTTCTTTCCTGAATTGTTGCTCATTTTGCACAACATGGTTCCAGGCAACAAGGACACCATCGCTACAGGTGAAGTTGAAAGACTTTCAGTACGAGCAAAACAACATGCAACAGCAGTGTTATCAGGAAATGCTTCGACACGTTCAAAAAAGTTGCTAACGATATCCCTGGCCACATCCAGAGCTTCAAAACAAAACCTGCCAGACTGAGGTACCAATACAGAAACAAACTCATTTCTTCTCCTGTCCAAAATAACTTCCACTACTTCAGGGTCTGATATCTGGCCAAAACCTGACCTTGTATCTTTGATTTGGGGCTAGAACCAATGAACAGAAACATTTCCTTAACCACATTTTTGCTCAACTTTGATCTACTAAAACACATGCAAAACAAGTTCAAAGTTACCAGTGCAAAAGCAACAGAGAAGAAAGTCTGGCTCATAAACAAAGGACTACAGCTAAGTGCATCTAAGACACATATGTATGGCTGAATATTTTACTTTCATTTCAGATGCCAATATTCAGCCATCTGGCTTTCCTTGAGGCATTTCTTTTGTGGCTTTTTTTTAATAGTCACTCTTCAATAGCAAGGCATTAAACATATAAAAGAAAAGAAAACCAAGCTCTTTAGTGTGAACCACTGCAGGCTACCAACCACCACTCTATTGTTAAACCTACATAAAACATAACATCAAGAAAGTTTCTATTTTCTACAGCAGTTCTTTATTATCTAAAATATTAATTCCCTCTTTATCTTACTAAACATTAGTCTTAATTGCCATATGGCTGGACATTTATAATTAACAGCCTTTATCTAAATAAGTACAGAGCTTTGAAACTTTAATAGGTTTATCTATTAAGAACCCTCAATGAAAGGTGAAAAAAAGCTCTTTCTAAAATAAGAAGAGAGGGAGTATGAACTTCCTGAGGTGCCTGCAGGCAGGAAGCAGGAGGTTGTATGCGATATTGACCATTCACACTGGACAAGCACTGCATACCTGCATGGAAACTTCAGCGTAAAGCACATAAAATGCCGGATGACTGAAAAGGAGTTCCAGGCCACGAACAAACCACAGACCTACTGCTTGTACGATGCAGGGGATCTGCTAGCTTGAATTAGCCTTAGAGACATCTGTACCCAAGCATTAGTCTACAGCACAACACCAAAAGACCTCAGTTTTTATGTGACTTCACAATCTAACCATGCTGATTAAATGTGCTTTCTATTTTGGATATAATAAATGTGAAAGGCCAAGAACTGCAGTCATTCTTCCAACCTTCTCACACCGGCACAGTGCTGTGACCATTGCCAGTGGGGCACTGCACGTTAGCACTGCCTCATCGCTGCATGGGCTCTCAGTGTTCGCTATCCATACTGCCACAATGTTTCATGCTGCACTAACAACCAAATTCTTTTTAGATTTCCACATCCACTCGTTATTTCCTTTCCTTGTTTATATAAATTACCATGGCTTGTTATTTGTCAGGATTCATATCTGTGAATTTAATGGAACTGCACTTCTCAAAATCACCCACACTGTCAACAGCTCTAATTTGTTTATGTCAAATCAGTCTTTTTTCCCCATTTACCCTTCTGTTTCATACCATTTATATTAGCTTGTCAGCTGGGATTTTATTTATTTATTTGCTTTGGAAGGTTTGCTTCTGTGAAACCCTGATGGCAGAAGAACTACACAACTCAAGGGACAAGTAATAAGATATAAATGCTTTCAACACCAAGCTGTTACTTCCAATTCAGTCCTGGTCAAGAGCAACAGAAGTTCCGGCCAGTTTTTGCATTTACTAGAAAAAAACAGATACAAGGTGGGTTTATTTATTTATTTATTTAAACTCTGCAGACCACTCTTTCTTACTCTTTTACTAGTCACCACTCTAGAAAATGCCTAAGAAATACTAAGCTCGTAAGTGGAAATGTAGGCACCTAGAGATTTTACAAACTCTTCCAAACACCAACATTGTAAGAACCTAGGCAGCCTGCTAGACACCCGACCTCCCATAGCAATCGAAGCACTATGACTGTACCTATTCTCTCAAAAAGGAATCAGCTGAGAGGACAAAGAAAACAGAAATATTCTTTCGGTAAATATTTCCATATAGAACTTTGCAAGAGGTTACTACTAAGATATCAAAGCATCTATGAAATTGAAGATGTACTGAGAAGAAATGAAAGCCACTGCTCACACACATGCATAGTATTTGCTTTTCAGTGTCATCCAAGGTGCGATATTGTACACAGTGCCTGCACTGGGCTTGCTGCCACAGAGGCCCAAAGTAAAGAAATAGTCACAGCTTACAGTGATCATTTAGGAAGGACTGAAATAAGCTGCAGCACAGCAAAATAAAACTCACTCCATTAAAAACCAAATGAATACTTAAAAGGATGTATTCTTGTCCACATTCAACACAAGCTTCAGCAAACATTTACAGTTCTAATGATTTAGAAGGGATTAGGAGGCAAGGGAAAAACTCCAGTATTTTCTTCAACTGGATCCCTGATCCTTAAAGACTGAATTATTCATGCAGAAGGTGGTTGTGCAGTGCTCAGTATTTCCAAGGAAAAAAAGACATCCAACTCAAGCCATGCTTTTGAAGGGGCTTGGTCCATAACATCTCCTCCTACGTCATGGAGCGGCAGAGGCTGCATCACTCCTCTCAGGCACTTCCCATTCTCTCGCCGTGGCCTTCCCCAGCTCCGTCACCACCCGGCACAAAAGCGTGCTAACAGCCCCATGCAACAAAGGAGGTGAGCATCTGGGCTCTGCAGGCACACACAAAACCCAGCTTTTCTGTTCTCCACCCATTTTTGTGCTGTACCAATTTAATCAAGCAGCAAGCTACTTTTGTCAGTGCTCTTCGGCGGCAGCCTGGCACACCAGCTCATTGGCTGGCCAACCTGCTTTTTAGACCTTTGACAATAGGCTCAGCATTTTGAATGCTCAACACATCATATACTGCTATTGCAGTGCTTCTGATTTCCATTTCATTTTGGGCACCGATTTTTTCCAGTCGCAGCAAGATTTACATGCTGGCAAAGCCTTAAAATGATTAATGGGAAGTATTTCTGGGTATTATGGCAGAGTTCTGTTTAGAAAGAGAACAAAAGTCCCATATTTCAGGTATCGTGCCGAAATTGACAAACTCTTTATTTCTGTTAAAACATTTACTAGAATTTGTGCATTTTTACTTTCTGTAACTTTTCTCCTGAAAAAACAAATCTTAGACCTCCAGCAACAATATTAGTGCAACTACTGTGTCACCAGTACCAAAAGAAATTGCTATTTTAGGAGCTTATAGATCTTCCCAGCTTTAAAAAAAAAACAAAAATGCCTTGGGCTAAATTTAGTGCTCAGGATTTTAGCATTTACGTGGGGGAGGAAGGGACTTTGAAATCCTGATGCATCTGAAGTCAATGTGCGTACTTTCCAGATTTTAACAGGACAGGATTTGTTCCGTTCATATTCACTGAGTTGAGGAGAAAAAAACCCATAATAATAAATATGTAGGATCAGATTTTCTTGCTCATTCAAACAACATGCCTTCAGCTGTACATAAGCATAACATGCACTAATTTTACAAACAATTTGAAACTAATTTAAGCTCTGAATGAGAAATATTCTGAGTACCTCAGAGGGTCGCAATCATCATTATTCTCCTTGCAGCATACTGAGATAGGACTTATCCCATCTGCTCAGGCAATGGAGCCAGAAATCAAAGTTGAGATAATGCAAAATCTGGACTGTTTTTTTCTGTTCATGTCAGAGAGATCTAATCTTTGGGACAAAACACAGTGTGGTTCTTAATCTTAAAGTCTACTTTAATAAAATTATAGCTAAGATTTGAAAACCTGCACAAACAATTCAGCTAGATATTGAGATCATCACTTTAAAAGATTCCACATGCTACATGATTCACAGAAAATAAACCCAGAAAAGCTATTCCATCCATTGCCCTGCTCCAAGTCAAGAGGGATACATAATCCAACCCACACAGGTGCTTTTAACCTATCATTAAAGGCTTGCAATGATGGAGAACAGACCATCTCCTCGTAGAACCTGCTCCAGCCTGAAAATTCAGCTAACTACTCCTTCCTCTGCTCTCAGTGGGAGACAGACAATAACAGGTCATCTTTCTGTTTACAACAAACTTTCACATATTATAAATTAATCACCTCAACTTCTCCTCACAGCTTGTGTTATCTAGAAGAGAACAATGATAAAAAGAGAGCTAGAGTTTTTGTCTACATCCTTCTCAAAACACAGCTCCCAAAAGAGAACTTCCAAGACTGTAATAGTGTCTTGCATACGACGATCCTGTTCATTCACCCAAGAGCAATTTGTTTGCCTTTTTCAAGCAGCAGCATGGTACTGAAGCTTTATGTTCAGTTTGCAGTCCGCTAACGAGTATTTTCAGCAGTACGGCTGCCTACCCAACTTTTCCTCATTCTATATTTGATCATTAATCTGCCTTTTTCTTCTTATATGCAGCATCACCTGGGTGAGCTTGCATGAATCTGGCAGATGTGTTATCATTGCTCACTGGTTCCCTTTTTAATGTTGTGTGGGAAATTACCATTCTTGTAAATAGGTCTTTTATACAAATAGCCCACTTTATATAAGAAGCCAATGGTCCAGACAACCAAGTACACAGCAATAATAGCTGCTGCCACAATAGCTTTACTACTAATTCACATCAGCCTTAGTAATGACTTTTCCTTTGTTATTACTGTTCAATTGATATTAAGCACCAATCAGCCTCAGTTCTTCGCCAACAGAACCCTGAGCAGATGGTGAGGACACATGAAGTGATAAGGTCGGGGCTGACAGTTCTACAAGCTATAAACCATATTCTGGGATAATCACAAAAAGGAAATACTGCATTTATTTTCTATCATTTCTGTTCTTCAGAGTGGTGTAACTCTGGGTATACACTGTTCGAATTGAGAAAAGAGTCCACTGGAGTCAATTAATTATATTTGTGTGTATAACCAGCCTAGTTCAGTCAACAAACTGGCATCTAAGCAGAAGCCTCAAACATAAAACCAGCTTTGATTCTTCCATTGGGCAAGAACCAGAAGCATTATACAAGATTTACAAGAGGACAAACTTGGCTCATTCACACTGCCTAATTGCTCAATACTGCTGTGGTGGAGGCCTGAAGACCATGAACTGCAAGGGGGTAAAAGTATCGTAGCAGCGAGATGCAAGTTCAAGCCTTGCACTGAAAACCTTCCCCTTTCAACCCAGTTACAAGAGGTCTTTCAAGACAGAAAATCAAAAGTGACTGGAAATGATGTTAACAGCACTTCTGTGGCTTCTGCCAATTACAGACCTTGGCTGCCTTGGTTAAAAGGCACAGGACCCCACCTGGCTAGGGCACAACATCGGTCCCTTTTGACCGAAGCCATAAAGAAGTGCTGTTTCCTCCTCCTCCCTTCCCTCCCAAATACAGAAAAATAAATCACTGTTCTGGAATCACATGTAGATTTCAAGTAAATCAACGCTAACTGCTGACAGGTGTTGAAATTTGGAAGCTTCATGGAGTTCTTTACAAAAGACACCAAGAGGGATCTCAAATGTATGCAAATCAGGGAATGCGATTTAGACCTATATGAACAGAGTAGAAGAGGATGCATTTTACACTTCACTGTAGCTACTGAGTTACACATCCCCGCAGCATCATTACAGATTTTGAGAAGACCCAGTCTATTACATTTTCGATAATATTGTTAGCTTACAGGGAGTCAAATAGGACCATAAAACAGGATGATCTGGCTCCTCATTGCAGAGATGACACAGCAGAGGTCCAAATATTTGCTTTGCTGCCTGCAATATGGCACTTCAATAAACAATTGAAGGTATGTAGCACAGTTGGCAGTGAACATTTGTGTCCAATAGCCCATGCTGGTTACGTATCCCTGCTTCTGTAGCAAAGGCTGCTTCTGAACTTCAGGAGCCGGGGGGAGTGGGGAGGAGGATTGTTTGTTTTACAAGAACACATTCACCCACAACACCTCTGTTTATTTATATTCTCACGAACATCACAAGAATAGCAGCCTGGTTATCTGGTTATCTTGCTCCTCTGTGCACTTATATATCTAGATCTCATGCTTTAGATTCAAATATCCTCCACAATTATCCTAGAACCTTTGCCAGTTTGTGGGGTAGAAGAATTGAGAAGGGGGGTATTTCAGATACTCTAGCCATCAAAAAAAATCAGAGCTGAACAGTGCTCTTGAATACTTATCTTTTAAAAGTAAAAATAACTTGTAAACAGTAACTAGTTGTATACTTTGTAGTACTGTATCTTAGTGGCTTCATTTAACAGACAAACCACTCACCTGAAACATCTAAGACTTACACCTTGGTCCCAGCTGGGATCATTGCTTTCACTTACTAAATGTATGCCACGTATTCCATTAGGTGATTGCTTGCCCATCAGTGTACAATCTGGGCTAATACACGGCCCCTTGAAAACATTATATTTGATAACAATCATAAGGATTGATTAAATTGCTTCAGATAAGACTATCTGCTTCCATCCGGTTAGCTAGTTATGCTAACACCATGTGGCAGCAGTTACGAAGCAGAAGAATTTGTGAAAATTTCTGCAGAAATTTTGAGGATCTAATGGCAACCTCATTTTGACTCTTGAGATTAACACACTTCCCCCCCCCAACTGCTGAAAAACATAGATGTATAAATACATTAAAGCCAACAATTTCTAGCTCCCCTTTTTATTTAAAACTTGCTTAATTAAGGCATTTATATTTCTGCAAATTACTGCAAAGTGATTGACCTAGAAGTTGCTCTGAACCTTACAGATGAAAGAATTTACATTAATTTCTTCTCAGAAGCTTTTTTCCAAGTTCATTTGTTTTAAATGAACCAAATGATCAATGCTTCTTTTGATCATTATCACTAAATGAAACTTCTTTAGTTGGCCAGAAAAGGAAAATATTTTACTATCTCACCATGAATCTGTTCCTTAAAGCTGATTAGCTCCTATTTCATAACAGCTCTAAGCACTCCGTTATCAGCAGTGAGTCCCAAATAATCACGTTGGACACTTACAATGAAGCAAAATTTACTTTAAAGCAAACAATTGCAAATGCATCATGCTTCAGATTTCCTAATGTCATTTTAAGTATTATTGCCTATTAGGAACAACAACAGCACAGCTGAAGCAGTTAATAGAAATGAACACAAGTCACAGTTTTAATTGCAGCCTTCGAGCCATGTTCATTAGAGATGAACATATCCCCTTCACATTGCAAGTAGGATGCCTGCACACACAATTTCAGCAGTGATACACATCTGCGCAGAATATGACTCCAGTCTTCCCGTACCTATCTGATGTCTCTGATGAGGACAAGAATGCTTCTCCCCTAAACTTACCAGCTGCATAATGTAAAACAGTGCACAGCTAACAAAAAAAAAAAAAGAAAATTACACTTTGATATTTCTTTAAACTGGGCTTTAGAACAAGATGTAATTTAAATTAACATACACAGATACCTGACAATGTACTGACTTGCTATTCTTGGTATATCTGTCTCACTGTAAGGAATTGTATCTTTCCAGTGCTAGTTTTAAGAAAACTAAACCTGCCAAGCAAAACCTCCTCAAACTCTCAATACTATCCCTTGGAAACACAAAAAGACGTTACATGATGTTATTTCCTGGGCTAATAGAGGTCAACTATTGCACAGGGGTCATTTACATCTCTGGAGCAAAAACAGTGCTTGTAGAGCTCATAATACTACCCTGTTTATGTCAGGTCAGGCAGCCTTCAAGGATACAACATCTTGTATGTTTCCTCTGAAGTCCCAAAGCAGAGTTCTGTAATTACAGCTAGTAACACAGAGGCTAAACTGAGCAGCAAAAACCCAGGGTAGATTATATAAGCTTGAAAGGGATCCAGTAAAGGATCATAGTGAAAATGGGAAATGAGAGTATTTGGCTGTTCTGAAACTAACTATGTCAGTCCATGACATCTGTCTAAAAAGAAAAAAGTTCAAAATGCAGATCTGGAATGCAGCACTTCTTACTGTAAGATGCTAGGTGTCTGTAAGCAATTTCTAACCTTTCAGTCACTGCACTTTAGGGAGGATAACTCACAGTGGATGCAGGAACTATCACAGACTGCAGGCTCTTCAAATGAGAAGAGATGAAACTCTGAGGATGCCAACTCACAGAGTGAAAGACTGAAAGCAGCACAGGGCAAAGATTCATTCCACCCCTCCAGGATTTAAAAAGCCAGGAAAAAACTCCAGTGACCGAGGGATTCCTGAGTTTCACTTCACCATTTATCTGCCAGTTGGAAAAGCACAGGCATGTTATTCTAGAAAGGTCAAGTATTTCACATACTCAGAGAGCTACATGAGTCCAACAGAAAACATTTACTTTGCATGTGTTAATAATGTTATATTTCTGTATTCTTGAAACTTGTTTGAGAGGAATTATTATATAAACAAAGAAAAAGCAATTAATCAACACAAGGCTTTTTTATAAATACATATCTCTCTCTCTACAGTATATTCTGCTCTTGTCTGGAAAAAGGTCTCTTGTCTGAAGTCTGAAAAAGGGTTCCTCTTGCATGATTTATTTTTCATTTTCTACTGATAGACATGGCTAGATAGCTTGTAAGGGTCAGTGTAGTCTGATGAATCCATGTATTACCAATTACAGTACACTGCATTAGCATGTCATCCACATAAAGTATACTTTAAGGTTAATACAGTATGGTTAGTCACTTATTAATTAGAAGATACGTTGAATAATTTTATTCCTTCAGAATAAATAGTTTTCTCATCTGAAACTCAGTACAAACATGAAAGGAAAATAGAAACTGCAGAAGAAATATGCAACATATGCTGAAAATAAATTTGGCTGCACTACCAAAACATTTCAATGACTTGTAATTTACTGGAGAGACCAACTGCCAGTTTCAGCTAGTGAAATTAACAGGTCCTGCCTATGTGCTGCCTTTGGCTCCAACCTCATCAACCTTTAAAGGGTGCTGTCTGAGGAAACAAAGGTCTTTTCAATTCTTAACTCCAGCTCTTCGTCTTCATTTATCCATAATGCATCTCGACCTGAGCTGCTGAACAAGGAAATTATGCCAACAGTAACAGCACCACACACAAAGTGGCAGAAATAGACTGCAGCCCAACAGCCAAAGCCTTGCTCCTAAGACCTTTGCCTTTCTATCACTGTGTTGCAGCTCCTCAAAAAAAAAAAAAAATGTTGAACTCTTTGGCTACCAAGATTTCCTTGAAACTCTGACTTGAATTTTAGGCTCTCTTTCTAGCCCAAAGTCACCATCCTCATCTTTAAACCTCCAGTTTCAGTGCACACTTTTCTTCTATTTATGATTTATACAGCCAGTTCACACTTTGCATTTGAGACCTCACACACCTGACCTGTTTCTTGTTCCCATTCCTCCTGAGCCAGGGGGAAAAAAAAAAAAAAGGTAATTTAAAAAAAATCTGCCTTAAACTGCTCTGGAGAATTTTCCTCCAGTGGCATGGACTGTACCCTGAGAGTGCTAATCCATAAATCCTCTTTAATGAAATTCAATATTCAGGAAAGCCATGGAACAATACTGCCAACCAGTTTCTTTCTCCTGATATTTTTTCCAATAATGAAAGGTGTCCATCTTACCCTTATTTCATATATTATTTGATGCACAATTATGACTGATTCAAGAGCAACAAGAATTAATGTTCCTGGTGCTCGGCTCCAGAAGGCATATCACAGACATCAAGCTTACACAGCAAAAGTTTGGAAACAGCCTCCTCTGGGAAATCAGATTTCCTCTCTTCACTGCAAGATTTCAGTTTTACTTGCTCCCACATCAGACCCGAGCACCTCCTGCTACAGTTTTAAAGAAACAGTATGGGTGTGTTCATAAATCTAAAGACAACACAGCTGAACCACAGAAAGTACCTCTGATGTTCTCACCCTCCCCAGGCTTTCACCTTCTTTTCACACCTGTTTTTGATGGTAGCCTCCCACCACTGAGAAGCTGGCCTTGACATGAAGCATCAGACACTACATCTATGACACAGCCTGAAAAGCAGTAACAGAAATTTCCAAATAGTGAAGTCATAGAAAAAGCAGGAAAAAGGAATTCAGTTCGGATCTGCTCTCCAAGATGCTCCCTCATCAGCTTCCAGAGGGAGCTCTGCATCCGGAGAGGTGGGAGGACTGGGCCTCCCACTGCTCCCCCAATAGTTCATTTTGGCATTTCCCCCTGCTCCCATTTCAATGTAATGCACAAATGCATTCTCACCAGCATGTCACCCTCCAGATGGTACACTTCTGCTCTATCATTGGAGGCACAATTTCCTCATTAAACCTGCATGACCTACAGCAACCCGATTTGGTGTCTTACTCCAGGCTGGATTTCTGGTCCCTTTTCATCAAGGTTTACCTGGTATTTCAAGCAGCAACCACTACTGCCGTTTTTTTATAAAATACAGTAAGACATACCAGCACAGTCTGAGAAATACTGGAAAGAAGGGCAGGGCACCAAAGGGAGAAACAATGAACAGAAAAATGGTGTTTACAATGAATAATTCACAGACCCAAGGCAAGAGACACACAGCATGATGCTCAGAACTACTGAAAAAGCTGCACAGTGTAGAAAACCAGCAATGTTTTCACTAAGCATCTCCATGAAGGCCTCAGGTCAGTATGATAAATACAAGATTAGAAGCAGTTTGTTTAAGCACTTAGCTGATTTAGAGCATAGCAATAGCTATATTGGATCCTTCCCAGGCAAGTCACCGTCATGGGTGTGGGCACAGCGTAAAAATTTGGACTTCTAAGAGGCTTAGGAGACACGTTCCCTTACGGAGACCTTTACATAAGGAAATTACTTTCAACGCGGGAAATGTAGGTGCTGTGGTCTTCCTTTATGTTTTCTCAAAGAAGGCCAAATACCTAATTGTGGTCCCAACTCACTTTAAAGCTTGATTATCCAGCTTCATCCCACAGGTTGAAGCAAATTCCCTTTTTAGTCAATAGAAAGCCATTTTCCTGCCCATCAGAATCAGAGAGAGGGAGGAAAAAACCCCTAGACATAACCCACTCACTCTTCCAAGATTTTTTTAAAAAATATTTTTAACTTATTAGGTATCACGTCGTTCCTGGCAAAAACAAAGATGTGCGTCTCAAGGACGCACAAAGAAGAAGTTGAAAGGACAATAGTATCACAGACTTCCCACTGCTTCTCAAGACACTGGAGGGAGAGCAACAAGCAGTGAGGCTGTCCAGGCCCCCCAGGCACTCTACAGCCTTACAAGGAAAACTAACAACTTGCAAAAACCACGGTTAAAGCCGTCGCTGACACTCTGTCACAAAAGCTGCTAACACCTTGTTCAGAGCAAGGCTCCAGCCCTGGGTGGCACACCTGGGCCTTCAGCCTCGGCCCGCACTCCGGCCCTGCCGCTTGCCTCTCACAGGACACACCGAAAGGCAAAGGGAATAACAATGTGCCGAGGGAACAAAAGTAACAGGCAGAGCAGCACACACACAGAAAAGGCGGTAACATTGACAGCATAAAGAATACATTCATCCCTGAACGCTCATCAAGCACAAAATGTTTTCTCATAAAAGAGGCTGGACTCTCTTCTAACAAGATGAAATTGCTAACGCATAAACCGAATCGTTTGATACTAAAAGCTACCAAAAACTACAGTCCAGAAAAGCAGATTAGAGTTTGGACCAGCACAAGTGCTTCCAGTAAGGTGGGACCTATTTGCACGTCCCTACACGAAGCCATCCCAGCACCAGTGCTGTTCCGCTGCTCCAGGCGCGGTGATTTTTAGTTGCAAGCCTCTCCCACTCCCCTCCCCTAAACAGACTGCTTTTCTGAGTGAAAGGCACACCAAAGAGAACAGAGTAAGTGGGGAGGCACACAGCAACACCGCGCCAGCTCCAGCAAACACGGGCTGGAGAACACCAACCACCCGGCCACCTCCCCAGAGAGACACGTCCCGGGCAGGGTGTTCCCTCACAGCCCCCAGCTCTGAGGAGCCCCGGCAGCACCGGACGGCCCCGCTCTACGCCCGCACCCTGCCCCTCTCTCACCGCGCTTCCACGCGTTTCAAGCCGGACAAACCTTTCCGACTATCCCCAGGCCCTACTGACCCCCGAGCGCGGCGCCCCGACCTACCCCGACGCCACATGCAGCCCGCCGCAGCCCGCCAGCCGCCGTCCCCTCAGCCAGCAGCACTTATCGTCGCGGTGCAGCTGCGCTACCGGCAGGAGGCGGCACCGCCCCGGCCCCGGCCCCAGCGCGCCCTGCGGGGCTGCGGCTGCGCCGGGCCGGGGCGAGGTGATAAGTGCCGCCCCGCGGGCCTCGGGCGGGCACGCGGCGGCGGGGCGCGCGGGCCGAGGCGCTGCTGACGCCTTGGCGGGCCGTGGCAGCTGCGCGCGCCTCCACCTCAGGGCGGGACGGGCGGCGGGCACGGCCCTGGCGCGGGAGAGGAGCTCCCGCCGCCCCCCGGGCACCCTCCTGGGCAGATCCTGCCTGAGGAAAAGCCAGGTGAGCAGCCGCTGCCTTCTGCAGGGACGCTAGTTACGTGTGCGCCGAGCCCTGGCTCAGCCCGGGCAGTCTCATTCCTGAGCTGGGGAGATGCTTGAGCTGGGTGTAGCTTGCAGCACCCTGCTGAGGCGAAAGGCGACTGCCCTGTGTGGCCCAGTTAAGTGTTTCTGTGTGCCTGCTCGCAAGCGGCTCCACATCCAGTGGGAGCTATCGCTGAGAGGCAGGAAGCGTGTGTGGGAATCAGGGAGACAAGGCTTGTAGAGAGCTTGTGTCTCTTGTTGAACCAACTGGCCTAAAAGAAACCGAGAAGCTTTTAGGTGTGTACAGCGTTCTTCAGTGTGCCTGCTGGTGTGTGAGGAACAGGATGGAAACAGGAGGCCTGGAAGCACAGGTATTTACCAGTGTGGAGCAGGCCCTGCGAAACAAGGAAAGCAATCGGTAAAAGACACCTGGAAGCAGGAGTTTTTGTTGGGCAGTGTGCAGTTACCTGGGTTTGCTGGCAGCCGAGTTGTCATGTCTCCTTCCCTCTGGAAAACGCCATGGGATAGCTGAGGCCTGTTTGTGAGGAGTCTTTGCGTTTGCGTGTGCCCATTAGCTGTGGCTTCACGTGCACGCTTGGTAATGGCTGCACAAAGGAGCCGTTAGTGCCAGCTAGGTACTGGCTGGTAGTGCCTGATTTTGTGGGGGCAGCTGGGAGTGTTCACGGGTACCCAGACCCAAGGCCTGGCTGTTGTGCACCTCTTCTGCAACTCCTCAGGCCACTGCACAGTGAGCACTGCCTGCTGCTAGCGGGGGACTTCCCTTGCCGTGGCCTGCCCACATAGTGACCCAGCCTCACCCTGCGCAGTTTATGGGATCACAGCTTGAGGCTGTATGCCCGCAGGCTGTAATAACAGTAGGCTGCTGCTTTTATAGCGACTCCAGGCCTTCCTCTGCCTTAAAGAAGGAGGAAACGAACAGGTGGTGAATGTCCTGAGAGTGAATACAAAGAACAAGTCACTTGTGACAGCTCCTCACTCACTACTGAAAATGGAGTTGCTTAATGAGTGTTGTATTTCTCTAAGGGTTTTTTTTCTGCTTCATTTCTTGGGACTATTTGAGGATATTAATTGACAAAAGAATATGGGCTAGGACTGTGCATTTGTTTTCACGGTTCCCTCCCCCCAGTGTTACAGTAACTGTTCTTTTGTGTATTTTTACACTGTTTTTTTGTGGCATAATGGATGATTCTGACCACCTTTTTTGAGAACCCTACTTGCTTCTGACTTCTCCATAGAGGTTAAGGTGGAGAAGATTAGCCGTGTTTTCTGCCTCAGATGTAATGCTGCTTTCCTGTAAGCAGCTGTGGGCTGAACTGCAGAGTCAGTATTTCAGTGTGTTGAAAAATGTAGAAGCTGCAATAAACACAATTGAAAGGTTTGGTAATCATGAATGAAAGGGAGCAAGCTTGTTACTTTGTCCTGCTTCCTCAGGGAAACTGAAAATGTGGAGCACTAGACTAAGTAAAAATTTAGGTGTTTTTTGGCTCTGTAGCACATATTTTTTTATTTTTTAAGCAGCTGTAACAGAAATTATTAGATACAAACGACAAATATAGCATAATGGGAATGCCAAGAATAGTATGATTTCCATGTGCTACTAAAAAACCAATATTATTGTGGACAACAGGAATTACTGCTGCTCCAAAGGGGTTTGGATAGCCTGAGATACAATGGTCAGGACTCTCACTGTAGGATTAAACTGGACAAGTCCACTTCCTTTCCACTGATAAAGTGTGCATTTCTTTGCATGGAATTACTATTCCTCTGATGACAGGAGCAATAGGCTTCTCAAAGCATTTGACACATAGTAACTTACCTGAAGATTCTGGCTACTATTCATGTAGTCAGTAACGTTCTTTTACAAGTATATAAACACAAAACACTTAAGGACAATGTTTCCAGTTGTTGTTTATTTATACAGGAAGGCCTCTTAGAGGAAACATGACTGAAGAGAATCCCCTCATGGTCCACACAGAGAGATTAAATTATTATATTAGACTTGGAATTCATTCTCTTAAACCGTAACTTTACCTTTGCAAAAAGACAAAAAGATCACGGATATCACAAAGTGCAAAATATCTTCCTGTGAATCCTATTCAGTGCTCTTATAGTAAGGCAGGTTCTCAGAAAAAGACTATTTTTTTTTTGTGAAGGGGTCTTGGGGATGAGGAATTTGTCTTCAAGAAACATGTAGAACTGCAGTAGAACATTTTAATTGGGCATTTTGGCTCATGCCGGTTCATGCTGCTTAAAAATTGGCTGATCAGTTTTTATGACACTGATCAGTTTTTATGACGTATGTTTTATGACATGTATTGTTGCCTGTTTTGTGACAGCATTCTTTATTTATTTTTAAGGTGAATTTAGTGCTTGTGAAAGGTGACAGATTTACAGCTATAAACAGAGTGGGATTTCCAAGCCACTTGGGGGGCTGAAGATCTTAGTGTTATAGAAGACTGAGAATAGCAATTGTGTTTTCTTTAGACTACTTCTGATTTTTTCAGTATCCATTTCTTTTTCTTTGAAAAAAAACAGAGGCTGTTAAACATTGTTCTGAATTGTATGGTTTCAAAAAATATGTTTAGCCAAGACCTTTTTTGACTTGGAGGTGCATAGAAGATTGAGCTCTGTGTGATTCTTAACGAGTCAGGCCAAAAAGGGACGTAAAGCCCTATATCTAGTCTCCAAAAGGCTGTCATATGTGAAAATGTGTCTCTCTCACAACAGCCTTCTGAACAGCATGGCTTGAAAAGAGCAGTATGTTCTGACCTCCTCTAGTCTGCAGCAACTTCACCATACTTTCCCCCTCTGTGCTTTCCTTACAATTGACAATAATTTTCATTCCTCTTCAGTCTTTGGCCTTTTCGTTGTGGCTAGCAGTAGGAGCACTGCTTGTGCATAGTGCATCTTTGTTTAACTACAGGCCTGGTCAGATGCTCTCAGGAAGTCATTTTATGCCTCTCGCTTCGTTTCCTGCTCTGCAAAAGGGAGAAGATGTTATTGCATTGCAAAAATTGTGCAATCTGCTTATAAGAGGCCAGTAGTATTAAATGCGTTTTGGTTTCTGAAAAATCATCCTTGTGATACCACCAACTTGCTTTGTACATTGCCAATCACCAGTTTCTTGTATTGGTAAGCTTACTGTTAATTAGAGTTCCTGCAGATTTTTACAATATATAACATTTTGGACAATAGAATAACACTAGTATATATAGAGAGATTTAATTTCTTAACAGAAATTGAGACACTCTATTCCTCTTTATCATATAGGGTGTATTAGTAGCTGCAGCTGTTTGCTGAAGTCCGACTTTAAAGTGATTCCTTTTCTTCTCTGTATTTCATGCATGTGTTCTGGGTTTTGAGGTTGGGGGTTTTTATCATTCTTTTTCATGAACATGAAGAGTCACAGACTGAGGGGTGTTAACAGTAGGAAAGATCTCCTGGAATATCCAGTAAGAGAACTACTTTATCAGTATGTGGTTCCAAGAGTTTTTCTTAGTCTAGTTCAGTAAGATCAAAGTGACTGTGTTTCAGCTGCTTCCCCAGAAACCATATTTTTATTGCTTTCAAAATTTTACCTGCTATTTCAAATATGTATTTGTCTCATTCCATTAGTGCTATTTATATTGAAATAATTTTTTCTCCATGGTGGTGTTTATTCTATTGTAAATAATTAATTTATGCAGTCTTGTTTTGTTGCTTTTCAGCCTTCATTTGGTCAAGCTGCATGTATTTAGCACACTTAATCTTTCTTCATTGCAACTGAGGTATGATATTCTATGCAGAGAAACACACGTCTTTCAGTTGCCTGTCAGCATTCCCCTAGCACAGCTAAACTGTAAACTCAGCGTAAACCTGCTGAGTTCTTTGAGGGACTGAGCCTTTAAGTTTAGCAGAGCTGAGCTTCATTACGCCTGTAGTGACCATTTTGTAGCTGCTTACTGCATTTATTTTATTTGGTAACTGTTAGTTCCTGATGTGTGTCTCTGCATGTTCCACTCAAAGAGAAATTAACCCTTCATTCATTTCTGTTGATAATTTTAGGAAACCTTTCTCTGTTTCACTGTTATGTTGGTGAAGCGGTGGCTACGATGATGTGATATTGTCAGTCTTGTCAGATCTGGGTCATGTGGAGCAGGATTCGTGTGCCTGCCTAGTGGTAGTGGTTTTTGCCTGTACAGCCCAGAATCATGGCTGTCTTTGCTTGTGTGAATATTGCTGCATACTCTTGCTTAGCTTATAGTCTGTTTTCTCCCTCTGCTCTTGTTCAGTTTTGTTATCGATACATGTCCTAAATCCTTGTCCCACTTACATACTGACAGGCAGCTTTTCAAGTGGAATAGTAGTTTTTTGTCCCAGTAAGTCCAAATGTAGTATTTTTCTGCCTTCTTGACATTTACCTTTGCGCCCCATGTAAACTCTGCCTTCCCTTTGCTCCACGGAGGAGAGATTTTCAGCTCCTCTGTATTCTTTAAGTACAACTTCTAGTTGTTTTTTCAGTGTCTCAGTGGCTGAAAAAACAAGTTATTCACAGATATGTGTTATTCCCAGCAGATATTCTCTAAACAGCGGGTTCAAGATAAAGCAGTAACTGTTGCAACATGTAGACTGGAATGGGCAATTTAGATAGGCATTGTCACGTAAGGCAGAAAGAAACGGGGGAGGAGGAAGTGCCCCACAAACCACTTTTTGCTGTAACATGCCTGTTTGCATGACCACTGTTCAGCAAGGATTGCATCTCTTCCCTAGTGAATACCAACTGTTTTAAAAAATTCTTTTATTCTATATTTGTTTTGGGTTTGGTGTCTGTTTTGGTTCTGTGCAATAAGCTCTTTTCTTAAGGTAGGCATTAAGAATTTACTTGTCAAACAAACAGTTAAGCTTGCAAAAAGACTTGTGCATAACAGCTCCACTGCAGCTTATTAAAACACAGTCCTCTCTGAGTATCATCTCATATTCTTATTAAGATTTTAGAAGCTTTTGAAGCTAGTGACTATGAAAAAGACGCCCAGGTTACGGAGCTAAAAGAACTGTATATTTCATAGAATTTTTTAGTTTGATTATTTCCACTGCTCTGGTCTTTCCAGTAACTGGAGCATAAAGAATCATGCTCTACCTTAATGCATCAGAGGGAATACTTTTAATTTACCTTTAGTTTGTCAAGAGGCAGCAATGAAAAATTGAAAGCCATGACTTTTTCTAGGGAATAAATCCTCAAAAAATATTGTGAACAATTCGTTTGGCTTTTAGCTAGTCAATGTATTCTTGAATGCAGGCTGAACACCCTTCATCCAGAAACTTATTTCTGGTTAAGAAGTGTGTACTCCCTTTTCTTCATGTATTTTTTAAGATTCTTAACCAGCTTGTACTCAGAAGTCATCACGATCACAAAGTCTGTTTCCATACAACTGTGAATGAAATGTCACAGTTACTCATGTTGTGGTAACAGCAAAATGCGATCAATAGAATTTTTTTCCTCCAGCTAGTGATGAGTAACACATACTTGTGAGTAATTTTAAGTTGCACTTTCTTCCCTACAGACAGAAAAAAAACCAAAAGAGCAATGATCATTAAATCAATAAGTGATTTTTAAAGATATTTAAATTTCAGGACTGAGATATATTCTAATTAAAAGAGCTTGAGACTTTCAAATCATTCTGATCTTTGTCCTGTGGTGTGTGTGTATGAGTCATAATTACTGCTGTTGAAGCCACACAGTTTCCTAGAAGCCATGGCAAAAAGAGACAAGAAATCCTTCCCCAGTTTCAGCATCATGACAGCAATCCCCAGCATGGCAAATATTCGTGTGGTGAGGATTTAGGTTGTACTCTTCCTTGGATTGCACTGTACCCTGCTGAATTTAGGCTTTAGAGCGTCTTTCAGATAATATGTTCCTGGTGAATGGAGGCTTCTATCCAACTGAAATTAGTCCACTGAAAGGCTTCAAATTTTGCAGAACCAGCTACATGAAAAGCTGCCTCTGGAGCTCAGTTCTGCATAGGTTTGTACATTCAGACATCCCTGGAATTACAGAATTCACCACCAAACCTACAGGTTGGGAAGTGTCCTTGGCTTGATGGCTGGCTGATCTCCAGGAAGCAGGAGTTAGTTGTCTGTAACCCTTTGCAGACTGGTTGGGCAGCAGAAAGCTACCTATATCTCAAACAATGGTCCACCTGGAGTGTTAAGATGAGTTACATGTTTCCAAAAAGTTTTGCCTTTGAAATCTCATGATGGCCATTCAGAAGGTTAGTTCTTAGTTGGTAGACAGAGCATTGCTGTTATGTTGTTTCTAAAGCATGGCTGTGTGTGCTTGTCAAGCGTTCTTGATCCATCCCGACGAAGAGGGAATTTAGGGACAATGATTAATGATCTACTGGGATGAAACTGTAAGGAAAGATTAAGTGTTTATAAAACAACTAAGTAGTGACAACGAAAAGGCTCTGACTGTTGTCTAAGGGTATTTGAAAGTTGAGTAGGTCATGAAGGGAAATAAGTTGTTTAAAATACTAAGAAATTTTATTGTGTGTTGGGAAGAGGGCTGTGGAAAGGCAATCAAACTTCTATGAAACCTTATGCAGACACAAAAAATATTTTTCTCTTAATGTGTGTTATGGTCAGCAGAAATGCTGTAGTCCTTTATGGAAACTTTTTTTCTTCCCCCTTTTTTCGTCTGAAATAAGCCATTTTGCAGTTTGATCCTTGTGCATGTAGAATGTTACACTTCTATCTTTGCCTTTCTGCCTCCTGAGGCTGAAACAGAGACTGACTGGAATTAGCAGCAGTGTACTATGATGATAATCTTTATCACACTACCCTTTTTTTCCTTCCATAGGTGAGAAGAAGGGTGACATATTGTAAAAACCAGAATCCATGCAGAGACCCTGATGCGCAGAGAAAGGGATCAATTCTGCTGTGATTTCTGTGAAGTTCTGTGATGCCTTTTTGAATCGAAGTCATACAGTGATTGAGCAACTGATATTTCAACAAAATGTTGCAATATTACGAGAATAGCAGACCAAAACTGATCAGTCAAGAATAATCATTTTTAAAGACAGGGTTTTTAAAAATTTTTTCATCTTGTTCAAGGTAGAACATTTATGATTGATAAAAATGGAAATCTCCCCTCCTCTGTGCTATTGCTGTCCCAGTAGAAGGCTTGTATGTCTTTTGAGCCTCTCTGTAAATTGGTGTTTGAGCAGTTAAAACTCATAAAGCAGCAGCTGGCAAAATCTCTGATTCATCTGCTCCCATTTTTAGCTGTTTACAATTTTAGAAAGCAGCTAGAGTTTCATGCAGCACTGCATATAACTACAGAGCTCCCTCTTTGATTGCTCGTGACATCCTCCCAAGGATGACAGAAAGCAGCAGAGGAGGGATAGGGCTCACTCAGTTTGCCCCGAGGTGGAACGAGTTTATTTGGTGAAAAGCAGGGAAGTAAAATAAATGAACTCCCCTTCTCTCCCAAACTTGAAATCATACGAAACAAAGAGTGGTATCAACAGATAGAGGAAAGGTGGCTTCTTTCATTTCTTAGTGTGAAGGTGTCCAGATTAAAACATATGTTTCCTGACTTGCCCACCATCTGTTCTAACCTTCATGTGTACTTATTGTTTCTGTAGGGAATAAAAGTGCTAACTTCCAATCTAGGTACCTAGCAGCTTTGCATATGGTGTCAAACTGACACCTTTTAACTTGAAACCTGGTTAGAGGAAATGAGGAGCCTTGGTGACAAATGTTCCACTGTATTATAAGGGAAATGCCTTTGTTTTCATGGCTGGGAAATTTTCCAGGCCTCCACCATGAGCTGTTGGCAGAGTGGACCATGAGTAATTACTTACTGATTTCCTCCAGTAAACTGCTGAGCTCATAAGAAAAATAATATGGTTTTGAAGGTTTGAAGAAGGTACACTGCACTACAGTGTAACAGTTGGGACATCAGGTTGTGTTGTGTAACAGTGATCCTGAAAGATCTGAGACCAGGGACTAAATTTCCTGGATTAGAAAAACTGGCACAAATGTGAAAGTTCCTTCAGGCCAGAAAGAGAGAGCATTTTGCGTTGTCTTCAAGTTATGTTTAGATTCAGCAACTGCTGATAAGCTCCAAAGAGGTGATGTTTTTTGAAACTGAATGATAGGAGGGGAAAATGGGTGAATTCTAAGTTACTAGAACTAACTCAGGGGGTCAGGAAGTGTTTAGATAATTTAATGGCCCAAAGTCTAATCTAGTTCTGTCACATCAAAGGTAGAACACCACATTTTTCTGACTGGCTTGGTGCATTGAGACCTACAGGAGGACTTCAAGATTTGTTTGGTGTGGTGGAAGATAGGAAATTCCTTTTTTAATCATGAAGGATTGATTGCTTTGCATGGGACATCAGACATGATGGATAGCAAGTCCAACCTGACATAGTGGTCTTTGCCTCCACCCCCTTCAATGATCTGATTATTTGGTCCCTTTAAACATATGAGAAAGCCTAGATGCAGTTTATCAATAGTTCTTATAAAACAAGATTTTCTTTTCATTACTCAGAAATTATGATCTTTTCCTTTGTTTCCATAGCTGCACCACTGGAATACTAAACCTATATGGTCAAAATAATTTTTATGTACTTTATAGAAATAAATCATTTGTAAATTAAATCATGACTGTATCTGTCTCCTATGACAACTGAGTCATTTGCAGCTGTGCAAAATGAGAATTGACACTAAAAGCTGGGGATGATTTAAGGGACACACTCTTGCAGTAGTAAAGTACCATGTATTTTAAGATTGCGGGGGGGGGAACCTAGACAAGTGCACGTTTCTAATTTATCACGAGGAACTTTAAGGGATCTGTATAAAGTCATATGGACCTGACAGAACAGGACCTGAGAGTAGGTATTTTGTATCTTGAATGTAAACAGCACTCATTTTTGCACTCCATATAAATATTCATGTTTTATATGAATAAGAAATATCCATAATCCATATAGAAATTTGTGAACACACAAGAGCAGAGCAAATGGGTCTGAGAGTGGAGCTTGAGCCCAGGAACACTGGTGCTGTACTTGCAGTGATAGCACACAACCGTGCGAAGGAAGGAATCAACCTCTGAGGATTCAGACTGGTTCATCTCCAAGTTCTCAGCTGGTGGATTTTTCTCCTCCATGTGTTTGGCTTCCAGAAAACACCTTCTTGGCAATTCTGGCACATGAGGAATAGAACATCTAACTTTGTTCTATAAACAAACAATGAATTGGGATTGCTTACCTCTGTATTTTTGTGGATGTTTACTTTTTGGAGCTTGTCATCTGTTTATCAGGTGAATTCAGGTATTCCTTTGGGTTCGTCACACTTTGATCTTGTGTCATCTTATCAGACTGGCTACGTTATTGCCTCTGAAGCAGGCTCAAGCTTCAAGTGGGAGTCCAGCCTCTCTGCTAGCTTTTTTTTCTCCTTCCTTACCTTTGCAATCTTTGTGTATTAAAAGCAGCCCAGTCAGTGTTCCTTATCGGGTTGCTCGGATACTGTAGATAGAAAATGTTGTTGCATCTGAGCACCTCATCTATCTTTGCTTGTTGGAACTTGGCAGTGCCAAAGGATCCAATTCTTTTTTGTACAAGTGTAAGTCGAGGGTAACTCCTCTGAGGACAGGGGTGTTACCTGCTAAGAAATCAAGACCAAAGTGCCCTGCTGCATTCGCAGCTCCCCTCTCTCCTTTTGCAGCTCCTCCATCTGCCGTCCAGCCAGCTTCTCTGTGACCTATTACTGTCTGTAATCTCAGGGCCTGACTCCATCTCAGAGCAAGGTAATTTGTTGTTGTGAACGCAATCCTGACTTTTTGTTTTGTTCTCAAGTTGTCCCTCATTTGTGCACTGCTTACAGAGTAAGATCTGACCTTGAGAAATCAGGAGATGAGGGACATCAACAGGGAATCAAAAAGCCTTAGAAGATAAGGATCAGAAGAAGCTCTTCAACCTAATCACTACAGTAAGAGACTTGGGGGTGGGGCATCAAGGAATGTTGAGGAAAGGTCTGGTTTCTCAGGAGGATGCTTTGTAGCTCACAAGAGATTGAAGTTATGGGTAAAATCCAGTCTTTGGGCCTGAAACAGGTAAACCAAGGGTAGATTCACCTTGTATTTCCCTGTAGTTTAGAATGAGAATGCCTAACCTGTGGGCCAGAGTTGGCCACTAGCCCAATTAATCTGGCTGGATTTTTGCCACGCTCTTTCCCATAGGTTTTTTAGATGTGAACGTGGCATAAATTAGAAAAATTATTTCAGGAGCTTGATTTCTGTTGCCTTTCTTGAGCATTTCTGGCCCCTTCCTTCCTGCTTGACTCCAAAAGCTCTTGGGATGACTTGACCACTAATCCACAATTCTTGCAGATGTTTCCAGGCTTGAGCCCTGGAAAAAGTGCATTTCTGGAGTATAGCTTTGCTTTTTCTTCCTTTATTTTTGATGTAGGTGATAGCATTTTGACAAATTAACTGTACTATTGAAATTGCTATTTGTTATGTAAGGATTGTACCCATACGTGGCATTTTTTTGAATTCTCATTTTATTTCTGGTTATAATGTTCATGCCAGACTAATTAAATGCTGTTTTCCTGCTGGAATGTTACATTGTCTCAACCAAATAATTAGATTGGCTGATGATCTGTGACATACAATTTCTTTGTCTTTGCATTTGTAGCTTGTTTGGGGGAGCACAACTTTGTTGCAGGTCTGTCAGCAGATGAAAACTTGAGTGCAAGCAATGACAAATACTTCTTGGCTGTGGGAGGCGGTGGTCATGGCTCGCGAGGGTCTGGAGCTCCCGGTGGGATGGGGCTTCGAAAAATGTTGAGCTGCTCTTGTGTGTTTGACTTTACCTTCGTGAAAACAGCTGGAATTTCTTTCTTCCCATGTTTCTTTTCTTTCCCCTTCAAAATCAAGCCCTAACTGTTTTATTAAATGAAATCTAATTACTGTGGCTGAATGCATATCCTTTGTTTTATTGAAAAGAGGAAAAACTATGAAAGAAAAGTAATTATGTGAGGAAAATATGCTGTGCCTCATGAGTGGTGCTGCTTCTTTCAAAGCCTGGGTGCTCTTTCTATTGTATTTCTTCACCCTAATTGTTCTTTCTGTCTGAGCTGGACTTGAGACAGTACTGAAGGTAATGGGAAAAGTTTGTGCAGATTCTGGGGCTTAGTTCTCAAGATACATAATAACCAGCACAACTCAAAGCTTCCTGTAAACCAGAGGAGGAAGCCTGAAGAGCTCAAGTGCACTGAACTTAAGCCATACTGTATGTATGTATGCCACAAAGCAGATGCTCTGGCCCATCTGCTGTGCTTTTCTAGTGGCACAACACATTTGGCACAGGCTACCTTGCACTATGTGAAATGGTCTCTCCTCTCCAGCCAGGGAGTGAACCAGCTGCAGCGCAGGAGGAAATCATCGACCACTATGCCACGTGATGCTGAGTGTGTGCGCCACGTTGGGCAGCGCCAAGAGGAGGGAAAGTGAGTTAGACCCCTGCCCTCCCAGAAGATTTGCTGTGGGCCAAGCACTGATATTTCTTTCTACCTCCTGCTTTCTCTGTTAGCTGGCATCTGGGTCTTTCTATCCTATGGGCAAGGCCCAGAGTTTTTGCACCAGGTACAAGCTCCAGAGGTGCTAGGCAGGTTTTGTGTGTAGTGGGACTTCGCTATTTCCTTTCTTCTTGGATTTGTAAAAGGATAGACTGAAGGAAAGCAGGCTTCTCCTAACTGAATGTGTGCCTACATACATTCTGAGAAGTGTTTTGTTGGTAAACAATTTTGCAACATGTTTTACTTTTTATTCCATCTTAATATACAATATTATCAAGTCATTTTTTACTGCTCAAATTCCTTTTCGAACTGGGAGAAAGACAGCACGGTTGGTTTCAGTGAGGCATTTTACAGCAGAAAGGCATGTGGTTAGTGGGGTATCCTGTTTGGTAGGAGCTTCAGTCTGAGAGCAATTTGGGCATCAGTTTCGGTATACAAGTTTATTTTATTATTATACTTCTATTTTTAAATGAGTCTGTCTGGCATAAAAATGAATGTGTCTCATATAAAGGGTCCCTCCCCTGCTGTTTTTGGTAGCATTAAAATGGTGCAAGTTGATAGCTTAGCTTGTGTAGAAATACTGTTCAGCAAGGGAATTACTACTCCTGTTTGGTGCTGGCACCAAGGTCTCAGTACATGTACTAGTGTCAGGATTTTTACGTGTCTTATAAAGTATTCTCACCCTAACAGAGATACCTGATACTGCACTGGAAGGCTCCAGTCTTAAAATCATTAAAATTGATGGATCTTTTCACTGTTTTTTAAGAGGATTCAGATGAGATCCTAACTGCAGTGGCTACAGGTGCAATGCCTTAACACAGAGGAAGGAGAAATCACTTTCCAGTCCATCAGTTTATGCCTTAGAATTGAGAATGGATCAAAGGAAATGTCTAGGCTTATAATGCATGATGAACAATCCTATACAGCTACATAATTTAATAAGTCTTTTATATAATGTGGTGTAACTGGGGAAGCCAAGAACATACAGGAGAAAAAAAAATATTTTTCCAAATAGCTTCACTTAGATTTTTTTTTTTATTTCCTGTTTGTCTTCATTACCAATAAACAATATGCAGCTATATTATTTTTATTACTAAGGACATTTCTTTTAGAAAACGTGGCAATGCTGATTTGAATTTTTATTCTACCCAATGTTATTTGTAGACCCTAAGTAAACTTTATCCAAACTTTTTTTTGGGTGAGTAAGCGGTCACTTCAGATAAAGCAAAGAAATGGGTTAGAAAATGGAAAAGAAATGGATTACTTTGGGATTTTTTTTTCTTAAAGTGCCATTTAAAAAAATTATGTACTCAGAAGCTTTCTAAGAATCATTAAATATTTAAAGTTAGTTCATTAGGAGTAAAAAAAAAATAATTAAGAATTTAAGCCTTGAAATCCTTTCATCTGCTCTTATGTGAACTCAAGGGTTTAATCACAGAAACCCTTGGATGCTTGCTGATAGTGCACCTGTCAGCTTTCCTTGCCAGTATAGAAAGCCCAGTAAGTAAGGCTAATTTTTCAAACTGGTAGTCACTTTTAAAATCAGTTCCAGTGTGTTGGAATGAATCTACAAAATGTAAAGAATATTGTTTTAAAGAAATATGTAAAAAATAAGCTGGTTGGTATTAAGAGAAAAATTTGATTATGAAAATTTCTTGTAGCATATCATCTGTGACATTCTTGCTATATTCTAGGAAAAAAAATAAAATAGAAGAGCGGAGCAGAGGAAAGGAGGGGAGAGCCAGCTCCATAAGGAACTTAGTCTTGTAAAATAGAGGGCTTGAAAATGGCAAGAAGTGATAACTTACCAGTATTTATTGTGCACAGGCTAGGCAAATGGGAGTCAAACACTGAATGATATTTAGATATGGCACTTCTAATGGGCGCAAGGCTTTGTTGTAGTAAAGCTGAAATTCTTTTAAAGGGCTGCTGAACTGTAATCCTTACACATAGATAGCTCCCACTGACTTCAACAAGTCAAAGACACCTGTCAGTCCCAAGCTGTATGGCTGCAGTGGCCTAGAAGTCCTCTTGCAGTGTCTGGGTGTGCCTTCCACTTGTTTGCTTGCTTGGTGTTGCAGATGCGCAGCCTTCTCAGTGCGACCTGCTTTATGCTGTACTGCGGTGTATTGCACTAGTGTGGTGAGTAACTTGCTTACCTCTGAGTTTTACAGTATATAGTTTTCCAATTAAGATCTGCCTGTTAAACAGTAAGTTAAAGTGCTGCTCTGACCTTGCTGTGAAAAGCCACAGGATAGCCCTGACACAGCCTTGTGTATCAGGATTTGTCTCTTTGTAGTGAAAGCTTGGGTATCAACACAAGATGGTCCCGGTTTCCACGCTTCTGAGAGACTAACTATACAGAATGCCTTTACGTTTTTTCCTGAAAGAACCCTAGTTTCTCCCCAACATGCTGGGGAGGGTGAAAAGCAAATTTAGCAGACAGGTGAAACAATTGCTACCCTAGATATCTGTTTTCTCCTTCTTTCCACCCTAGTAGAGACAGCTGAACGGACTGTGTGTGTATCTTGTTCCAAGCCTCCCCACAAATACACATATGTGTTTTCTTCAGCCTTATCTACTATGGGGTCAGTAATCTTCAACAGGGGTGACAAGCTGTTTGGGCTAAGTATCTCTATTAGTAATTATCTATCTCAGCTAAAGAGTACCACCTTGTGAATGTGAGACAGGACTTTCCTAAGGCTCGGGACTATTTTACAGCCCATCTATTTTCCCAGGGATCACAGAGAAAGTGCATGGAAGGCTTGGGGAGAAAGCTATTTTACAGTAGCATTTCTCATCCTTTTACTGAGGATATTTAGCCAAATATGACTGCAAAGCAGCACTATGCAAAGATCGCCTGTGGTTATGAACAGAGAAATGTGTATGAAGTGGTTACAGAATCAGAATGCACTGAAAGCATACATCTTTCAAACGTCTTTGTTTTTTTATTGTTAGGTATCATGCATAAACCAGAATAGAAGGTAGAACGCTGCACAGGCAGTGGATCTACAATTCTCATCACTATAGAGCAAACTCTTACAGAAATATCTCCTTCCTTCTCTCTCTCCCAGTACTAACGTTTTCTTGAAAACAGAGGATGCCAAGATCAGCATTATAAACTCAAATACTTTTGGCTCTAGTTTTTTGAAAGCTTAGTTTTTTAAAGTTTTCCCAAATTTGTTTTATTTGTACAAGTGGTTTCCATTTTGGCAGCTTTTTGTGATAGAGAAAAGTAACAGGGAAGTTTTGGCAAACTAATCCATTGCTAATGAAAAGACTGGGAAGAGAATTTGGATATACAGTGTCCCACTAGTCTGGGACAGAAATTAGACATGCAAGTCTCTTAATGTGGTGGTCAGAATTGTCTTAATAATGAGTAAATGCACTAATGAAGAAATAGTTTGTATCTTCTCAACTGAATCTTTTACCAAGTGTCTCCTTCCTATAAAGTGTTGTTCTTGTGCCTATTAACTATAAATGAAGATTTCATGTCAGACTTCTACTGCCCTTGTTTGGATTAGGCTCCTGAACATGCTTTATAGAGACATCTCTGTGGTCGTACAGATCTCTAAATTTGTCCTTAGCAAGCAGTGGTGGGCTGTTATCTTCACTGGTGCTGTTCAACTTTTGCTGCATCCTGAAAAACTGCGAGATCACTCAGATTTTTTGTTTTTAATACATAGATTATTTTCAGTGTCTCTGATTAGATCAAAGGGAAATTCTTTTCATGCTTTTGTGCTGGCTTTCTGAATTTTTACATAGCCGTGATTAGTAGCATAATCTATTAACAGCAGTGAGAACTTTTAAAGACCAAACTTTAAATTTATTTCCCCACAAATCATTCCTGTCACAAACTTAAGTATCACACATAGGCTATAGTTCTGGAGCCATATGGCTCAGATGTTAACCTACCTAAACAAAGATTTTATTTATTTTTAACTGTGGAATCATTTAAAATCATTTAAAAATAGTGGTTAGGTAACCTTCCACGGCACCTGTGTGAAAGATCACAGTCTGATTTGGAAAAGGAATTAAATTCAGCAAATGAATGTTTTGTCAGAAATATTTCTCTTCCATTTTTGGAGAAGGTTTATAGATATATAGCTACATGGTGTGTAAAATATGGTCGAATTATAATGACAGCTAAGAAACACAGGATCATAGAGGTTTTTGCTAGGTACTGAGCCACAAGTAGAAGAAAACCATACTGGATAAGCCTTCAAGTGAAAGCTGACATAGGAGGGAGGCAAGCACAGGAACAGCGGTAAGAAAATGGAATATTTCAATTCAGAATATTTTTGTTTGGAAATTTTTCAAATTTTCAAATGTTTGAAATAGAGAAGACTGCTGTCTAAGTTACTGCAGCAGAGCCACGGGTCAGTGGCCAGAAAGATACGTATTATCTATAGAGAAATGTATTTAATAATTCTGCCAGTCAGACAACCTGACTTCTGTAGAGACTTCCAGGAATCCTGATTACAATTACCTTTTATTTTTAGCAGATAACACTCTTTCATGCTGGTCCTTGGAGCAGTTGTTTCAGGCACAGTCCTGCCAAACTTCACACACACAGTTGGTTTTCCTGAAACAGCAGTGTACAGTCAGGCGTGTTTAAACTTCGCTGCTCAGAGCACCTTGCTGTGTGTGGTACAGGATGGTGGAAGGACAGACAATGGAGAAAACAGGCCTAGAAGTGCCTTTGACTACAGAAACTGCAGGAGAAAGGCTGGCATGTGAAAATATTTCCCCATTACTGCTTGCTGAAGTAAACGAGAGCACTGGTGACAGAAACTGTATAGATTTGCGTTCTTTCCTCATTATCTGCTCCTATTTCTGACAAGAACATCCCCAAACTGCATAGTAGGCAAAACCTCTGTTGTGTGCCAGGAACTTGGAGCTGCTAATGAATGCTGATACAGGAGAAGTGCTCCAGTAATTTTTTCATGTAAATGGGATCGACAGTAGGTCAGAGACAAACATGAAAAGGAAGGCAGACATTTAAAGAGAATGATTTAGTGAGATAATTTGTATGATATTTTATTCTGTTCATACAGTAAAAGAAAAGCCTCTAAAAAATATAAATGAAAGAGGAGACTGCAACAGTCTGTGTCTGGCAAGCTACAAGACTCTGTATAGGAAAGTGACATTTGAATCAATTAGATAACCATCACATGAGATAGCTAGCCTTTCAGCTGAGTTTCAGTGGGCAAGAGCACTGCTTCCCCCTGCCCCCCGCCTTTCCTTCCCCTGCCCTCCAATCTAATGTATGAAAGAGGGAAAAATAAGGTTTGGGACATGTCACTCTCACTCAAGCCTGCCACGATGAAGTGATACAAATTGCATACTGTGAGCCTTGTCGTAAGTCAATAACTAGTCAGATCCTCATCTGGTACAGATTACTTAACCCCATGGAGGTCATCATAACAGGACATCAACATGAGTGGGCAACTTTGTCCTGTATTGTGTCCCCTGATGGGTAGAACAGATTTTTAACCTCTGATTTGTCATTCAGTAGATAGATGGTTTCTGAGACTACGGAAGATTACATCTTCTGCACTGTAGCTATGTTCCCCAGTGTGCAGCAACTGCAGGTACTTGGTCTAAAGCAACTCAAAGGTGGACCACAGTACCAAAGGAAGGATGTAGTTGGGTAAACCAGTTTCATAATTAAAGGTATTTATAAAAGGCCACCTGAAAAGAGGTAGGTTTAAAGTCAAGATTCTAATTTGCCTTCCTCTCTAATTAGTACTATTTATTGTGAAGATGGATGGCTGTTTTTATGAGAAATTGCTTCTCTAGCTTTATAGAGAAGGAAATGTCATTGCAGTACTGCTTTAACATTTTGCAAGATTTCCTGTTTGTATGTGTAATCAAATTGGGTTTTTTCCAAACAAAAACTGTATGCTTTAAGCATTGCACTAAGTAGCTGAAGGTTAGTATTTAGTGCTTCAAAATGTACAAGTCTCCTTGAAAACGGGAAGGTGACTAGTTCTGTGATTGTGTCTCTCTCATATCTGTCGCATAATACAAAATTCAAAGTTATTCTGATTAGAATTTTTAATGATCAGAATAATTGCCTTTAGTTGCCTTATACTTAATGTCTATGTTCTGCATCAATATGCAGGTGAATGAAGCACATTACTCCCTCATGCTTTGAAATGATTGCAATCCTTAATGTATAAGAGCCTGTTCCTGAGAGATACTGAGTGCTTTCGCTTTTGTTGACTGCTGTGTGTGTTCAAAGAGCTTAGACCTTCTCAAGAGCTGCCTCCCAGTCTCACTGGATCAGGACCTGAAAACGTTCACAATAAAACACAGAAGAAAGCAGTCTTCGGACATGACCTGTGTGAGCCCTGCAGGGGTCAGTTCATTACAGATTCTCTTAAATGATGTGCCTGCTTTGATAGAAAGTTGAAATCAAATCAGTCTATGAATATTTGTTTTCAAATTCCGGTGCCACCAAAGAACACAGCATTTCTCCTCTTTCCTGCCTTCTTCGTAAACTTTCTATCTCACAAAATGTTTCCTGATTTCAGTTCCTTTTTTTATCCTGCTTAATTTTCTAGGGAAACAGCCCTGAGGGACAGATCAGTCCCTTGGGATCACAGAGACCTCACTCGAAACCCTTGTTCTGCCTGGTTTGCACTGACAGTTTGACCCTGGGTAGCCAGAGTCAAAGATGAGGGCTGTGTTCCCGAGGCCGTTTCAGCTATCCTGTGGTTATCTTGTTGAGTTTCTTAGTGGGTAGAAATGACGATTCATTGAGTATGGAGCTGAACCTCAGTGTCCCATCTTCAACTGCATCTGGAGCTGTGCCCTCTCTTTGTCTGGGTTAATATTTATTTGTATAAAGTAGTAGAGTTCTGACCGAAGAGAGAAAAAACATGCAAGAGTAGTTAGTGGGATGAGTGGATACTTACTGGGATATGCAGAACAGGTCTAGTTTCCCAGTCAGACTCAGCCAGAGCAATGTGGGTTAATTAGAAACTGGATGAAGCTCTAGTGGTCAGAGGTATTGGCTGTCGTAGACTTAATATCCCATCAGGGCTAAGGACCTATTTCCTCTAAAAATGTTATTAAAATCCGTAGTTCCATGAAATGTTTCCATTTCAACTCACCAGCTTTTTCTTATGGGGAAAAATGCTTTGTCAGAATATTCACCATTAGTTCGGCTCATCAAGCTGAATTTGTAAGCCTTGTTCAGGGTTTGGAGCTTGATGAAGGTGATGGCTAGGTTGCTTAGGTTTCCATAAGGCCAGCAGATCTTTTTCTCATACTGATGTCTCTGATGCTGAAATGGTCAGGGCCCTGTAATAAATGAATGCTTTTTTTTTCATTTGGTGCAACTCATCCTTCCTTTCCCCTTATCCAAATAAAAAGCAAAGGTCTTTTTTATAGATTCTATTGTGTGACCAGTTAAAGTGAGATTCACAATGGAGTCTGAATCCAATTCTCTTATCTGTATCAGTAAAAAACCCCTTCATTATGCTGGAATAAATGTGTGCAGCCTGAATAACTGCATCGGCCACAAAGCTTGAAGGCTATGTCTGAGTCAGAAAGTCTGCTGAGGCTCTGAATGAATTGGGAGAACACTTCTGGCAAACATCCCATAAATATTTACTGTTTGTATTGTGTTCACTTTTGGCCACTGCTACAGACAGGACTTTGACCTAGATGAACTGATACACGCAGTCTTACATTCTTACAGTCTGCGGGTGACCACATCAGTCAGTTGTTAGGAACAAAGTCAGGGAAGTCAGCTGTGGCATGGACGTTTATTGAGATGCTGAAAACAAACTCATCACGTTTATGGAGACCTAGCTATTGCAGATTTCCCTTTGTAGCATGGACAGAATTATCTAACCATGTATTTCTTAGTTCCTCAGTGCACATGCTGGAGAGGACCTAAAATCACCCATCTTCATTACAGTATGTCACCTTTCTTTTGAGCATCTCTAAAAGACCCTGTAAAACCAAAATGTCCCAGGTTATAAAAAGGCATGGCTTTGGTGATATCAGGAGATCTCTAGTCGTTTATGTGAACTGCAGATCTGGTACTACCTTTAAAAAAAAAAAACTGTGGAAAAAATTTCCTCTATGGCAGGTAGCAGCTCATTCTGTCCTCTAATGAATTACACAGTGTGCAAGACTGAGATGAATTGCTGACACATAGATATTGTTGAAATTACAATTGATAAAACTGATCAGGGTATGAGTACTGACAGAAATCTAATATTTTCCTAATCTTGAAGTATAGATGAACATCTAAAGCAGAAGAAAACCAAAACTGAGGCCACAAACATCTTTATATATTTGCAGTTATCAAAAGTAATTTTTTCAAAGAGCATTAAAGTTCTTGAACACAAATCTAAAACTATTGTTCTTGAAATTGTTTTACAAAGATTTAGGATTTTTTTAAAAAAAGGCTGAAGAGGCATGTACAGAAGTGAATACGAAAATTCTTGTAAATAACTGAGTTCTATCTGTTAATAATGAATGAGATCTGAAACTAGGCTGTATCTGTGTTATGCAGATGGGATCGTTTAGCCATTTTTATTAAAAGTCAAAATGTGTGAATTATAAATATATGCAGAGACAATCTCACAAAGGATATTAAAAATCCTTGTGAGTGTTTCTGGCATGAGAAAACTTTAAAAAAAAATTCTTTCACCCTGAGCAATAATAACAGTTTAACTTTAAAGTAATGGATATCTGAGTGAATCATCTGGTATTGCATTCAGAGAAAGTGAATAGGACAATAAGAGGTGAGTAGGAGAGGGTGAGTATTTACTATTTCTCACAATATTGAGGACAAAGAAATGAACAATGATATGATCGGGTATCAGATTTAGCTACTAAAAGAGAGTACTTTTTATGCACATCAGGTAATTAAATCTTGGAGCTCATCACCATAGTAGAGACAAGATATAATGAGTTAAAAAAAAAATTAGCAATTGGGAGCCTTCAGTCATCATGGTGCAGTACAGAAAGCTTCTTTCCAGTCTCGCTATACAGCAGTGGCAGCTTGGGCACTGTGGGAAGACAGCAAAGACTGGCTCTGTTTGGGACTGCTACTGACTTCCTGAGTGAATTTGAGTAACTCGGCTTGGCACTTCCTTTTTTTTTTTTTTGCCATGCTTTTCCTGGTTTGGCTGTTCAGGGCAAGCAAGATTGGTCAGTTCCCAGTCTAGAAGACACAAGCTCGCATTAAGAAGGCTTTTTTCAACCTTCAACCCATTAGCTTGGGTTTGGTACAATGGCCAGTTTGAAGTATAGAGTGTGTTCACTAACATCCGTCTGAAAAACACCACCTGTATATGCGCTTACACAGGAGGGTCTTTAGGACGGAGTCCCTTTTGCTCTACGTATTTGTACAGTGCCTCATACAATGGAATTTACCATGGTTGCAGCCTGCATGCACTACTACTTATATGTAATAAATAAGAAAAATTAAGAACAATTGATATTTTTAAAGGGAAAGCTACTGTCTCTTACTATCCATTTTTTTATTTCCCAGCCCAGGCAGCAGCTGAACTACAATACAACTTCATCATCTTTTTTCTATTAGGCATTGTGAAAGCTTTACTAAATATCCATTCCAAGAATTAGACTAAATGCAAATGTAGAACTCTCCATGGAATTATAATATATTTAATCTTATAAGCGAATGCAAAAGATAGCAATGCCATTGATGCTATTTTTAGAGACACAGCCTAAAATTCTATAAATTTTTAGAGATGCTATCAAACATCAGAGGAATTTTACAAGTGACACTAGTGGGTACGTTCATTTCCCAATATATTTGTGTGACTAATTCTGACAACTGCTCAAAGTATCTGGATTCAGTAGCTATTTCATTTTTCTCCTGTATCCCACTGACTATTGATTTGAGGATGATTTCAGGGATTTCAGTCTCTCTATATTATCTTTGCGATTTCATAAACAGTGGGAGACTTCTCATTTTGCCTTCTGTACTGATGGAAAATGTTTAGCTGAGATGTTTATATCATTAGCTGGAGCCCTAAGGAAAACCCACTGCTCACTGTTGCTGTTGACCATGTATTAATGATGTTGTGTGTAGGTGTACAGTAGAGGATCACCATCTTTCCTCACCCTGATTTCATGGCATAGTTTAGAGTTATACATGTCCCTGATCTGTAGCAGAGCACAATAGTCATGGATTTCTTTCTTCTTCCTCTTGCACATTTTTGGGGAACACAGCAATGACCTGCCCTACAAGTGAATGTATGCAAGTGAGTTTAGACTCCAGTGATGCACTGTGGTGGCCCTACAGATTAGGGAAGGATCCAGGGTGCATTGAGGGAGATATTTTTTTTAATTAATTTTAGTGCTTAGTATGTCTTTCACAGACCAGCAATAGTTCTGGCTTTTAAAATCCTGAAACTTGAAGGTTTGGGGGATTTGTTGTTTAAACTGAACCCAGCTGCAAAACTGAATATGCAAATGAAGACCTTGAATCTGCACAGCCTTGAAATTTTAATCTGAGGCTACAGATTTCATTTTAGGCTGGTTTCTAATTTTCTGTTTCCTAGGAGTGGCAGAACTTGTAGGGTTTTCCAGGGATTAGCAAGAAAAACATTTTTATGCTCTCTGCTTTGATTCTGTAAGGGCAGTGGTTCTGTAAGTGCAGTGATTTTCTTTAGAAGCAAGGTCTTTACTGCACCTTGGCCATGCTCTGAGGGGGTCAGCCTGCAACCAGCATGAGTATTTCATTCTCCTGACTAGTGCTGATCCCGTATTTGTCCATTTAAGATGCAAAAAGCTCTAGGCAACTTGAGAAATTACCAAGTATTATTTTATGATGGAACAATGACCGGTTGTTTGTTTGGGTTAGAGTGGGCTAATAGAAAGAAGCAATGAGATTTTTATTCTGACTGTAAATTTGGATTTATAACTGAGATAAGTGTTCAAAAAGGAGGTCAGAGACAGATGTGGATGGAAACAGCAACAAAACCTCATTGAAGGCTCTGAGCCTGGATCTTGCATAGACACACATTCTTGTTCCACAGTGTTGCTACTGCTACTCGATTGAAAGGCAGCTGGCTTTTCCACTTGGCCTTTGGTGGTCAGTAGAGCCTAGAAAGGAAGGTCTGTTGGGGGGAAATAAGGTGTTCCACAGAGTTATATGTTGAATGTTATTTATATTTTGGATCTCAATTGTTCCCTATGTATACATCCATAAACACTTCATACACATCCTAATTTGCAATAGGAAAACTTGCATATTGCTAATACTTAGTGCTTATGGTAATTAAAGTTCTTTTTGCCCAGTGTTAAAAGTATCCTATTAATCCTATATTCTTGGCTACATTTCAGTCTTGGCAATTATACTATCTATGCTTATGTAAAAAGTCCTATCTGGTGTCATATCATCTGATGTCTTATTCTCCTACTATTCATAACAAACTATTTGTTTAAATTAATCAATTTAAATTTAATTAATTTTAAATTAATATTAAGCACCTTGTAGGTAAATTGGACATTTGCAGATGGTAGATAGCGACTCTGGAAGAGTTCAGGATTACAAAGGAAGCGTGCACTCTGGAGGAAGAAGGGAGTTGCATGGAGTTGACTTCCTGAAGATTCTAAATTTAGATCAATGTTCAGATCTAAAGCTAAGCTTTTTATAAGCCCTGCTGTTACTGAGATCCATTTCTGTTCTCATACAGGAAGTTAGACCTAGAATACTGTTTCCATAGAAATCTAGATCATATTCTTGAAAATGACCTATGCATTTAAGGGCTTAATTTGCACACAAGTAGTTTTGAAATTGTGTCCATTGTTCCCGTTAAAGCACCGAAACAGTGTTCTTACCAATGCTATGCAAGCCAAGACCAAGATAGTTGTACTTGCATAGTATCTTTGTTAAGAAATGGGTATGAAAATGAGCACTGACCTTCTCCAGGACAGAATTGCTTTTGATGCTTCTTCTGTATATAGATTTGTTATGATGGACCATTAAGGATTAGAAAAACTGAGAGTGTAGCTGTTACTGTTAGTTTGTCATTGAAAACAATGGGGAGTATTAAAGTGTTGCTTACTTTATTATTTTTATTTCAGTGTCTTCAAATTAGTAACTTTTTCTTCTCTGAAAGCTGAATCTAGAATTATCTTTACTAACGAAATGTGACAAACTAACCAGAAGAGTTTATATTTTCAAAATGTGCAGCAAAATCTCCTTTGAAGAGCTGTTACATATACCACTAGGGTATGCATGACTATGTGTCTCTCAAACTGTTATCCTTCTCCCAACTCCCTAAGACTAGGAAATTATTTTTATGATGTATAGTATTATATACCCTAGTATTATGTCATGGTATCAGTGACTATGCGTAGCTGCTGCCTGCTGTCATTGCCAGTACAGTAGATTGGATCCACAGTGGATGATTTTGTATGCGT
Organism: Nyctibius grandis; assembly: GCF_013368605.1. NCBI lineage: Eukaryota > Metazoa > Chordata > Aves > Nyctibiiformes > Nyctibiidae > Nyctibius > Nyctibius grandis. Next base: position 19,009,874 of record NC_090665.1, read on the forward strand.
ACATGAATGTGTATGCACACATACATTCAGCTAGTTTGCATATGCATGTGTATGTATACACACAGATAGAAACTGTGGTGCTTGTCAGGCTGGTTTGTCAGTGTGAAGCATTTTTTAACACGTGAAAGCAGAGTGAAATTATTATTGCCATAAATCTTCAGTATCAATCTGTACTATTACTGTTTATTGCTAGATAATTGTAGATTTATTGCTATAGATATAAATTGACTATGTTTTTATAATAAACCTTTTTGTGATTTTTTTTCAAGGGTTTACATTGTGTATTTTAAGAGATAATAATGTAGTTCACACCTTATTAAACTCTCCCTGGATATTTCTTCAGAAGAAGCTGTTATCAGAGGACTTTTAAGTTTTTAATTCCTTTTCTGCTTCAAAAAAGATCTGACACTTCAAAATAGCAATCAAGAACTTCAAACTACAACTCATGAGTCATGTTCAAATATTATTAATTCCCCTAATACGACTCTGATTTACCGATTGAAAATCAGTTTCTTGCATTCTCCATTTAAGTGAGAACAGTATGAGATGCCAGAAATTTTTATTGTGAAGAAGCCAATAAGTTTATAGTCTACCCTGCTGCAAAATCTCATGGATCTGAATTCTGAATTCATCCCAGCTATGGTAAATGAAATGTGGGGAGTTTGCTTAGATAATTTTGAATATTAACAATTCGTAGATTTTGTAGAAATTCTTTTGAGGTGGCAAGGATTTGGTTGAAACCACTTTGGTAATAGTGAACAGATAAAATGGAGATATTATTACAGAACATCTCTTCTGGACAGCTTAATATTTCGTTTTCTGCGTGGAATACCATAATGTCCTTCTCTTGTGTCGCCATAATAAAACTTCTCTATTCTGAGGTATCCTCTAGACTGATAATGCTATAAGACTATAAAAGAAGTTCTTGCCCCATGCTGCAGTTTACTGCCATTTCACCTACCCTGTTAGGGGTCAGGACTTTAAGGTGGGTCACAGAATCAAAGCAAAGCAAAACAAGGAACACCTTCAAAAATGTTTGCTTAGCTTGTTTGTTGGAGATTTGTGAGTGAGAATGAGCAGGTAGAAGCAGGGAACTTCCTAAGGTGGCTTTTCAGCTCCATAAAGATGACTTGGGACCATACCCCTATGGCGTTCTGATGATCGCCAAATGAGTTGAGGCTTGTGCTATAAACCCAGGGTTAGCTTTCCTGGCTACCTTCAGAGCAATGGGAAATACCTTTGTTGTGTTTTCTTTGAGAGTCTGATTTGACAAACTTTGGAGTCTGAACCTTTGTCCCTGCATCCATTTTTGTGCTTCTGAGCAAAATGCAGTTTTGCACTAGAAAGCATTACTTATGTCGGTGGACTTGATCTCAGTTGTTTTAGTTATTGGATGGTAATAAAAATTCTTGAGTTGACTGTAACATTATGTAAACTAGAAATGTACAATGTCATAAATTTATGGTGACAACTTAAGGACACAAAACCCAAGGAGCAGTGTGTACACTGTGTAAATGCAGCACGTGGAGAATGAAAATGCTAGTGTTTTGAGAGTCGTAATTGTTTTAGATCATAAGGAAACCACCTCCATCCTTTTGGGCTTCAATATATTTGGACATAGAGTGGTACATATTTTATGTTGCTGGGTTTTGCACAGTCTTCCATTAGTATTTTTGCAACATTCCATCATTTTGATGAGATATGAACATATGTGCATGCAGCCTTATTCTATACTTTATTGTTTACTGGCAGCAAATGTCAAATTGATTTATGGTGCTTTTTAACAAAAAGGAATATTATGGCTATTATGACTATCTTCTTTAAACTGCTGCATAGCGTATTTTGTCCCATTATCTAGCTTGTTATTGTTTTTGTAGGTGCAGCATGCTTTTTAGAAAATCCCTAGATAAGATATTCATAAGGTTAGCCTACATCACTGTTATGCTTTGAAATGGCTTCTCATTTTTTTGACCTTAATAACTTTGTTAGGTCAGATGACAAACATGGCAGAGGTTAGGTTTTTTTTCCAGTTTTAAAACGTTTTCAGTAAAACCAATTCTGATTTCAAAAATTTCCAAATGTGAAGCAAGAAAAAAATAAAAGTCAAAAACTCTTCTTCAACAAGTGTTTGTTTAACCCTGGGAATTGTTTCAATTTACAGCAAAAAGGAGAATTACTCTCAATGCCCAAATTTCCCATGATTTGTTTTCATTTCCTGATTCACTTACATGGCAATATTCATGGTAGCTGTTTAGATATCTAGTAACTCAGTAAAAATGAGATTTTCATGTTTCTCTGGTGACAACTGATTTGTGCTTTGTACCATAAAAATATCTCTTATGAAGTCATAGGTAAATCAGACATATGGCATTGGTAAACAATCACAGCCAGGGCTGCGAGAGATTGTTGGTTTGTTTCCCATGTTCCACAGAAGAAGCTACTTTCTTCAAACAATGGATGAGGAACCATATGAAATAAGGAAATGGGCAAATCTCTCTATTTTGTGTGTTCCTGCTTTGCAGCAGAGCTTCTGCCTAGAGTCTTTCCTACTAATCTCTGCTCCCTACTACTGATTTACTAGAAGGTATAGGCATTGTGTCCAAGATCCTGATCCCACTGAAGATTTTCTGTTTATTTACTGAAATTTTTTTACGGGTAGACACAAATAAGCTATCGTAATTAGTATTACAAAGTATATGCACAGCCAGAATCAGGGAATCTAAGTCTAGTTTACCAGAAGCAAGCAATCATTCACTTCTGGTCAATGCAATTCACGCATGCATCGACTTTTTGTTCAGCCTCTAAACTGGTGCACTTGTGAGTCTGATGGCCAAATACAACTGTGGTTAAGTTCATCAATGGTGAAAGTGATCACCTCTAGAAGCTAGGGTCACTTTTGCCAAGCTGTATCATCAAACAAGCATACGGGGAAGGAAAAAAAAAAGCTACGACTTCTTTGAAAAGTCTCAAAACAGAAAATGTCAAAACAGCATGGTTGAAGTGCACTTTAATGAATGTGAATAATACAAACCCCATTTCTGTAGACAGGCTCTTCAGCTGAATAGCCTCTTCAGTCTACTGCATTTCATTTTGTTAGCTTATCACTGACATTTTAACCAATCCTTCCCAGGGTCCATCTGGTGGTCCGTCTGTCTTCAGCATCTACAGTTCACTATGTGACAAATGACGTATAGGCTATTAAAGAATAACAATTAGTTACAACATTAAACATAAAGGTTACATAAATTGCATACTTCTGCTAACAAACAGTGTCACGCTAAGGCAAGAAGAATTTGGCAAGTCAGTAAAAGTATATTTCATATCACGGAGCAAAACATATTTAGGTCAAGTAATTTACTGTGATTTTTTTTTTCCCCCCTCAGGTCTTCTGAATAACAGATGTTGGCTGTACAGTGTTTTGGCTATGCAGAACCTTTTTAGTACAGTAGTGTTCATTAGAAAGGTCAGATTTACATGCAAAGGAAAATACTTAAATTATTCTTCAACCAAATATTTGTTATTCACTGTACATTACTTTAGGATAATCACCTTGAAGCGGGGAAATTATAAGACTCTTCTCATTTAAAACAGCATAGGAAATTTCCTGTACAGCTGCAGTGTGAGCTTAACACTGGTTCCACCTCTTCTGGTTCAAAGTAATCTCTTCCCTGATAGAGGGAGGTTGTGTATGGTCTGTGTCAAGTTGCTTGAGACCAAAAGAGGGAAGAGTTAACAATTGAACTTTGTTCATGTGAATCCTGAATCTCTTGGCAAAGTATGAGTATATGTCTGTGCACAGGGAGAAGAAAACACAGAGGAAGGCCACAGCACTCCATGTATCGGACAAATGGTGGAGAAATTGTGCAGGGTAGGCTATCAGCAAACGGTAGTACAAGAAGAATGGTGACATAACGTTGAAAAAGATGAAAAAGAAAAACAGGGAAGGCAACGGAAGGATGACCTTTTCACATGACAGTGTCTTTGCATCAGCATGGTTTACTAGCTCAGCAAGTCTCTCTCAGTTATTTCATGCCAAAAAGTGGCATCCATCCAAATTCCTTGCATGCTATTGATACATTCTGGTAGGTGCAGCTTTCCTACCTGTTGGCTCCCTTTAAAAGAATATTGAATGCTTAATGAGTACTTCTGACCTGGTAAAATGTGACTGGACTTGGCAAGTACAGCCCCGCTGTAATAGACCTTGGGAAGCAGATGAAGAGATCAAATCACATCCATACACTTGCAGAAGTTTTCTTTTTCATATTTTTAAGACCTCTTCTGGCACAGATTCTCTATTTTTTTTTTTAATTTTATCATTCATGACCGCACAATGAATTGGAAAAGAGATGTGGTTTTGATAGAAGAGACTTCTGTTCTGACTCTGTCATTCTGGCCCCTTTGTCTTCTTGGAGAGACATAGGCTGAGCTGTTGCCCTCTCAGTTTCTCTCTTTCCCCTCTCCTATAGCTCACCTCATCACCATCTTCTTTGTTAAGCTTTGTCTTCTCCTTGCAATACCTGATGACACGTAGAGAGAATGCTTGGAGCTACTTAAATGTAACTACTCCATTCTTAAAATTGTTATTTCCTGATGGGAAATAAGGGTGGTTAGTGCCTTGCGTCCTAGGCAGAAAAGAGTTTTAACCTGAGCTTTCAGAGATTGAATTGTTGTTGTTGTTATTATTATTCTTACTGTTGTTGTTGTTAAGAAGAAACATGGTTAAAAACCCTACTCTTCTCTGATTGATCCTGTGGGCAATAGTAGGGACTTTTTCTGCTCTGTTAAATGCATGAAGTGAAAATAGTTGCACAAACTAACTCATGTTTGTTGGTGGGACTGTATATTGCAAATGTATCATACAGGGCTTGGCAAACCACCCTGGAATATGTGGCTGTTGTGTAACCCAGATTGTTGTGGTGAATTAATATGCCCTATGGGAAGCACAGATATGACTCTAAAGAGATATGGAGCACATACAAGGTGGCAGTGATGTGTTGAGAAGTGTAAAGGAGTAGTGACCTGAGAAGACCAGGTCATACATATTAGGGGAAAGGCTACGAGGGACAGAACTAAGGAAGAACATGGAGGAGGATTACAAGTTAATCACAAAATTGTCATGTTCATTTCTTCTTTGATGTCAGGCAGAAATGAAAAGTTGGGGAGAAGCCATATGTTTTTTTTTTTCCTGAGAGGAAAGAGGGGGTGAGATGACCTGGAAGGCAGCAGGAGAAGTAGGCATGAGCACCTTCCTTGAATGGAGGCAGAGCCCCAGAGAGCAGGGGGCAGCGTGGCAGCTGCACTGGGTGAAGTCAGAGCTGTCGGGGGGATGCAAGAGAAAGAGAGTTTCTGTCACACTGTTGTCACTGTTCTGTTTTGAATTACTTCTGAGGGTTAACCCTTTCTCACCTCCTAACAATGAGAACATCAGGTTTGTAAGTAAGCTAGTAGCTCTCACCACATGGAAGCAGCCCTCTAGAGACCTCTGATTGTCCTGAAATATATTCCCCTCAAAATTTTTCATTATGATATATCGTGCTAACACACTTGGGTCACTTGCAGGTAGGATGTTTCATTTATCTGTGGGCTCTGTTTAAGACATTCAGAGCATTGAGGATTGTACGCTTCATCCTGTGTTGTCAAAAGAGCTTGAAAATAGAAAGCAACATACTCCTTGTATGCTGATTGCTGGTGTCAGTTTTGGTATAGAAGGACTTTATATCATGTCTACGTGCCTTGAATAAAATAAGTATGTACTAGGCATGCTGCAAATACCACACTTCTAGTTCAGTCCTGAAATATTCTGCTAAACCTTTGAGCTGTGATTAAAAATTGCTTTCATAGCCACCCATGCAAACATTTAGGCCATGTCTGAGGGGTACCAGCCCCAGCGGTGTTGGAGGCAGTCAGCTTGGCTGCTGCTCACTTGTGGACCAGAGGTCTGGATAGGAGTCAAATAATGGAGAAGGCAAGAGGAGGACATCCTTGTCTCTGATGAGGAATAGCTGGTCAGTTTTCAAGAGCAGGAATTAGCTGCAGGGGTGAGCTATCATTTTGTGTGTGGAGTGAGACTTAATGTTTTTATTGGTAATCAGGTGAAGAGGATGAGTGGAAAGGTGACAAAATTTTATAATGATGCAAAATTAAGTTAATCCAGGGTAAGGACTGAGGGAATCTTAAAGGATGCTGATGGCCCTGGCAGAGTGATAGTGATTGAAAATCAGTACTGATGGACATGAAACTATGTGAATTATTGGCAAATTGCACACTCTTTTTCATGGTAGAAGTTTACCAAAGCACCTTTCTATGCTGCAAAATATCCCACAACAGTAATACATGTTGCTTGCAGGGTACAAGTGACAAGGAATATATGATCCATAATAAATGTTGATAAGACTTGTACCAAATGACAGATATCCCAGTAGTGAACTTCATTGTGTTAGAATTTTCCCATCCCCTTTCCTGTCCTACAATATTGGAGGAAAGTAAAACTGACGCTCTCCACTGCAGAGATGGCCTCATTCTACTGATGTGTGAAATGGTGTGTCTTAGTCCTCTTTGTGCATTTGCAAAATGTGTAAGCGCTCTTGAATCCTTTAGGATGAAAGACATTCTTGAAAGGCAAGGTAATGCAGTAATATAGTCTAACAGACCGTAGCAAAAATCGTAATCATGCCTAAAAATTTTCTATAGTAACAATATTGCTATCACTATTTTTAAATACCAAATTGAAATACTAAAAGGGTAAATGTAGTTTTTAGGATTTACCAAGATCACGTATTTCTGTCCAAAACGTGTAAAGTTGATTTCTGGTTCCAACAAAAACTATTACAAGCCTTCATACTTTAAGTACATAGTGAATTACATGGCTCTGTAAGTACTGGTGGGGTACTTTACTCATTTTTTCAGTTTCTACAGTCGATAGTTGACATTACATTTGTTTTCCCTTTGTTGATTTTTTTAACAACCTAATGCAGAGTGCCTAAATGTTGCACTTAATTTATTTTTCTGCTTGAATGATGAATGCCAATTTGTCTTGAGGCAACAATTTCACTGTGCTATCAGCTAGTATTCCTCTCTCAGCAACAAATGCAGAAAATTTTTGGAAAAAAAATGCAGTAAACATTAAGAAAAATTACCACTCTTACAAGAAAAGTTTTAGAATAAAACTTGGAAGTGTCAAAAATGCTGTAATAGCTTCTATATCTATTTGAAAAAATGTTGATCAGACCTTACATTTTATGAATGAGATTTTTTTTTTAGATTATGTTCTTTGAGAATATAGAGTACATCCTCTAGCATTGTTCTCAGTCTTCAATAATAAAGCAAAACAAATGAATACTTAATATGTATACCCTGCGGTGATTCCTGTGCAGTCATGCTCAGTCTAGTTCAATTCAGTGGGGTGAGGTACCAGTGACACTGAAGGTCTGATTCCGGGAGCGGCTGAGGTGGTAAGCTGCGCTGAGCAGGGCTGAATGTAATCCTTCTCTTCGGCCCCTCAGAAGCCTGTGTGTTGTACCCAGGATACCAGGTTATCTCGTGTGCCCTATCTGAAACGCACATTGCTGCAGCTGTACTGCTGTTGGTAACGAAGCTAACTACGGCTTGTTGTCTACACCCCCTGCAGTCATCCTGCTCAACTGCAGTATAGACGTGGGTTAGCCTTGCTTGTTGGTCTAATGAACTTCTGTGTAGTTCAGCAAGTGCAAGAAACAAGTGTCATTGTGACTGGATGTCAACTCTGCCAAACAAAATCCACATCAAGTCTGACTGCCTGTGTCTGTGCAGGGAATTCAAATGCTGTGTGGTTATGAAGACTGCACTGCATGGTTTATGGACGAGGCTAGAGCAGAGCAGCTTCAGCTACCCCTCTCTAGCCCCACTGCTTTCAGGTACTGCTGGGCTGTAAAAGGAGATGTTCATAATTTGCGTCAGGATCCCCATAAGGCAAGGTCTAACTTAACTGTGCCTGGTCCAAAACTAACCATTGCAGAGCTGCTAGGCTTTTGTTCCACTTCATCAATGCCCTTGGTAAGAAGGTTAGGCTGTATTGTTTTATTTTTTTATTTTGTTGCCTGTAAAGGTGCCCAACTGATAGTCTTAGAGAATAAAATCCTCTTCAATCACAAAGCAGATAACTGCCTGTGAAATGGCAGTGCAGGTCTCAGTCTTGACCTGCAAAGAGATGAAGGAATACCAAAGAGTGTAATGTTTTCAGTTCATACTTACTCAGACAAGACGGCCATCCAAGATACTAAGTGCAGCTGGCAATAATGTCGTATTACAGACAACCTGTCCTCCTTGAGGTAGACTGAAATTTCTGCATGTATTTTTGCAACTGACGGAACATCTCTGGGATATTCTGAAAGTTTTAAGTTTGCAGTTGTTTTTGATTTGAAACAAAAAGCTTTTCTTTTTCCTGTGGAAAGAATAAGAATATTCCTTTCACAAAAAATATGGTTTTGGAGCAATAAAATACTATATTTTTTTAATAACTTGAAATGTATCTCTATAAGGTTGAATGCTTCAAATAAATAATGTTAGCATATGAAGTAGTAGAACTTTCAACAAAACTTATTTTCCTCCTCAGAAAATACAAAGCACTTACTTTGGTTTGGGGGACTTTTTTTTTTTGCCAGGACTGTTGACTTAGAAAACCCTTCAGCAGTTAGTGGAGTTCAGCAGGATCAGTATTTTGGTGGTGAGTAGAGAGGGAAGTCTAGACTGATACTAGAGCAGCAACTATTCCTGGCCATTGCTCGTCTGAGGTAGATTCAAACTGACAAAATAAAGATGAAACGCCATGGGCTGTCACACCGCTTGGTATTGTCCATGGAATGACAGGCTGGGTAAGGGAGTACCAGTTTTCCTCGTGATTCCTAGTCACTCCTGTTCCAATGCTCTGCTGTGTCCTGATGACACCAGTTCCTCTAACTTAAGAAGATGCTGATTTCCTTTGATGGTTTAAAACAGGTTCTGTACTAGCTGGGTTAAACTAACTATTAACACAGTGTACCCAGTATTTCCTTATATTGTACACAGCATTATGGTTTGTATTTTTTAATAAACTCAAATGTTTGCTGCAGATTCAGTACTCCATTTTCACAGAGCTTGTTGCCACAGAACCTCTTCTTTCAGGCATCTTTCATATGCTGTAATCAGGTAGAAATATTGACTCTCTGTGGTTGCAGCAAAGGCCTTAGGTGACACACAGCGATGGAACATCAAATGTAATTGATAATCCTATTTAAACAAAAACAGATCTCCCAGTGAAGGACTCTGTCTATAGTTGAGGTGTTTGTACCAGTCTAGATACAAGTATTACTGTATAAAATAGTCCTGAAAACAGTTCATTTATTTTATTCCTAAATACTTGCAGTCATTTGAAAGCTTTTTCCTTGATGTCAGTTGATCTTGCCACTTAGCCAATTTCAGGAGTGCTTGAGACAGTTTTGTCCTGGATCAGCTTTGACAGCATGTCCAAGCAATTTTTGAAAGTACTGATACTAAATAAATAGCATGGGGTTTGGTCACTCTTTCAGGTTCAGCTCTATCTGCATCTCCTTTCTAATCACATCAAAAAGCCTTCTAGGTGTCTTGCTTTATAATATTGCAAATAATAAGCTTCAGACTCACGAAGTGAATAGGAACCTCACACGAGGGATGTACATGGCATTGCATTTGGTAGAGCTGACTGACTGCAGCACACACTGATTTGCGAACAAAGCCACCGGGTCACATTATTTGTTTCCTGCGAGTATTCAGCACTATCCTGATACTTGTGGAAGTGCTCAGAAATACCTTACAATTCATAAGCAGGAAAGCCATTTCTTTTTCCTTGCTTTCTTTCTGTCTCTCACCTTACTACACAGTTGGTTTGCCCCTTTTCTTAGCAAGAACAGGATCAGACCTCGAATTCCCAGGATTCTGTGTTTGTCAGCAAGGAGCTACCATCAATGTAAGAGGGAACACCTGTGTGTCTCTGTCAGTTTGCTTCAAGCTCAGTAGTAAGGCTCCATTGCTACAGGGACCCGTTTTTTTGTTACTTGTTTGTACACTGGGTAACAGTGGGGTGCCCATCAAGGGCTGCAGCTCTTAGATATTATTGTAACAGAAATAATGTGAAAAATAATAGCTGTGCTGGCAGGGAACAGAACAGGAGCTTGGCAAGGACTCTTTCCTCAGCCCAGGTCCCTTTTTAAAGGTGCGGGTAAGCTAGCTTGTCCATTCTTGTCCAGCTTCTGGTACATAGGGGACAGAATGGATTTATCTAGGCTTTGCTTACTGATGTTAATCACTGTGCGATGGGACGTTCCCTGTAGCCTCCACAAACACTGCATAAGGCTGCTATGTGTGTGGTACAGTTGCATTTGGAAGTGAATTCAGAATAAAGTTATGTTGCAAGGGGTTTACAAATGCATCCTGATGATGTCAAGAATGTTGCTATATTGAGAATGCCCTCCTAGGTGAATTATGTGTTATTTTGTGTAGAAAAGGTTGTGTAACTTAAAGGAGGGGAAAAAAGGGATACCGCACTTTTGAGAAAAAAGCATGAGTGGAAAAATATTCTATTGAAAGACTAGTATGCCAGCAGCACCTTCTGTTTAAAGGTAGAGAAATAGATCCTGCAGACCTCATAGGTGCTTTGAGATTTTTTTTCTGTCCTGGCAGAAGGGAAGGGTGCTTGAAGAGCACAAGCTGTGCTTATAGACTTCTCAACCAAATGGTCTTCTATTGCCTACTTTCTTGCTGAGAAGACAGCTAGAAGATCATCTTTTCATGCCTTTACGTGCTTATTTGTATGGTGAAAGATCTTGAAGTGTTGAAATTTCCATGCACAAAGAGAGAAAAAAAAAAAACCAAAATCTTTCTGCATTGGTGTCCTGGTTTGGCCCAAACCAGGCCAATTAGTCTTAGAGAAACCAAGGTCACTGCTAAATTCCTCACTGCTTATGAGTGAAGAGCCGAAGGGGGCTCGCACCTGCAGGGAGGAGCAGACAGGGCAGGTGACCCAAGATTGACCAACGAGGTATTCCATCCCATACACGTCATTCTCACTTTCCTATTTATCACTAACCCACTGCCTCCTGGAGGTGGGGCCCAGGAGGGAGGGGCCCTCCTGTCTCCCACTGATTGGTACCAACTTTACCAATTTTCCAGTTAAAAGCCTGCAGGTGTGCTGGGTGGAGCTACTGTATTTTCCCCTCTGCCCGTGGTGGGGGGAGCTACTGCATTTTCCCTTCTGCCCGTGCTGGGGGGAGCAACTCTGCTTGAGGAGGATTTCCAAGCTCTCAGTCTTGGTTTTGTATATATTTGTATATATTTGTATATATTTGATTATTTCTATTATTATTGTTATTATACTCTTTTTCATTATTATAGTTTATTAAAACTGTTTTAACTTTCCAACCCATAAGTCTCTCTCCCTTTTCCCTTTCCCTTGAGGCGGGGGGGGGGAGAGGGTTAACAGAGAGCATCTGCCACCTGGTTAATAGCCAGCCCAGCTTTAAACCGTGACAATTGGAGTGAAACTTACTATTACTCAATTTCCTGGAAACAAAAGTTCTCATCTAAGGTGAGTAGAATAGAAGTGTTTAAAAACAATTGACAGGCTTCCCTTTGCAGCTCGGAGCTTTGGCTGTTTGCCTCGTGGGCTAATAAGCTCAGAGTTCAAAAGATTTTGATGAGACCTATTCAGCCACAGCTTCTAAGGCCCTGGCACTTCTCAGCGTGTGAGAAGCTGAACTGGCAAGAAATCGAAGTTTGAAGAGTCAACAAAATTGACTCTGTCCCTCAAAACTTTTCTGTTTTGACAAACATTCATTTTTCAAAAGGATGTTCCTTCAGAAAATTCACAAGTATGCTTTAGGGAAGGTGAGGAGCAAGAATAGGTTTACTTTTTTCCTTCTGCCTTCAAAAGCACCAGGCCAGAAAGATGTTCTCATTGTGTGAGCAGGGACTGAGTCATGGGGAATTGGGTTAAGAAAATTATTTAAAAAGGGAGTGGTGAAGGTTGTCAGTGTAGTGTACTCTACAGATGTGATTTGTCTGTTACATGTTGGCTGCTTATTTCTGGGTTAAGACAGAAAGCTCTCCGGAGTAGAGGCTTCTTTTCTTCTGTGAATGTCCAGCCCTTAGTACAAAAGAGCGTGGTGGTGACAGGAGGCCCTGGGCAGGCTCTGCTGCAGCACATGGTACTGGTGGCCGGGCTCTGCCAGCGCCCAGCTTAACCCCCACCGAAAGCCTGAAGGGGACTGCCCTGTTAGTAGTTGTAGTGGAAGGGAGTTTAGGATGCAAACTCTACCAATTACAGTCCTGGTAGTGGTTATAGAGTTATTTGCTGAATGCAAATTTCTGCATTTGGGGCTAAGGATTTTTAAAAACTATTTGATTACATGGAAACAGTTTTCCTTCATGAATTGACTGGTGAAGAGGCCCAGTGATTTAATAGTTACAATTGCAACCTGTACAATGTAATGCACATGCCTCTAGCTAAATTCAGCAAGTTACTGTTGCTGTTGATAAGTAGATGCAAACAGAAGGGACCTGTGACCATCATCTGGTCCAGCTCCTTGGTCAGAGCAGGCCACTTCCACCCAAGTCAAAAAGAACCAGAAATTTCATGAGGCAACTTTCTAAATAAGGTACATATTCATAATTTTCAACACATGGGGAGGCTCAAATTAAATGTGCAATTTTACCAATCTTTCATTTATGTCCATAGAGTGAACATCTGCAATGTGTACATTTAATTTGCAATAATATTAACCACAGAATTTATACACTTATAAATACAAAATTATCAATGAAATTGGAGGCAGGAATAAATATTATGATGCTCGGGAAAATAGTGCCACTACCAAATACTTACTTGAGGTATTGGAAGTGTTTTGTGACACATGACAAATGCTCCGTCTCTTGCGTGATTTTGCAAATCTCACTGTTAGCTTTCTTTTTTACTTTAGCTTAAATTTTCATGAACTTTAGGTTATTACAGCTGCATTGTAACAAAGCGGATTATAAACTACGCACAGAGTTAAACTTAATCTGTAAAAGCATATGGTTAATATGGGGTTCAGGCATAGTGGGTGTGAAAGAGAAGTGAATTTCAGCCAGCGTGTGTTTATCAAGTGTTTTCATTGCCAGCTATTTGAAATTCATTTTTTTTTGCTATTTGGAAATTGTAATTCTTACATTTTTCCAGACAGGAAGAACAAACTCATACTTTCTGTGTGAATTAGGTGTATTTGATTAGGAGAATGACAAACCAAACAAAAAAAAAAGTCCCCTTGAAAGAATGCCCTGGTGTGGTTTTCTTCTGATGGTCTGAGCTGCGGATCGCTCTGCTCCACCAACAAAGATTGCCTAGAAATGGGAAGGTGCAGGGCACCGGAAAGTGAGTTTTCCCACACTGGTGCTGCCTGCCCCATCGCGCCTTGAAGAACGACAGGCAAAACGCAGAGGGGCGGCCGTCGGTGGCAGTTTTCCCCCTAGTTCAGAGGGCGAGGCCCGGGCTGCGCTGCCTGCGGCGTGCCCGCCACCGGGACATGGCAGGGACAGCCCCGAGGAGGGGTTAGCGGGGGAGAGCCGCGGAGGGTGCGTGGCAGCGGCACTGGGGGCGTGAGGGGGCTGCTCTGCTCGGACGGACGGGTGGGTCCGGCTGTGCGGGGGGAGCAGGAGAGCCGAGGGGAGCGCTGCGGGGGCGCGGGGCGGGCGGGCGCGGGCAGCGGTCCGGGAGCGCAGGGGTCGCCCCGCAGCGGCGGGAGGCGGCGGGCCGGGCAGGGTCAGGCGGTACCGGGGAGGCGTGTGTCTGTCACACGGTGCGACTGTGTGTTCCTCTGGGAAAACGTGAAATGGGTTTTGTAGCATGTTGGGTTTGTAACACAGACCCGGGGTTTTTTGACAATAAAACCAGCTTTTAATATCCATATCTTATATTTAAGATTACTTGCTGCCAAAAAAATACAAGTGTAGAGTAGCAGAAGTGGAGTTCTGCATATTTGCATAACAAAAGGTCACTGGTTTTCACATTTCAACTTAAAAATGTGATACATCTAATTTCCCGTATCATCAAATTCATACTTTCTTTTTCTAAATACTGTTTATATTGAAGCCTCCTCTGTAGAGACCGTCATGGAGTTGTAATTAGGCATAATTATCAGCAAAAATTGCTGGGCTTTGTGCTTTGTTTTTAAATCACAGTTCCTTAAACTTACAAATGCAGCCACTGGGGCGGTTTTGTGTGTTGAAGATGACGGAGATGGTGCGTTTTCCAGCGCCGGCAGCATTTCCTGGGATGTGGGTGAAACCGAAGGCGGAGGGGGCGGGAGCTGCCGTTGCCGTGGGGATGGGAGCCCCTCGCTGGGCGTCGCGGGAGGGTACCAAGGCACTCAGCTGGGCAGGAAGGCAGATTTGAAGGAGCCGCTCCTCACACCGAGCCAGCTATGCTGGTGTCATACATCTCTGTCTGAAAAAATAAGATCCGCTTACCTTCTTTTCCAATAAAAAAGATGAAATTGTTCAGTGTCCTGGTGGCCATTTAGCCAAAAGCAGAAGTGCGAGATGAATGGGAGTGTCTGACCTTGGTGTGTCCTTCAGTGGGACTTGGAGTATTCCTCCTCCTGTTTATCAAATTTCCATTCACTTACAAGGTGGTTTGTTTTTTTTTTTTTTAAAAAAAGACAACTCAAAATAAAAATGTCACTGAAAGCAAAGAGGTCTATGGGAAAAGCTCACTGACTTACATCTGTTTGGATTTATTTTTAGATCTGTAAAGTATTTCTTGTCTTTCTGCCTCGTGTCAATGTCAGCAAACCTCCATGAGATGCCGCAGCTCTAGTTCCTGTTAGTTATTAGCAGTGAGATAGAAGCATTAGGAAGAATTTGGGTTGTGGTGGTGTGTTGTGTGATGCTGTCATTTGAGAAGTCTGAGGGAGTCAGAGATACTGCAAATACATCTCCTGTTAGTCTTACAAAGCTATTTTCATGGGCCAGGCAGATTAATGCTAATACTTGTGCAACGAGAAAACTAAATCTCTGAGACCACACATTCAGCTTCTAAGGTATCTGCAGGTTCTTATTACGTCTTAGCTTACTATGTCAACTCCAAGTCAACACCTAGAGTGTGCCCCCAGAATTGTCCAGACAGCACTCTGTTGCTTATTGCATACATGTTCTATATTTATAGTCATTTCCTACGGTGGATTAGTAATTACTGTGAGTAGATAGAAAAATATGGTAACTTCTCAGTTCCGACAAATACATGCCATGGGCTGACAGCATCTGCAACTCCTGTACTGTGGTGATAGGCTCTTTAGAAATCCAGAAAGACAGAGTGAAATCAAAGAGCATGCTTTGATTTAGCTCTGGTTCAAAAACCAAAATGGCACATCAAGCCTGCATCCTACAGTGGCAAAGTCTGTGATCTGATTATCAGCCTCTACTTGACAAATGCATACCCTGAGAAACAAATCAAAGTCATGCTGTAGGCATAGGGCAAGACAGAAGGCAGAACTTCTTCCCCATGCTAGCAGAAGTGTACGATGTTGCTAGTGTAGCATGTAGGATGTCTTGAGTTTAAATAACGAATTGGTTTGAGTACTAGGGACTTCACCAGAAGCCCTTATCACTGAAGTAATAAGAAAATAATAAGTTCTTATTACTGAAATAATAAGAAAACTGGAGAGGATCCTGGACGTGATGAAGTTCCACTCGCAGTCATTGCAGGCTCCAGTCACTGCTTTCTAAGAACTCAGCAAGCTCTTAATACTGGGGAGTTTGGGTGCGCTGTGCCTATAGGGAGGCTGTTCTTCATAGAATGTCATTCCTCTGGTTAAAAACCTTCTGTTGACACCTAATTTTCAGTTTATTCAGGGAAAGCTCACACTGCTTTATTCTTGTGCCATCATCTTCTATTTTCACACAAAGAGATCTTCCCTCTTCCTGGCACTTATCCCTGTGATGTATTTATAGACACTAATGGGCTTCTATCCATTCTCAGCTTTCATTTGTTAGGAAAAGCAAGTCAAGCTTCACCAGCCCCTTCATTTCAGCAAAATTATAGGCAGTATTGTAGTCAAAGCTGTTCAACGTCATGTATTCTTCCCCCAAGCATAACCTGCATGCTTTTAACAAAGTGGACAATGGTGTCTCTTTGTTACTTTCACAGGTGTCACTGTGCCAGTTTGTTGTAATCTTACATTCAGATTGTATACCCGTATTCTTCTCAGTCACTTCTACCCCGATGAGCTCCTGTTTTATATCCTGAGGGGTTTTTTTATTAGGCCATTATGACCTGACATTTTATGATACTGAATTTCATTCTGTTTCTGTTACTCTAATTCTTTCCGTCTAACCTTCCAATCTTCTTCTGTTGCTGATACAGCCTAAATTTGTGTCACTGGCAAATTTCATTAGTATGCTTTTTGTGGTAAGGTCATTGAAAATATTAAATAAAATTGGTCAGCATAGCTCATTGTCGTCTCCTATTTATCCATTTCCCTTACTCTCTTACAATTCATTTTTCGGCCTTCACCTTCTTCATCTCAGCTAATGAACTCCCGTGTGGTGCTCTACTGAACTCCAGATAGTCTAGATCTTTCTTTGGGTTAGAAAAGCAGTTATCTTATCAAAGAAACCTACATGAAGCCAAACTAATCTGATATGGCCTGTCATTTCTTGTCCAATCCACTCAGAATTCGGGGCTGGAAATAATTCTGCCTCTTTCATTTTCTCAAAGCAATATGTTCATTTGAGTTTTGTTTCCATACAACTCCTGGTCGTTTCTATAGCCTGGTTCCTTAGCCAATCTGCTTTAACCTCTACATTCTTTTCCATTTGGGCCATGCTCTGTTTTCTTTTCTTTCTATACTGTGTGATATGTGTTTTTTGAATTAGGGGAATACCAAACTCTTCCTGTGGCAAATAGTGTGATAGAATGTAGTTGACACATTGATTTATATAGTCCGGGATGATGCCTCTTCCTAGTCCTCATTTTGTGTGGTTGTGGATAACAGCCAGAGCAGTATAAACTCCATGTCCCAGCCATATGTGAGCAGAAGATGATGATAGGTCACTGCGAAAGCAGTTGTGCACCGTCAAAGAGTACAGAGGTTTTATTTTTCAGATGAAGATCAGAGTTGAAGGTTCAGCCACAGTCAAATACCCTATTAGAGGGGTGAAGACAAGATACGCTATTTGCTGTGATTTATGGCACACAAGATGGCAGGCAGGGTGGCATCCAGCCATCTCTCCCCCTTAGGCATTGCTGACCATGGTCCTTGTACCTATTATGGCTTTGGGTCCATAGTAGGAGGCTTCACTTGCCGTACTCCTCAGCATAAACAGTGTATAGTCTTAGTGGACAGTCAGGTCAAGATTTGGAAGAAGAATAAAACAAGAAAAGAAATCTGGAATTTCTTCCTCTTTCCCCTCAAGAAATAGCAGTTGTAATAATAAAAAAGGCAGGGCGGGAGTATGGAAATGGCCATAAATTTAGCTACTAACAGTGAGACTTCAGGGAGTTACAAAGAAGCCAGGCCTTCAGTGTGTTGAAGGTAATAGACTAGTTGGTACCTGCTCCCTTTTTGAAAGTGTCTGCTAGAAGAGATGAACAACATCTCTAGTAGACCTGACTGATGAGCTCTGGAATGAGCCCTCAGTGCAGCAGCGAATACCCAGTCCTGGAGCGCTTGCGCAGTTCCGTGGTTTGCTACACCTTCCAGAGTCATTCTTGAAAGTGCCAACAGCTTTTTTGAGGCCATTTTCCTCAGCTTTAATTTTTGTTTTTAGAAGGAAGAAAGAGGGAAGGCACTCGGCGCTGTAGTTGTGATGTGTCTCGAGAGCCCCTATAAAAAGCAGTGGAAAATTAAAAGAAAGGGATTGATACGGACTACATCACAGCCTTCAGTTCATCATCATGTCCACAGCAGGTTTTGCAGCATTACTAAAGTAAGGAAAGCTCTCAGCGAGTCCGTCAGAAACAGAAATTTGTACAGAATAACTTTATCACTAGTGATTTTGGAGAAGTCTGTTTCACCTGGAATGAATTTGACCCAATGACTTTGAAACCCTGAAATTAAATACAAATTTCCCTCTTATCTGTTAGATCTTACCTAAAATGTTTATTATAGACTGTCTTTGATACATTACTATTGGCTCAAAAAAGAACAGTTCAATAGTTGTTACAGAACAACCGTTTATATTCTTACCCTAACAGCCATCACAGGTTTGGTTTAAAATTCATGTTTTCATAGATTTATCATTTGGCTGTAAAATGTTCCAGACTGAAGCTTGGCCTAAGGACTTAGCTAGGGATTGCATTTATTCAATTAATCTGGGGATTTTTTTTAGTTCAGAACTGCCATATAATACAAAAAAAATCCCAAACCCCACAACTACTTTAAAGAAGCTTTTTTTTGTCCCTAATATGAAATAATGCCACTGGGTATTTAAAACGTCAGATGCGTTTTCATTACTAACAGGTTTACTGTATGGTGCATTATTATATTTTCAGAACATAGTACACGCATTTCCGTCACAAACCATGGGACCAAAATATTCTGGGCCCGCTTCTGTGTGTTGTTAATGTAGCTTTGCTTGGTTTTTGTGGTGTAAAGCTGTTGTGAAGCTGACAGTCACGGGAAGATGATTCTAGCTGCTTGAGAGTCTTCAGATGGCAGGGACATCAAGGAAGCTTGCACACTAACTTCATAGCTTTAACGCTGCGGCTGGGATCAGGGTTTGTGTTGCTAACCTCACATTTCTGTAGATACTTGCAGCCACAAGCCAGTGTCAGCCACTCAGTATAGCCACTCCACTGCTGAGAAGTGGCTGAAAACCTGTCGGTGTGCAAAAGCACATTAAAATTGCTCTTCGTTTACCTTTTTTCTTCCTTTTTTCCATTTTCTCCAGGTTTCACTTCATGCTTTATAACAGGAGCAGAAGATCGGAAACTGTCTGGAGTGCAGAAAATTGTTTGCAAATCCAAAGCACTGGATCGTAGACTTGTAAGTTTAAAAACAAAAGAAAACTTATTCCTGATGAAATAATTCTTTCTTAGCACATCCTTTATTATAAGTATAACGTCAACAATGTATGCTTGTCATTGAAGGCTACAGTCAGAACCCCCAGCTTAGAGACTGAAAGGATCTGTCGCAGCAGTGCACGCACAGGGTCTTGTTGCCTATGTGATGAGCAGAACTTGAGCTGCTTACAAACCAAACACAGCACAGGGACAGCAGCCTGTCTCGTTCTCTTTTTTGTCCTTGGGTTGGTGCAGTGTTACAGCAAAGGAGATGTTGTTTTTGTCTGTATCTGTAGAGATAATTACAAATCTAAACTATATATGTTAATACTTCACATATTTAAGTAGTTGTTTATGAATATGGATTAGCCCAGCCAGTGAATATTAAAATGTCAAATATCTTGTGTTCTTCAGCATCGTTTATCAACAGGTATTCTAAAATTCATTGCAGTTTTAACCTTATGATTTATACAAACTCTGTGATGTGCACAGAAGTCACTCTGTAACAAATTGCAGGCAAAACAAAGCAGCAAATTAAGCATAGCAATTAATGTATTCAAGCGTAGTAACAAGGTCATCTGAAAGTAATAGACTTGAGGGAGAAGAGTCGCCCACATTAGAATTCAGCATCTCTAGAGTACCATCTTTTTGTAGCAAGTTAACAGTAATGATACTCTGAGGTTTTAATGGCTACAAACAGTCCGACAATGTTGATTTCCAATCGAATGGAAGCATTGCTTTCCAACTACAGTAGCATACACATGACGCTCAGGATTGAACTTGACCTTGCCACTCTGCCAGATTTTGGTCAGCTTTGTATGGCTGGTGGTATTCTGAGCGTACGCCCTGTCTGCTGACCTGCATGACCAAATTTAACCTACTCAATGCAATTGAGCTGCAAGAGGTGTGCAACAGAGTACAGTGCATCCCTCTAAAAAGAGGGTCACCCATTGCTTTACCAGTATAACTTTCACTTGTACTTCTCTTAGAGGCCTGCCACTCACATACAGACCCACTTCTCTTATGAGTTCTGACAAGATCACAGCTGGAGGTAGTATGGCTGCAGGCATTATGCGTTTTCATGCACTCTCGGTACTGTTTCAGGATGAGAGATAGTGATTACAAATTTTGACATATTGAGGAAAAAATGAGGAAGTCAGATGGACTGCAATTTAAAAATGCAAAATAACAAAAAATGAGGAAGTCAGATGGACTGCAATTTAAAAAGACAAATTAATAAACAATGAGGAAGTCACATGGACTGCAATTTAAAAAGACAAATTAATAAAAAATAATAATAGTAGTGAGATGTAAAATATTTTTTGACCACCAAGACTTTTAGCCTTTGAAACTGCTTTATTAAATATAGTAATTGTGCTTCTGTGAGAAGTGTCACAATTATTCTGCCTTTTTGCCAAGCTCCTTGATCTGAGAACTATCAAAAGTGTCTTCTCAGATTGATTTATGCATTCCAGAACGGGAGATACGTAAATGTCAGGAGATAGACTGTGTTTGTTATAATAATGATGAACTCTATTCTTAATATTTTTCATTAATACCTCTCAAGTACAAGTGAATGCTGAAATGGAAATAAAGGGTATGTCAGGACAGAGAGACAAGTGCAGAGGTATAAAGCACAACAACAGTACAATTAAATGGAGCTGAAGAATGCATTACATTGTTCCAGGGTCATGGTTGATTTATATGGTTATGAGGTTGGGTAAGAGAAACCATGCTGACCAAAAAAATCAAAACCCCAAATGTTGCAAGACAGCAAAAGACCATGTTGGACATACGAAAACCAATGAGAACCTACTATGAGTTTTCAGAAAGGTAACACATCGTGGCAGTCAGTGTCAGATAAACAAGTGAATAACGGTACTGCAAGAGAATTTAATGTACAGAAATACAGAACACTGCTACAATTTTTGCAGAAGCAGACAAGGTTTATCTCTTGTCATTATAAAGACATGAAAGATTTTCTTACAAAGAAAAAAGAACTGAATGAAAAAAGCAAGAATACAGAACAATTTCCCAACATCGAGTGGGATTTTTCATCTGTGAAAAATGCAACCACCAAATTCTTTTTCCTCACTTACTGCTCCAGCTGATTTCCTCCCACACGTCATCAAATCCTTTTATAGATTTCATTAGCCCAGCGTCGTCGTCTTCAACAATGTCAGACTCCTTTTCTGTGCTAAATAAATACAAATGAATATTAATATATTCTTTTGTTTGACTCTTCTAACTTAAAGCTACAGCAGATGCAAATTTTGTTCACTGTGCTTGTATTCCATTGGAAGGCAAGGGACAACAGTTTTTTCATAGACTTTAATGACAGTAATTTAGAAACACAGATTAGGTAAGGTAGGTTTCTTGGTGTACATGTGGAACAGCTCTATGTCTGCAAACAGAAGATGATCCTAAACAAAAACTCTTCCCAAAATATGTACAAAATTGTGATTATTTTATACACCAGAAGTTAAATCTGCAAGGAATCCTGTTGGTAGATAACTGGATGGCGTCCTAATTATTTTCTCATACAGAAAGAAACAAAAAGAAAATCCTTAGATAACACTATGTAATGCAATTCCTTAAGGCTTTATTTTGTCATAGCAATATGCAAAGTATTTCAATGCATCACAGACATAATTTTGCCTTAGTTAAGGCAGAAAAAAAATCCATCAAACAAGTCAATCACTCCCAACAGGAAAATCATCTTAGTAATTTATTTTCCTTACAGTTCGATTCTGTGTTGTTCAGTAATTTTTGATTCATTTTATTTACAAATGGAAGGATCTCCTTGTTCATCTGTGTAGCGTTTTTGGTATCATATGGTTTCAAATATGAAAACAGCTTATATTATTTGTCCTTTTGTAACAACAGAAGTGGAATAAAGTTGCTGTGCTCTGAGATATTATTTTATGCAGCCTTCCCAGTGGATCTAGCAGTGCCTAAGTGGCCAAGAAGGCCAACAGCATCCTAGCCTGCATCAGAAATAGTGTGGCCAACAGGGCAAGGGAAGTGATCGTCCCTTTGTACTTGGCACTGGTGAGGCCGCTTCTTGAATACTGCATTCAGTTTTGTGCCCCTCACTACAAGAAAGACATCGAGGTGCTGGAGAGAGTCCAAAGAAGGCCAACGAAGCTGGTGAAGGGTCTGGAGCACAAGTCTTATGAGGAGTGGCTGAGGGAACTGGGGTTGTTTAGTCTAGAGAAAAGGAGGCTCAGGGGAGACCTTATTGCTGTATACAAGTACTTGAAAGGAGGTTGTGGCCAGGCGGGTGTCGATCTCTTCTCCCAGGTAACAAGCGATAGGACGAGAGGAAACGGCCTCAAGTTGTGCCAGGGGAGGTTTAGATTGGATATCAGGGAAAATTTCTTCACTGAAAGGGTTGTCAAGTGTTGGAACAGGCTGCCCAGGGAACTGGTGGAATCACCATCCCTGGAAGTATTTAAAAGACATGGATGTGGTGCTTAGGGATATGGTTTAGTGGTGGAGTTGGTACTGTTAGGTTAATGGTTGGACTTGATGATCTTAAAGGTCCTTTCCAACCAAAACAATTTCTATGATTCTATGATCTAAAGAACCTAAGTTAGTAGGTCACTTAAAGTGCTGGGGAGAAGTGAAGGACACAGGAGAAAGGAGCATGTTGTAACTCAGTTGTGGAGAACAGCATTTGTTAAACTTTGTGGCTCATTCTTTTTCATATTTTGATCAAAGGAGGAAAACATTGCTGGACTGAATTGCACTCTGCTTCTCCCCCCGGCGCCATCCTAGACGACATGCTTGCATGTTTTACTTCCATCTGGTTTGTGCCATGCCACTTTGGAGTCCTCTGCTTCTGCCCTGTCCTTTTCAGTTCTGCTAGAGAATCTTCTTTTCTGTCTAGCGTAACTAGGTATTTCATTCTCATGCTTCAAACTTAATATGGCTGTTCACAACCTGATTTATTTTTAAAGCACCAATTCATTCTTTAGTGCTTGTCCACCCCAAAGTAATGTATCTGTAGAAAATTAACTTGATGGTGGGAAAGTTCAGCACACTGATGTAGAAAGCATATGTTAGGATCAGTTCTCAATTAAAAATGATGGAATTTTGGAAAGGTTATAGTGAAGACTTTTCTATTTAGGATAGTTTTAAGTATCAGGTGGCATTTGTCATAAATTTACGCCACAATTCGGTAGTTCACTTCATTTGTTTTAAATGAATTTCACTTTGGTTAGGCTTAAATTAATTAGGGATAGCATTAAGCTGCAGATACACATTAACTTAGTAAACAGCTCCAGCATTTCAAGATAGTATTTCTCCTTATGTAGTGCTGAACATTCAGTCCGCAGCTCTACCAGCAGATCAGAACATCTGAGCACTTACTAATCCACTTCAGCATGAAGTGCAGAGGCTTAGGTCAGGATCTGCACAGATCTGCTACAGGTTTTCTTTTTTTTTTGTCTCGTGTTACATATTTACTCAAGTTAGACTGAATGACAATTTATTCTGTCTTCACTAAGAATATGAAGATAGCTGAAAGAAGAATTTGATTCAATTCTTTTATTTGCTCTTGAATCCAGCCTGAAGTGCACACTACTGGCTCAAAATAAGAGCGCTTTTTTTTTTAAAAAAAAACACATTTATGGGCTCCACAGAGTGCATAGTGAGTGACGTATTTGGCAGGTTTGAGATCAGTCTTGTTCAGGAAAGCTGTATTATTTTACACTATTAGATTATTTTAAAAGCATTCTACCAAGAGAGTATGTCGTAAGAAGATCATTCAGTTATCCTGATTAAAAACATTTGCAGATGTCATTTGAAACTTGTATGCAAAAGCCATTTCTTTTGTTACCATTTCTGCAGTTGGCATTTTCCGTCTCTTCTCCATATATGTGCATGTTTGCACGAAACAAGATCTACAACCAAACCATGTTTTCCCAAGTGGGCTGGAGTCAGAGGAGACACTGTGCTTCAGGTCAGCACCCTGTTGTGGTGTGTAGGGTCAGATCAGCAGCCTGGGGGGTGTCTGATGCTTCTCTGGCAAGCTCAGTTACCCTTGGTCCTGGGCCTGAATTGTTGAGGTTGTTGCTGCTACCTAATGTCTACTGCCTGGCTCTGTCTCCAGGTGGAGCATGTGGGTGCACTTATGTGATGGCTGTCACCACTAGCTTTTAGATGTCATGCCCTGCAACTTTGAGTGAAGTCAGGGCTGATTTCAAGAATATCTCTGTGTAAATGATAGCAGCAGACCATCTGCTATAGCTGTTTCACCAAGAAAACCACAAACAAGCAAGCTATAAATATTTTTCTTTTAAAAGATGAAAATAATTCTTTCTGCCAGGTAAGAAACTGATACAAGTCTTCATCCTTTGTAACGCTACACATTAGGAATGGGATCACAGTGAAAATGCGGAACTAGGCCTACAGAACATGCTTTATTAAAAAAACTTGCCTCGAATCCAGGATACAGCAAACTGCACTCAAATATATAAGCCCTTCCTCTCCCTTTGGAGGGAGGTAGGTCTAGCCTTAGATATGGACCACATATAAATTTCATTTTGCATTGATTTAGGATAGCTAGTGATTCCAGCACTCTATCACTCATATTCTTCAGTGCCTTTTCTTGTTTCTGCCTGCTCATTTGAAATTGGCAAGCTCCACCATGAGAGAGTTAACAAAGATGTACCACTGTATTCCAGGGATGGATGAACTTTTCTCTCACTTTATTTAAGATACAGTAAATCACTCATTTTGCTGAGAGAATTGATAATTGTTTCCTTTAGATTTGGTTAAAGACCCAGATACAGGCAGAAATTTTAAGAACCCTAGTGTAAATACTAATTAAGAATCTTGGTTATTCAGATATCAGGGTCTTGCCAGAGCTCTGGTTTGCAACAGAGGGGAATCCTGGTGTTAGAAATTGCCTTCAAAAAATCTGAGAATGGTCGAGGCTTCTCCAGCATAACTAATTTATGGAAGTGTACAGTGCTTTTAAATTAGTGAGCCTAAAATCAGCAACAGTAGATTTTAGTGAGATGCATAAATTACTGATACTGGGAGCTTTCCACCTGTTCACATTATCTGAGTGTTCAAACACAGAATGAATAATCAACTTAGTCACCAGTTTTTGAAAACTTAAGTTGTGCTGTACATAATTTTTTGTAATACTGTTTTTTAATGCTTTGTACTTGTACTCCTAGGGGTTGTTAATTATACCGTCAGGTTTAAAAAAAAATCAGCTTAGCATAAAACAGTCATCTTTCTCCCTGAAATATCTCTGACTGCACTGCTGTGGTGCATTTTAACTCTAAAATGAATTTGTTAAAAAGAGAAGAGAGCACTGAGTAGACACATTTCATTAAATGTCCAATTATGTTCATTGCTGGAGCTGTGGTGATTCCTCCCTGACCTTTAAGAGAGAAGTTGCTTTCCTAATAATTATAATTGCTTGTTAAACTAACCTAATAGTGCAGTACTAGCCTATAAAGAGCTATTTAAATTTGAGATTCAGGTATCTCTTTCTAATTATAGGGACCTCTTTTGTTAAGGCTAATTGAATCATAGGGGTTATTCCACTGTCCTCTAAGAAGCAGCATTCTTAATTTACCATTCATACAAAATCTTGCTGAACAGTTACGCAGCAACATCTCTAGCTGAACTGCCATTTTACTGATTTGCAACAAATGCCACTGAATCTAAGGGCTGAAATCATGATAAATAACATAAAACTCTTAAAATATGAGGTTTAGAATTGTTTAGGAATACTCCCTGTTCTCTCTGTGAAAGTTTTTCGGACTATACTAAGTCATCCAGTTGCCTGAATGTGGAATACCCCATTTTCAGTGAGAGTGGGTTCAGATCATAAGGAAAAAGGAAGCAGTTCAATTGCAAGATTGCTACACTGGATAAAAAAAGAGAGGAAAACGTAATGCCGGGGAGGAGTGCAAACTAATATTAAGCTTGGAAATTTCAGAACAAAGTATTTCCTACTTTTTAGTTAAATAACAGTAAAGAGGCTGTGCAGAGCTGTCCTAAGTGATGAGCTTTCAGTTTGCCGATTAAACTGGGAAAAAAAAATATGGACTAAATTTAAAAAAACAAAAAAATAACACCCCCCCAAAAAAACCCAAAACAAAACAAAAAAGCCCCACCACACAAAACAAAAACCCCTGGTCATTCAGTTGAATGGATTTGTTTGGAAAAGTGTTTATTTTGGTTTTATGTATCAAGTTGTTTCCTTTTGAAATGAAAACTCTTCCTGTTCCCTAAATCTTCTTAGTCCTCCCTCCTCCCATTTTTTTCAAAACAGCACAACAAATTCAGATTTCCAGTCACTGTGGCTGACCTAAATCTGTATCTTTCTGCAAATTCATCATTTTCCTAAAGAATTTCTTCAACTCAAAGTGCAAGAAACTTTGCTTCAGCACTGAGTTCCCTGTTGTAAGCTAAATGAAAACCTACAGCCATACTTGTACTGAACTGATAGTTAAGAGTAAGTAAGTTCAAAAAGTACTTGTTCAAAAAAGACCAAGAGGCTGCGCTGAGTTAAATGAGGGGGAAACTTGGGCGTGAGCTATTCAACAGTTCAAAGTTATTCAGCTGGAAAGCTCTACAAAGCCTTTGCTTCTGTGTATGACCACCTTGCGTACCTGTAAAATAAGGGGAAAACAGGAATATGTTCAGAAGCTGGTGTTCCCACAGGGAATGGTGAAATGAGCATCCTGTTTGAGGATGTGGTTTGCAGGTGGCAAAGAGGAACAGGAGATCTGCCAGTGTGAATACCAGTATGGCATTCAAGTTAACTCCATCAACCTCCCAGCCAACTCAAAGTAACACATGCTGCATGGTAATAAACATCATATGGCTTTTCAGTCTGTGGTGGGAAGGGCCAAAGCTGGAATTTTTCAGATAGATGAAGTACTGCTCTGGTATCAGAAGGAAAATTAAATTAAAAAGATTCATTGTAAAGGCAAAGTATGGACAAAGGAAATTATTTTAAAATCACAGCAATGTCAGAAATTAAAGTTTGTGCAGGAGAGGGAGGAAGTGGCTGATAAGCTCTTTTCAAGAGGAGATTCAGGCTAATGGAAAGCTCAACAGAAGGACCCTGGAATGTCTAGATACGTCTTCTGCAATGTCTTCAGCCCGTTGGCAACAGCATAGTAGTGAAATGCAGGAAAAAAGTTAAAATGCCTTGTCAGTAAGACACTGTCTATATGAAGGTTTCTTGGTTGGGGTTATTTTATATAATTTCTTATTTCAATACATAGCAACCACCAGGCCACAACAAATTCCTAAAATAATATTATAAATTATGTAATTTTACTGTGCTATCATGTCTGTTGGCTTCACTTGGTGATACCAGTACAGGAGCCATAGAAGGAGACATGTCTGGAGAGTTTTGGTTCTGTTTGTCAAGAAGTCTTTTCCTTTTTTGGATTTTAATGGTCTGATTGGCATGTGTTGTGTATTATAAATATTAGCTAGATACTTGGAAAGGTCTTAAATGTTTGCCAGAAGCGTTAACAGTGGAACCCTGTTACAGTAGAAAAGGTACAAAACAAGTATTCAAGATGCAATCGTCACAAGTCTCCATTACCCATCTAATTACCAGGTTTTTAGCCTCCGTAACTGCAATTGCATAAAATCCAGATCAGTCAGGCAATGTATAGGAAAATAAAGTAGAATCTTATTGTTGGAGGGGATATGTCAACGTGGATTGTAAATGACATATACAAAAAACAAGGGGACAACAGTAGGAACAGATCAGTCCTTCTGCAGGATGTCATCTGATAGCTATTAATCAGAGAAGGAAACCTTGGGCTGGATTCTTAGGCAGCCTAAATTGAATTGTCTAGACTAGTGTGAACAGAAGGGATTTATACCAGCTGAGATCTTGTCCCACAAGTTTGAAATTTCACATTTCATTTTATAGCATGTCAGAAAGCCTTCATTCTTTTTTTCTGAAAGAAAGTTCTGCTGGTTATCTCTGCAGAAAATGAAGCTTGTCTGAGGTCATCAGCAGCTTTTACTACTTTTTAAAAAGAAAAGAGCTTACAGTTGACTGTATCTTTAGAGGTACATATTTAGAATGCAGTGTGGTTGTCTAGCATCCAGTCGTGGTCTGTAGCTGTGGAAATAATTGTGGAAAACTTTAGCAGAATTCAAGAAAAAGGAGCATATACGCTTTAGTTATGTGAGGGAAATGTGATTCTTCCGGATCTGAAACCATAGCATGTACAGCACAGGAAGAGCACTCAAAATTCAGACAAGTGGGACATCAAAGGGTGATAGAAACTATAGGGTGATGTGTTCATAAAGCAAGCTATGCTCAATACACAGCCAGATCCTGACTGCATCAGTCCAGATTCAAATATCTTTGGGCACGATGCTCAGGGATTACCCACTATCTGTAATTGAATAAACATACTTTCTTTCATGTAACAGCAATTCTTGTACCCAGCTTTGTAGGCCTTTGTGTTCAATAATTATCCTGGAGGAAGGAGATAGTACACAAGCTAAAGCTTTATACTGTTCCAGTTTGGAAGGGTTTAGTATTAAAATCTTACAAACCTCATTTTCCACAGACTCTCCTAACAGCAGTAAAAGGAGTCAAGCAGCCCCTGCAGAGTGGGACTGTTCCAGCACACATGCCTTATGTTTTTCTAGTAACTTTAGTACACTGGGGCACGTCAGTCCAGATAGAATACTCAGCGTTCCGAAGTAAGCCTATTTAGGTCAATGTGTCAAAGAAATTAAATTATTGTAGGTTGCAGTTATTTTTGGTGAAGACCTGTTAACAGTGAAAAAACTTCAAATTGTCAGAGTTGAGTGGTGTGTTTATTTGAATCTAAGGTTCTACTGTAATGGAATTTTTTTTTTAATTTAAAAAAAAAACAAAAATATGAATGCTGAAAACTATTTTAATTCCACTGGTTGAGGATATAAACACAGCTATATGGAAATTCACTGCGGTGGTTCCCACAGTAACTGTAGTTCCACTGTAGAACACACAACAATATTCTTATATTTCCTTCTAAAACTGAAAATCTGCCATTGTCTGGAAAAAATCTGAGTGATTACACATGCGTAGGGAGAGTTATATATTTCTGAAGGAACAGCATTATTGAATTTTGAGCCTCAAGAGCCTTTCATTTCTCATCTATAATTTCCCATTAAGATAGGGTTTTGTACTACTGTATTTCTATAGAACATGACAACAATTCATTTTACAGCCACTTATTTTTGTAGTATTTCAAATGTGAAGATCAAAGTGATAAATGGATTCCATTTCACTGCAGAAGTACTAAAGAGAATGCTTCCTTAGATGACTTCTGTAATCAGGTTTAATTAAAACAATTTTTTGTACTTTGCAAAATGAGATTCAGATATTTATTTGAATGTAACTATAGTCATTTAATTAAATCATTAGCAATCACAGAGATGACATTATTAGTTCAATCTCACTTAGCGTGTATTTTAGCTGGAGGCAAAGCCATGGGCTAAGTTCAAGACAGGCACCCTATTTTTTTCCGTTGCATTAACATAAAATCTTGTGAATGTAGTGTATTATTATTATAGTCTGAGTTATAGCAAGCTCCAGTGAATTTTACCCAAGACTGGAATCTAGTGTGCTGGGCCTAAGAGCTCCTTGGAAGAGAGAACTCCTGACAGGCACAGTTTGTAGTTTAAGTAGACAATACAAATAAAGAGTATGAAGGCGAACAAGCACATGCTGCTCCCAGACCTGCTGCTGGTCACAGCATGTGTTCAGATGATCAGGTAAGATGCAGTAGCCAATGTACCCTCCACCAGCTCTGCAACAGTTGTGAACCCACCCTCTTAATTATACATTAACAGCTTTATAGCCATTCATTGTTTCTCTGTCAATATTTTGTTTAACTCAAAGGTTTCTAATTACTACTAATGAGAAGAGCTTGAGAGTGAGCATCTGTTTGTGTAAAATTTGTTGCTTTGTCATCTTCCTTTTATTCTGTGTCCTTATCCCACTGAAATGTTCATCTGATTCCCTTGTTATTTTTGGTGCAATGGGACATAAAAATCTGGAGGTGAATTTGGACACAAGTAGTACTTCTTTAGAAGAGTAGAAACCTTATTTCCATTAGATGAGCATAAGAGAAAAGGAGAGAAAAATCTCTTAATGAGAGACACTAGAGATGCAGCTTAACAAAATGATCTCCAGCAGGGCTTTCCAGGACTGTGTCGTACCAGGAGTGTGGCCTCATGGTGTCTCAGTGCAGAGCCCCAACCCCAGCAAAGGCCATGTGTTCCTGCCGTGCAGTCAGAATCTATGCATTTAAAACTGAACCAAACAAATGGTTATTAGGGTATAGAAAAGTTCCAAGAGGAAATGCAATTTTTGTGTTGCCACAGTCCAACCCTAATTAGTGTTATAAAATGTGCTGTCTTTGAGGTGGGCGAGCACGCAAAGACGTTTGAGAGGCAGGGATGGGAGCCAGAAGCCAAATTGCGAAGTATTAGTGTGCTAGTGTGGGAATGATAATAAGAGGGTTCTCCTAAAAGCTGGAAGGACTCATAGGAAGAAGTGGCATACTTGGCTGTGGAGGTCTTGGGCATGAGTGTACTATGCTAGCAATTTATTCCAGTTCTCTCATTTGCAATTTATGAATAGATGAAAAGAGCAACTAAAAACAAAATAAAAGTGCAATTGCCTTTTTCAGCCTTCATTAGCATTCTCCTCTTGAACAGATGGGGCTTCACTGGATATTCTTATGTTAAGCTTTGTTCTGTTCTGGGCAATATTATGTTATTTTAATTATTTAATAGACTTAAATTATATAGATGGAGTATCTGAATTGTTATGAACATAAAAGCTTAGAGCTAGGAGAAAAACATCTTTTTCATGTCAACTTAAAATTCACCTGAAATTTGCCTTATTTCTGATTTTTTTTATCATCCTGAAACCAGGGCCATGTTTAGAAAAATATTCACTATGGTTTACAGACCACATCTGCTCTGAGACCATCACCCCTGTTAAGTTTCGTTACCAGTTTAAAAATCAGCTAACGTTTTCTAAAGTGGTTGCTGAGATGTACAGACATAGAACATGTCTGGAAACCCTGCACCAGCTTTATCGTCTTCAGGTGCATGTGCTGCCGCTCTTTATATTTTGCTGTTTGATCTGTAGGCAGGAGGAAAACTTAAGGATTGAGATAGATCAGCAGTATGTTTTAACTCCTTTTTTTTTTCTTTTTTGTTTGGTCTGATTGCAGTTATTTGCATTCACATGGCATGATGTTGCTGTGTGAAAAGTTGTTTGTGGTGTCATAATAGGTGTAACTTTTAAATAAATACTTACTCTCAAAAAAGCAGAAAACTTCTGGAAAACCAAAACTACATTTTTCAAATTTGGCAAATATTTTCTTTAAGAAAAGGAAGTGGGAATTCTAAAATGTTAGACTTAATGTTTCATTCTGCAGCTGACAAAACATTTGATTTTAACATTTGAGATGTCATTTGAATGTGTGATTTAAGTAATATCAGTAGGTTAATGAGACTCTATAAGGAAAATATCTAATTTTGAGTCAAAATAACTGTTTTAACTGTCTCCCTTTTATTGGGAGCATCTAAAATGTTTAATGTTGAAGCAAATTTCTTTCAGAGGTTTTTTTTTTTTCTTTCAGCTGTCAAACCAAAAATTCATACACTCTGAGAGCAGGTAGATGCGATAACCATAGACTCTTTGCTGTTGGGAAGGCAGAGTGAGAAAGAGGCAGAAAGAAAAATACATTTTTCTTCCTAATTTTTCTTGTTTCAATTTAACTTTTGTGCTTGCTGCAGCCCCATTTTGTGGGGCAAATGTTCATCATAATGAAATCTGTTCTGTCAGTTACACCAAACATTGGCTTTCTTCAAAAAATCCCAACAGGCGTCTGTGGTGCAAAATACACAATAAAAAGAAAACAAGCTGGTATGATGTGAGAGGTTTACAAAGATCCTTGACTGAAACTTACCAAAGGAAATGAAGGTAGGGGGCAAAAGGCAGGGTTTGGGACAAGGTGATCATTAGTCACTGTTTTACTAGTAGTCATTTTCTGGAAAGCACAAATCTTGGAATTTGGTTAGCCTCTAGAGGGGGAAGAGTAGGAAGGTAGTTTGGAAAGAATTAAAATTAATTCTGTCTTGGGGAAGTGGTTAGAAGGCAGGTATCAGTCTTCAGACAGCACAGGGTCACTGATACATGGAAATACGTGCAGTGTAGATCTCGGTGTGCTCAGCAAACTACTCTTTCTGTTTCTGACGCCATTTTCCGATTTTGATTATAGAGGCTAGTTTTCCTGCTGTAATCAAGCAAGAACCTTCAAAGGGATGAGAAATGTGTAAAGAATGTGTAGAGAAATGCTAGAAGTTAACACATTTCAGACGTTGCTGGCTTCTGTGTGTCTTGGTCAAGGAGTGCAGGCAAAGCTGCCTGCTGCTAGGAACCTGGCTGTTGGAGGGCAGAAGGTAAGAGAGAGGAGAGCTGGCTCCTGAGATGCTGCCATACCTGGCTGGAGGAGGAGACTGGAGAAAGCAGGTTGTGTTCAGTGCAGGCAGATGGCAGCTGGGCTGCCCACAGGCAGCTCTTTCTAACTGAATACCTTTCATTCTTTTGTTTTAATTCTTTCACGTCTAACTTGATGTAGCATTAAGTTGGCTATTTCTCTCATTCCCCTCCCTTCATTCCTTCTGCAGCTTCTGAGTTAACTTTCCCCTGGTCTTCCTTCAGCATCCTTTCCCTGTATGACGTTTTGTCTTCTTACACTGTTGTTCACCTTTTTGAAACTAACCCAGCACAGTCCCTTGCTCCACTGCTCTCAAAGAAAAATTTTTTTTAAAGATTTATGAGAATGGGAGAGGGAGGGGAGGTGAATAAGCAGCAAAAAATAGAAAACGACATCAAACAGGTAGTTAAAAACAAAAGTTGGAAAGTAGCAGGCAGATCTTTAATTAAGTCAGGAAAAGACTTGGCTGAAATGAAATACATGATCTTGACAGTGTTTACTAAAAATGAGCCCAAGACACATGGAGCCAAACCAAAGTTCCACCTAGACCAGAGCTAGGTGCTAGCCTGCTACCTAGCAGGAGCTTCCTGAGGCAAAAGTGGTTTTTGTATCTTTAGTTAACCCTTGGTGGATTTTTCTGCTCTGAACTTGTCTCTCTTTAGACCCTCACAAGCGTTTAGCATCCATTACATCCATTGCCATTTGAACCAAATCAGGATCCTAATGCTTCTGGTTTGCTCTTCTTGGGAAAACACATATCCTTTCTCTGCAATGACTGAAATGAGAAGTGTCCCAGGTACTTGACATGGGGGCTGCCTCTGGGTAATGGTCATTTTTAACTCAGTGTAATCTGAATAATATCAACAAACTATCAGAAGAGGTTACCGTAAACAAAACAAACATAAGTTCTTTCAGCATCTTAGTCTGGAGACCTTAGTGCCCAACACACACTTCTTATTTCATGCAGACTATTGCAAAGATAGATAAAAAAGTGAAGCTAAAATTAACTCACTGGGCATAGAAGATCTTTCATAGGGTAATCCCACCTCTACCCTCTCATGACTGCATTTTTGAGGACCAAATTAGGTAAGTTCTGTTTCACCTAGGAGCACCTACAAAGATGCTCCCAAGAAGGGGAGCCTGTGATCCTAACATGTACTTGGGGTTGGTTTATTTCCTAGAGAGTTTTGAAGTTGTCTTAATTTTCCTGCTGATTCTCCCATCTTCTTTATTCTGGTCTACTTCACCTTTTCACCATTAGCACTCTGGGTTGCTGGACCAATACCTGTGATAAGGATAGTGCGAACTGCTCTCTAAATGAGAAAGTAATGCTTATGGATGTGATGCATTTCACTGCTGCATTTTTCAGTCTGTTTTTTTTCCTTTCCTACTTTGCTCCTGCAAGTTTCTTGTTTTGAAATCCCTTTCTTTGTCAATCAGCCTGTCTACACGTACCCCCATAGCACACAGTAAAACAGCTCTCTAACTTACCTCCCTACTGTTTTGAACAAGGTATTGAAATGGAGTTAAACTCAGAGTGAATTTGGCCCAATGTGTTTAAAGTGTGATGTATATTTTATCAATTATTTGAGCAAGAATGTATGCCAGCTTCCAGTATATACTTAATATGCATGTAACTGTTAGAACAAGATCTGTGGCTTTCAGTTGCTGCATGTCTAATTTTCTAGACTTACAGCTGTGGATTGCAGATACTGCCTTATCTGGAACCTACAACAATCAGTAAAAGCAAATATGACACCTTCTCTCTTATACAGTACCAAAATGTTTAGTAACTTTCCTGCTGTTTCTGGAGAAATGAGTTTCTCCATAAAACTATTTTTTTGACAGAGGTTTTTCATTATGTATAGAACAGTATATGACCTGTTAATTGTTATGTATTGTTTATTTTGCATCTCTCTGAAGGTAATCATTGCAGTGAAGACCTCATTGGGAGACACTTTGTACTAGTACATGAGTAGAAGCTATCTATGGCTGAAAGACTGTAGCATCTTCTTTTAGTTTGTTTTGCTTAGAGGCATTTGTGATTTATTTCAGTGTTCTGCAGTCCAAAGAGTGCAATCTAATATTTAAATCCTTGTTCTGCTTCTCTTCAAGCTTGGTTTAAAGTATGTATTTGCATGGGGGCCTTAGGCTCACAAGTGGAAAAATACAACAGGGAATCCAAGATACCTTTTGGCCATCCAAGGACTGGTCTGTGGGATCTTTGAACTGTCTGGTTCTTGAGGGAGAACATCTGACCCCAGGGGAGCACAGCACACAGTGGTTTAGATCACACTGATCCTGCATGGGGCAGGGAGGGGATTAGGTGCCAGACAAAGGAGCATCTGTCTACCTTTCCAAAGCCGGAGATAGCCTCTTACAGTGCGTTCTAGTTCAGTGTTCTGTGATTGCACACAAAGGTGGATATAGATGCAGGGAGTGAAGCTTAACTCATTGCCAATTTTTCTTTTCTTTCTGTACGTGCAAAGCAATTCCACTCACAGAGCATGTAGGCAAAGGGAGGAGAGCCCTAGGTTTGGCTGGGGAAACTTGAACTCCGGCTGTAGTAACTTGCCCGATATGTAAGGCAAAGCATTTCTGTGTCCCAGGCTGTACTTTCCCAGTTTCGAAAGTAACTACAGTGATATGAATGTGCTCTGTAAAGCACTTGGCACATTTCAACAGTGGGTATCCTAAGCTAGGTGTTGCTTTTACTGGGAGCAAGCTGCCAGGGTAAATGGAGTGAACTGCTATCACTCCAAATGATAACTAGAGCTAAGAGTAAAATGTGTTTCACTGGTTTTCATTCTCTTTTTCCTATCTGGTATTTTAACGTCTGGTCTATGTTTCTGGAGCCTCCCTTCTGACCTGCACTGTTCTGTATCCGACTCTTCTGTTTCATTTTCCAGCCTGCCAGCACGCACGCTTTCTTCGTGAGCTGCAGCTGGGTTTCTCTCCTGAGGCACGTGGCCAGCGTAGGTCCCCAAACTTAAGTGTCCGTCTTCCTTGTAACATCAGTTTAATGTAGTTATTAAACATCAGTGAGCTCAAGTTTCTCAAGGGTCTGTGTGGGTACCAAGGAGTCTTTGAAGAATTACCATTGCCTCTATTGCCTACAACTATGTTTTCAGTATGAAGCTATGGGAGAGTTGTTTTAATTCTGGATGGAAGGTCTTTTCTGCTGGAAATCTGGTATTGGCTGCCAACAAATAAGGCAGAAATTAGGAATTCCCAGACTGTTCCTACCATATTACAACTCTGGCCTCTTCAGCTATATTCTTGGCATTCTTCCTTACCGTAAAAAGTGTGTGAACATCTTGTCATACTCACTAAACCAGGACTTTGAGAAACATACTGGAATATTCATCAAGGGAAACCATGTAACTTGAAAATATGCACATGTTGAATAAATCATTTATTTTTGAAAGAGACAGAATAAAGCTCTTTCATCTCTTGTAGTCATTTTATTAATACTGTCATTTTTTGCCCTTTGTAATGAAAGGGAGTGTTTTTTTAGCTTTACGTTGTATTCAATTTACCCTGTAGATTGGGGACAATTTTATTCTTAGTTTGAAATGTGTAGGGAACATTCACAATGAAATCATGTCAATAAGTGTAGCTTTATTAAATATCTATATAAAATAAAAGGGAGGCTAGCTGATCCTTCTCTGTGTACTTTAAATCCAGAAAAATAACACAGATATTGCTATGGTAACCAGAACTGAGTACTCTACCAAGACTAAGTTTATACTGCTCCTCTTGTTTCTTTACCTTTTTTGTGGCTGTTGAATTTCAGTAATGTAAAGATTTCAGATGAGGGCCAGGCTAACCCTTTGGTTTAAAAAAAAAAAATTTTTTACATGTTGTCATAATTTTGCTTGGAAGTGAAACTGACTCCTTGAACGTGTTTTTTTGAAAAGAATTTTCCTGCCTTGGTTTTCCTGTTCACCACTCTCTCCTTGTAGCCCTCTTTGGCTCAGTGAATATTTAATTATCTACCCAAAAGGAAACAATTCCAGCAGGAGAGACAGACTCTATAAAGTCTACTGTTAATACTATAGCTTCCTTTTACAAAAATACATTGAACTTATAATGCTGGTATCAAAATGTGCTTGACCATGACTCACAAAGGTCTGATATTTCCCTCTCAAATGCCTGTTACCCGTTTTCTGTCCCCTGCTATCTTTCACCAGCTAAAATCCTTCTGCAGAGGAGAGTAGTTTTTATTGCTGTTTCTATATGGAAATGGACCATTTAATCTGCCCTTGAACTTAATCACGTTATGCTGCTAAGTGCCATGTCACGGACACAAGTAAGAGCCTTTACATGGTGAGAGGAATTGTATGAATTCATGTTCAGAACACTGACCCAGACAGAAGGGGATCTGAACGTTCCTTTCCCATGGTCCTGTCCACCAGGCTGTTATTTAAGGGAAAAATTCTAGTTTTGGAGAGCTTGCATTTTCCAGAGGAAAAAAGTTCCATCAAAACCAGAAATTCCATATTAGTTGTCTTAGCATAGAAGGCCTAATAAAAGTATTTTCTGGGTTTAAAAGAGAGTGGTTAGATATTTCCCTCAAGATATATTTGCTTGGTAGGTTACCTACATGAGTGGAAGCTTTTCCTTACTGGTGCTTTCCAATCAAGCACTGATCCAAGCCTCCTTGGACATGAGTGTTCACCTTTTTGCTATAGAAGCTGATGAAACTTCCAGAGAAGTATGTTATTTTTTGGATTTAACATTCTCTACTCTGTCCAGGCTGTTTTCCAGCTCTTGTTATGCACAATTGGAATAACTCCAAGTGGAGGACAGTACTACAACTCCTGCCATCTAAATGTAGCTGCCTTGTTTAAGAGGTTTGTTCCTCATGTTCCCCATGTTGCCTCAGCATTTAATTCGTCCAGAGTGTCTTGGTAGGCTCCTGGCCAGCATTGTCCTCTGCAAAATGCATTACTAACTAGCAAACAGAAGTGTATTAACTTAGGACTCTTAACTTCCTCGCTCAAGAATCCAAGTTGAGCAACTGAGGTTAGGCTGTGCAAATATCCCACAATAATGGCCCTCCTGTTGCTCCACAAGACAGTCCACATTCAGCCCCAGAAGGTACCGGAAGAAAATGCAGCAGCCCCCTGATGGTTGTGGTGGCCCTACCCAGAACTCACTTCATTTTATCAGTGTATTTAGTTTGTGATGGCACCCTAAACAACCAGCCAGCTGCAGATAACAAGTCTAGCTTACTGTAGTATGTCTACCCTCCATGCTACAATATAAATGTGCCCTAATATTGTCATATAGTCATTAGTAACAGGTGTCTATATCTGGCAGCTGCTCCCTCAAGTGGTTGGGAGAAGGGCAGCCATCAGCACGGCCTTCACTCCTTTAGTGTGCTCTGGTCCCACGCTCTGTCAGGAATAGGAAATATTGGTAGCGGGCAGGTATAATTCACCTGCTCCTTAGAGGAGCTTGTCTCTTTCTGTGTTCGTCTTGCTTTCAGGCAGGTGTCAGTGCTGTTACACTGCTGTGTAAGCTCTTGAGTAGCATGGTGCGTGGCTGCTCTGAATAACATTTGGTTGGCACAGGGGACATGCCAAGGTTCCTATAAAATGATGTTGGCCAGCGGCTCCGTGTTTTGGTAGTAGAGAAGCGTGAGCCACCAAGTCTTGACCTTTTCCCTTGTGACTGGAATTTCTTCTACCCACTGGCTTTATTGCTAGCACAGCAGCACAGAAATGGTTCCTTTAGAGGACGATATGATGCAGGCAGAGAAGAAATTGTGAAAAGGAAGGTGCTGTCATCAGTACCAGCATGGTTATGTTTATTTTTTTAGGTAGCCTTCTGGTTGACTTAAACAAGAAAGACTAGTACAACTTTTATCACCTGAAATTTCTTTGTATGGAGAAGTATCTGCCTTTGACCAGTTGCACTGGATCATTTCTTGCAATGGCATTGCTTTCAGTTTGCAAGAAATCTGTGCTGCCTGCTGAAGCGTGATACTTTGGAAAGGGAGTAAATTGATACCTTTAGAGGAAGGGTAACAGTCTCCTTGGCACTGAGTATTCCTGTTGTGGAATACAAATGAAGGTTTACAGCTGGTCATTCAGTAAAGCTTATTAGAGTGAGCTTCATTAGCTCTTTTGTATGGTTTTGCTAAAGGCTAAGCAGTATTCTTTATGTCTTTGGTACTTTTTGCGCATGCTTGTATGCAATCTAAATATAGGAACCTATAGAGAGGCAATTGGTTACAGAAGACACAGCTGTGGAGTTATTATTTACAATCAAATTCGAGAAAAAGAACAATTGAAGGGAACAGAGACCCCACTAATAACTACTGGGAGCTTTGATTGAGATACTGTTTTTTCTTATATCTAAATGTATCATCAAGAGAGAAACAATTTTGTATGGTGGCTTTATTATTGGAGTACTAGATTATGTTGGTTTTTTTCATTGCCAAAATTTACTTTTTAGCTATGTTGATCACCATCTTATACAACTACTGTCTCATATTAATCTATTGCTTTTGTTTTTCTTATTTTCTTTCTGTCATAAATTGCTGGATTCCACTGTGGTACTCTAAGGAGAAAAGAATCTAAACCCAGCATCCCCTTTCCTTAATCAAAACCAGACTGCAGAGCTGATATCACAGAAATGAAAGGAAAGACCACTTTCCCAAATCAGTGATGTCATTCCATCATGTCACTGGCTGGCGAAGAGGCTCAAAGACCAACATTGGCATCCTAAGGAAAAACGAGCTCTGGATGTATGGTTATTTTGAGCCCACCTTCTTATTGTTCAAGTCTGTTCAGCAAAATTCTCCCAGATACCCCTGTATCGCCATGTTGACTTCATGCCCTTTTTGTCACAATATCCTGTGGTGCTCCTGTCCTTTCACACCCTAATTTCAGGTTGTATTTAACGCTCTGCTGCAACCTACTGATGCTCTGAGGAACTACATATTAGGCAATCCATACTAAGCTTCTTCCCTCCTGAGCCCCACCCAAGCATAACGTTTAAAATAATTTAAACACTCCATTTTCAGGACTTGTGGCATCACTGTTTGGAGGGGAATGCTCTTCTATTTTGGCATTTCTATATTTGAAAGTTTTCTATAATGCAAACTTAAGATGAATTACAGGTTCTGAAAATGGCTGTCAAGTTTGATGAGCACAGCAGGATGAACAGATTGTAAAGTCACTAACATGACGAATTGTCTCCTTCACTGTTACATTCTTTTCAGAGCTTCAGTAAGTTGTCTGAATTTATGCAGAATGATTAATAAAATCAGCTTTGATAACAGTTAGTAAGCACTCACAGTTCAGGAGCAACTTGCTCTATTAAGCTACTGAGAATGATAATATGCATAGAAGAAGGTAGCAGAGTTTTTCTCTAATAAGATGCCTTAATACCAAGGTGCTGGGATTTTTACTTGTTCTCGCATGGCAATTGCTATGTGCCCCTGTTAGCAGTTTGTCTTCAAAAAGCTGTGCAAAGATAAACTGGAATTCTCAAAGGCACATAGCTGCCAAGTCTTGTTAATTTTAGTAGAAATGGGGAACCCAACGCTGAGCTGGCCTGAGAAACAAGATAACCGTTACAGCTGAAATGATGGGTGCTTAAGGATATGACTGGTAAATGTTAGGATAAGACTAACAAGCAGGATGTCTAGCAAAGATCTACTGCAGACACCTGTACAAAGATGATAGGCAGATGGGGAAATATCCAAGTTTAGCTTTTGAAATTATACTGTATGCACTGAGAGGTCCAGGTGATGATGGGAGCTTGAGTGTATGATTATAAGGAAAATGTGTAGAAGGATGACTAAATAGTGGAAAGCGGAACTATGGACTTGGCACTTTGGATCTACGTCCCCAGGTAGTTGTACTTTATGGTGTGCTTTTGAATGACTAGACCAGCAGTCCTGTGCATCTTCCTTTATGTACTGTCTGCACATGGCACCTGGCTGGAGTCCATCCCTGAATCAAGGCTCTCCCTACTAGCGAGAGAAGCAGTTGATGAGAGGGCAGACTCTGGAGAGGTGGTTGTTAATTGGTCATGGGCTGTGAGTTATGGCCACATTTGGAAAGTCATTGGGACCACACTCACACGGCCCCGTGAGAGGGGCAGGGCCTGGCAAGAGTAGTGACTCACAGCCAGTGTTTCTGCAAGTCTCATTAGATGCCAGTGTGCATGTCACCAAGTTGGTCTTCATTCTCGTTGCTAGTGGAGGGTAATCGCACGTTCCCAGGATCAGCCTAGAACACGAGTTACTGTTCAAAAGGAGATCAGTGTTAGTCAAAGGATCTGGAGAGGCTCACAGTCTCCCAAAAGCTGTCCTAGTGTACTTCTTTGGGATTTTTAGCATTTAAAGCAGTTCCCAAATGACAGACTAAGAAATTGATTCCAGAGGGTGCCATGCTTTTGAGTTCAGTGTACTTGAGCAGGAGCTGTACTTGCGTGTTGGCATTCTGACAGCACCAACCTACTGACCCACTTCCAAGTTCAAGCCTTAGACCTCAAGAGGAAGCTCATAAGTGCTCGACTGGCTTATTTATTATGTCCCTTTCATTTAACTAAAAAAAAAAATCCTCATTTTAGGGGCACACAGATCACTAATCTGAACTGTAGGTCTTTGCCCTGCATCCCATTTTTACATGTTAAATCCACCACGGTGCTATTGAGCAATGCCTGCCTTTGTGTGAAGGCCTTTGGAATAGCAGAGCCGTATCTGGAGCTGATTTACTTTCCTACACACTGAGCATTAGTCAGAGAATGAGAACATGCTTCTGTATTTCTTGTAACAGGCAGCAGAAAAGAAACAGGGAAGAATAATTTTGAGGTTTAGGCTAAAAGGAGAATTCAGCAGTCTGCCTCCACACCAGAGAGAGGACAACAGGCACTTCCCTCCACTGATCCTTACCTTCACTAGTTGTCCGTAATCATTGGGTCCGCCAGAGATGGGGGCATTCAGCATTTCATACAGGCCCGACTCACCATCTCAAGACCTAGTGCTCGCACCCTGTGACTTACTAGTCACCTCACACCGATCAGACCTCACTGCCAGTCTGGCAATGATTTCCCAGTGACAGCCCTATGTGATAGGTTTGCTATTAATTGGTGTTTGGCTCAGCCCACACACTGACCTCACTCAAGATACATCATATAACCTTATTCCTTTCCTGAAGACTGCCTTCAGCTAACTGAAGCCAGCAGCCTGTACCTGTCTGAGAAGTTATATTAAGCGTTGTCTGTCTGGCATTGTGTTAAGTGTGGAAAGCAGTAAGTTGCAAGGTAACGTAAAGGAAGTGGTTCACGGACCAAGGGCAGACCTTATGTGACTGTAGCTTCAGAATCTCTGTGGGTCTGGAAGGCAGCTGGGGGGTGGCAGGACATGCTTGAAATGTCCTATTCTTCTCACAGTACTTCTGTGCCCTCCACCTGCTTCCATGTCTGAGCCTGAGATGTTCTCTGTTACTTTTGGTACCAATAACCAAATGAAAGTAAACCAGTTACTTTGCTGTTAGGACCTCTGAGTGTTTATTTTGCACAGAATGATCTGGAGGATGAAAAGCTCCTGAAGGGGAATGATCTGGGAGCAGAAGTTCATTAGGCTGTGGATGGCTTGGGTAAAGACAGCTAGGAGATGGAGGTATGAAATATTGTATTAGTTCTGGGGAGTAGGAACCTCTCCATGATACTCTCTAAAGGGAAGATGATGCTTTTATTTAACACTGCCAGTAGAAGATGGATTATCTGAATACTTGGAGGAAATTGTGTGAGGAGATGAGTTAAGAGCTATTAATCAGCAAGGACTGCTAAATTGAAACAAATGCAATCCAATATACTTCAGACTGTCCTGGGCACCAGAACACTTACACAGATTGGGATCACAAGAAAATAATTTATGCTGGAGAAGTTTCAACCCAGGAGGAAATTATAAGCATATGTTTTGGGGCAGCTGTAACCTAGAGCATTGTGGAATATGATTCTTGCTAATTAATATTGCGAAAGCAAGGACACCAGCATCTGCAGTGCTACCTTTAGTATATTAGCAAATTGCTCTTAGTAATAGGAGTACTCCTAGATAACAGAGGACTTTGAGCCTGATGCTGGCAAATTAATTATTGTATCACAGAGAGTGTCCTGCTGATTAGACAAAACGGCTGAATAGAAATAGGATAGGCAATGTATTACATAGCCGGAAAATACATTGGAAGAATGTAGAACATATGGAAAGCATTTTTAAGACTGTGAAGGGGGAAAATTGCTGGATCAAACTTGTGGAATCTGAAGTAAGAAATTACTCCGTGAGGCATGGAAGTTTTGAGGCTGAAGAGAGACCTTAAAATTCACGTTTTATGCCTTTGTTTTTTTCTTCCTTTCTTCACTTCCTTATAAAATAACCATTCTTATGGGAAGCCGCAGGTCACAACCAGGCAGAGTAGTGCCAGCCCACAGTTGCAGCAGTACCCAGTGTCACTCCCTTCCTGCTTCTGAAGGCGGTAGGACTTCTCTTTCCCCCCGCTCCGTGTCAGCCCAGCCCAGCTTTCCTAGTCAATGTGATCTGCATATTTTGCTACCATAATTATGTATTACTTTGACTTCTACTGAAGAGCTGAGAGAGAGATAGAATTTAAGTTTGGAAATAGGTAGAAATTAAAGTCTGTGAAAGAAAAGAATACCTGCAAATGGTGCATAGGAGGCAAAGATATCCTATAAACGCAAAGCTTATGGGTAGACTCTGGTACTGGCTTACACCTTCCTTAAGAATATGCAGCAAATCTGTCAC
The DNA here is from genome assembly GCF_013368605.1 of Nyctibius grandis. Lineage (NCBI taxonomy): Eukaryota > Metazoa > Chordata > Aves > Nyctibiiformes > Nyctibiidae > Nyctibius > Nyctibius grandis. The sequence continues at coordinate 19,053,198 of NC_090665.1, forward strand.
AGAAGATGATGTATGCATTTTTCTAGGCCACTGACTCTAGATAAATGTTCCAATATTTGCCGTTCTGAACGAGCAGTTGTGATACTACAGACCATTGTTTCTTTCCCATCTTTTCTCTTGAAAACAGTGTGCCAAGTAGTTTAAAATCTCTGGCAGTTTGGGGGCTACTAAGAGTTAACAGGAGATGGCACCACCGTGCCCGTTAAAATCCAAGCCGGTGGGCTCTTTCCTGGAGGGGCTGCTAACCAGCAGCTGTGTTTGAACGCAGCGGGAATTTAAAGCTAGTCCCCAAAAAGGGATTTGCCACCCAGCATGCAACCAGGTGGAGGGCAGGTGATTTAAGTGCCAAGTTGTGATCCTGAAAACCGTGCCAAACTGCTGCCTTAGCATCTAAGCCACACAGACAGTCCTGCTCAATTTGACAATGCCCCATGTGGCTAATGCATGTTTCTCAGAGCACACATAGTGCATGTTGATAGAGCAGGCTCAGCTGTGGCTAAGGGTTGTTTCAAGATGTATTTCTTAAGCAAAAGGTGTGCAGGACTTCCTTGTCCTAAACTGTCCTCTTTAAACCAATTTGCCTTTTGGGATTTTGCATTTGGATTGATTGTGTAGAAAATAGTAATTGGAATAGTTTTTCCCCTTCTTGAGAGATTTCAAACCCACGTTTCCCATTCCTTTGGCTATACTGTAAGCAGTAGGAACCCCTCTGTCTCTCAGTGAAGCCCTACCACTGCACAAAAATAATTCAGATCTCTGTGGAAATACAGAAAGAAAACACACACACAAAAAAAGGAGTGAACATATCCTTGTATTTTGGCATTCTGCAAGAATGCTGAAGTATTCTATGTCAAGTAGTACAGCTGTGTTTTTAACTGGACTTTTGATCTGGTCCAAAGTCATTCACTAGAATTTGCAATAAAAACCCATGCCAAGGCTGGAACCCCAAACCAGATTTCCTGCTTTCAAGTCTTCCCTCCATACCTGAAAGTACTGTATTCTGATATTGACCATTTAGGAAAGTAATTTCCTGCTTATTTTTCATATAAATTCATGTTAAGAGGAGATGCCCCACTGAAGAACAAGATGCACTTGTTTTTCACCTTGTCAACGTTATTTTCTGACTTAAATACTTATGTTTCTGTTGCATGTGTGTGCATGTGGCATTTGTGTTTATGTGTATGTAGCTTCAGAACTTCAGAGAAAGTTTGAAAACATCAGATGAAAAGCTGAGAAGGCAATTTTTTATATCCATAGGGTGGACAACCAGTTTAAATACTATACTAAACAATATGGAGGGTTAAATATAGACTAAAAGTAGTCAATTATAATTGTAAGTAAGCAAAGACTGGGAGGAAGTGGGGTACCATGACTAATGTGTGGTATCTAGTATAAAACTAGACATGAAACATGTCACGTTCTCACCAGCAAGATGATATCAACAGGGCTAATTTACCCAATGATATGCTGAGTTTAATGCAAAATAAAGAATCACGGAATGTTCCAAGTTCTCACCAGTCTGACTTTTTCCCCTCTGATATTAAATGAAAGTGATGTAAAATTTTACAGTGTATGATATTTCTATTTGAAAAGCTTCCACTGGGAAGACCTCTTAAACTTTTATTTATTTCCAGCATATTATGTATTACTTTACTCTCCAATGGTTGTGTTGCCTGCAGGACAACTCTTGAATGTTACTGTCCTATATATACATAAAGATAGTGTGTGTGGGAAGGGGCTATATTTTTTAGGCTCTGACTTAAAGTCCTTGATCTTCCAAAACTCATGTACAGGAGTAGCTAAATGTTACAGTACTGGCACATACTAGCTAAATGTTACAGTACTGTAACACATGTATAAACACTGATCTCTACCACACCTCGACAAACTGGATGTAGTTCTGTGACAGGGAACTGCACCGGTACATAAATCATATGGTGGAAAATCTTTGGGAAACAGACCACATTCTCTTGGTGGTGCGGTACAGGATCTCGACCCTGCATTTGAGTGTGCAAGAGTTCTGTATTTGATATCTTTCCACGTTAATTCTGAATTCTCCATTGTTAATAGAAGTTGGCTCACTCCAGGCCTTTTGTTGTCCTATTGCCCTCATCTCTCAACAGAACTCTTTTTATTATAGAAATCTTCAACCAGCGTATTAAATTCCACTGTTTTCCAGACACAGAAATACAGTGTTTCTAGGAACCCGAACGCCTGTTAACTCGAAGCATTGTTATGATCAGTGCTTTAGCTCTTGAGTAGCTGGGCTGTACTAGACTCATTTCAGCCCTTCTGTGCTATTCCTACTCTTGGGCAAATCCAGTGCTAGCTACAAACTGTCTGGAAAAAAGAGTATGCAGTGGTCTTGATAGGAGACATGCTCAGTTTTCATTGTAAAATAGAAAGACTTCGACCTTAACAAGAACATAACAAACTTGTATTGTTTGTTCCTTGATGCTATTCCTTAAAACAGTTCTACAGGAATTGTTTTGTCTATTGCTGTATCTCCTTCATTAGCTACTTTGGATAGGAACGTCACTGATTAGATTTTTCTGCCCATTTTACTACTTTGAACCTGTGCCTAACTCTCTTCCCCACTCCAGGCCTCTGCTGCCACTTGGAACCTTTACCCTGCATTGTGTTGGGAAGGATATGGATCTGACCGGCTTTTATTGTTACTTGAAATTCCTCACTCTGTTTCAAAATGCTGATTTATTGAAGTGTCTACCAAAAGCTGCTGTGTGCCCTCACCAAATGAGACAAAGAAGGTACAGCGTAAAAATCTCACTGACCGACTATGAGATTTAATACCATTTAAAGTTGAAGTACCTGGCTGCAAAATTAAATTCAGAAGACTTTAACTCTGCAAGTCTCCTGCTGCTGTCTGAACTTATACTAGTGCCCTAAGTCATGACATTTTGGCTTCTTGAGATGCCCCAGAATATCTCATTCTAGGCAGTATTAAGTACCAGTGCACAAAAGTAATGCTTAAAACCTTTTAGGATTCACAGTCTGCATCCTTCTGACTTACTCACCTGCAGAGCACAGTCTGATACTTTCCAAGTCTGCCTGACAGATTGGGGCAGGGTTGTTGCAGAGAATATCCCTCAGCAGAGAAAAGAAATAGCATCCACACCTTATCCAGCAGCTCAGTGGTTAGGACACTCATCTGAAATGCTGGAATTCTCAGATCAGCTTACTGTTTAGGTGAGTTCATCTGAATCCTTTTCTCCCAGGACAATGCCTTTAATCTCTGGCTACGGGGTTGAGGTACCCAGCCTACAGACTGGGGTGACTGCAGCACACCAAGACATTGCAGCCAGTCTGTGGCACCCTTCCACTCTTCCTGAGGATTCCTCAGTCCCTTATTACTATGTGACTGTGTGTCTGTCACTTAAAAGCAGGAGGGTTCTGGAGCTGCACTTGGGCATGGGCAGTAAGGCTGGTCACAGGACATGGGGAAGGCGGGAGTGTATGACCTCAAATCTCTCAATTTCGCTGCTGCAATAGAAAGCTGGAATACTACTGCCTTTTTGGTGTGTGCAGCAATCAAATAAAGATTGAGACAGAGAGAGTATGAAAAACTAGAGGTACTGGCAATTACCTGGAAGAGGAGAGCCATATAAATCCGTGGGGGTTTTTGCATCTTGATTCTTCTCTGTGCACTGTGTAGTCCAGATTGCCTAAGCAATAGATCTGTCAAAACATTTGCATTCAGACAGTGCAATTTTCTTGTTTGACAGACCAACTGGCCTTCCAGAGCAGGGTTGTGCTATGTCTGATAAGAGTCATACTCATAACACATTCCCACATGACATTCTCATAAACAGACCAAGGCAGCATGGTCTAGATGAAATCGACGTTAGCTGAGTACACAGCCGGTTGAAAACTGTCCCAAGGTTAGGTATCAACTGATTTGCTAAAACAGGAGGAAATTTCCAGAGAGAACTGTCCTCAGCCTAACTATAATTAATATTTTCACTAGTGACATAAGAGTGGAACAAAGGTTATCTATTAACATTTGTAGATGATGATGTACAGGGAAGGGTTGCAAGTGCTTTGATGCAGAAGATAACAATATTCAGAAATTTAAGAAATGGTCTGAAATTCACCATTTGACATTCAGTCCAGGTCCAAAGCATTGCATTTCGGAGAAATCAGATGCACAAATATTGCATCTGGTGGGGCCCCTGGAGACAGAGGATAAAAAGAAGATGGAGTTACTGAATGCCTTCTTTGCGTCTGTCTATACTGCTGGAGGCTGTCCTGAGGAGCCCCGGACCCCTGAGGCCCCAGAAGAAGTCAGGATAGAGGAGGAATCTGTCTTGGTAGATGAGGGCTGGGTCAGGGACCAATTAAGCAATCTGGACGTCCATAAATCCATGGGCCCTGATGGGATGCACCCGCGGGTGCTGAGGGAGCTGGCGGAAGTCATTGCTAGGCCACTCTCCATCATCTTTGCTAAGTCGTGGGCAACGGGAGAGGTGCCGGAGGACTGGAGGAAAGCGAATGTCACTCCAGTCTTCAAAAAGGGCAAGAAGGAGGACCCGGGTAACTATAGACCGGTCAGCCTCACCTCCATCCCCGGAAAGGTGATGGAGCAACTTGTTCTTGGTGCTGTCTCTAGGCACATCAAGGACAGGGGGATCATTAGGGGCACTCAGCATGGCTTCACCAAGGGGAAGTCATGCTTAACCAACTTGATGGCCTTTTATGAGGACGTAACCCGGTGGATAGATGGTGGTAAAGCAGTGGATGTGGTCTATCTCGATTTCAGTAAAGCGTTTGACACGGTCTCCCACAGCATCCTCGCAGCTAAACTGAGGAAGTGTGGTCTGGATGATCGGGTAGTGAGGTGGATTGTGAACTGGCTGAAGGAAAGAAGCCAGAGAGTGGTGATCAATGGGACAGAGTCCAGTTGGAGGTCTGTGTCTAGCGGAGTCCCTCAAGGGTCGGTACTGGGACCAGTTCTATTCAATATATTCATTAATGACTTGGATGAGGGATTAGAGTGTGCTGTCAGCAAGTTCGCCGATGACACAAAACTGGGAGGAGTGGCTGATGTGCCGGAAGGCTGCGCAGCCATTCAGAGAGACCTGGACAGGCTGGAGAGTTGGGCGGGGAGAAATTTAATGAAATATAACAAGGGCAAGTGTAGAGTCCTGCATCGGGGCAAGAACAACCCCATGTACCAGTACAAGTTGGGAGCAGACCTGTTGGAGAGCAGCATAGGGGAAAGGGACCTGGGGGTCCTAGTGGACAACAGGATGACCATGAGCCAGCAGTGTGCCCTTGTGGCCAAGAAGGCCAATGGCATCCTGGGGTGTATTAGAAGGGGTGTGGTCAGCAGGTCGAGAGAGGTTCTCCTCCCCCTCTACTCTTCCCTGGTGAGGCCGCATCTGGAGTATTGTGTCCAGTTCTGGGCCCCTCAGTTCAAGAAGGACAGGGAACTGCTAGAGAGAGTCCAGCGCAGAGCCACGAAGATGATTAAGGGGGTGGAACATCTCCCTTATGAGGAGAGGCTGAGGGAGCTGGGTCTCTTTAGCTTAGAGAAGAGGAGACTGAGGGGTGACCTCATGAATGTTTATAAATATGTAAAGGGCAAGTGTCATGAGGATGGAGCCAGGCTCTTCTCAGTGACATCCCTTGACAGGACAAGGGGCAAAGGGTGCAAGCTGGAACACAGGAGGTTCCACATAAATATGAGGAAAAACTTCTTTACGGTGAGGGTGACCGAACACTGGAACAGGCTGCCCAGAGAGGCTGTGGAGTTTCCTTCTCTGGAGACATTCAAAACCTGCCTGGACGCGTTCCTGTGTGATATGGTCTAGGCAATCCTGCTCCGGCAGGGGGATTGGACTAGATGATCTTTCGAGGTCCCTTCCAGTCCCTGACATTCTGTGATTCTGTGATTCTGTAATATGAAATGGGAGAGTAACTAGCCAAGCAGCAGAAAGATGCAGGAGTGTCTGGCACCTAGGTAGGAACACCAAGATGGTGATGTTACTGTAAAGGCAAATCTCTTAGTGATGAGAAAAACTAGAGAGTTTAGTCCAGGAAGAAAAGAAGGCGGAGGGTATGTGGAGGCAAGGGACATAACACCAAGCCTTGGAGATATCCTTAAGCCTGCCTCCGAAGAGGAAGGTAAACTAGATGAACTCTTACGACCCCTATGACTATACATGTCTTTTCTACATAAAGACTTCCTTACCTAACCTGAGGCAAGTTGAGGAAAAAAGAGAGAGCGTAAAATGGGAAAAATCATGATAAGTGAATTGGATTTTTAGTATTAATGGATTATTAATATTCTTTCTGGTTTAATTGTCTAATTGTAACTTAGCACTATAGATGGGAAACCATTTACAGAGGCAGAGCTTATCTCCCACCTGTGACTAATCAGCTGGCAAAAACTCAAGTGTCGCCACCCCAAGCGCAATTTGAGTAGGGATAGAGCTTTAAAGAGGGACTTTACAGTGTGGGCCTACGGAGAAGGCAGAAGCCGGTAATATCCATGCTTTTGTTTATGGCATGTGTTGTGCCTGATTTGCATTCATCATTCCACTCCTGTGTAAGTGTAACATGATGACAAATTGGGCCTAGAAGTTTTAAGCTGTTGGGGTCCACGCAAAAACAACATTTAAGGACACAGTCAGGGACTCCCTGCATGTTAAACTGGGAATTCAGAGAACTATAATCATTGATGTGCCATTAGTGATAAATAATTACATTCTAGTCATAAAAGTAATCTTGATGTTAGCTCCTGATGCTTTTGCTATTATCTCTCAAAGGAGCTATTCAGTGTCACAGATCCGTGCCATCTTATGGCTGAGTAAGGAAGAAATGTCTTATTCCAAAGCCAAGTTGAAGAAATGCCCTTAAGGAAGACCAAGCAGCTCAGAACACAGAGCAGCAGTCTAATTGCGATGGGCCCAGCGGCACAGACGAATCCACCTGAGCAGCTTACCCTGTAGGCAGATGCTGATGCTAGAGACCTTTTTTTAGAGTTTGATATCTGGCTACTCAGCCCACTGATCTAGGAGAAATACATACACAGCATATGCCTGTGTGCATGTACAGTATCAAATCCCAGGTAATACATTAATGCAGCCTGTAATACTTGTGTGTTCTGATTTTTTTAGTGCTCTTTTAAGTGTTACACATTTAAAGTTGCATCTTTTTTCAGCCTTCTAAATGTAGTCATCTTTTAAGAACAATTGATTATGAAAACGGCACCTTCTCAGCATCTAGACCTGCTTTTTACACTTCCGTGAACTCCACCTTGCAGTGCCAAAGTGCTTTCAGTTTCCTAGTCCCATCAGCTCTCCAGATGTGGGTAGGAGGGAAGCATTTCATTTCTATTCCCTTGTCTCTGATCCACCCATGAGCCATTCCCAGCTGATCGTTGCCTTATAAACTGCTGAGACAGTGGGGCTGTAGTGGAACCTCATTTGGAACTGGGTGCTACAGTCATTTGACCTGCTGGGAATATCTGTCACAGTTGATGATAATATATGTTGCAGTAAGCAAATGTAAAAAAACAGGTAGCTTATTATCACGGGTGCTGAGGGCAAAATCTGGACTAAAAACATTCTGCATAACTGTTTTCACTGTAGGTGGTAACAGTGAAGGCCATCTTTTAAACTTACTTTGTTTTCTGTACTTGGGGAAATGAGGGGCTCTATGTTCCACTGCACAGATGGTAAAGTAAAAGGTAGCATATAGGTAAAACGAGGTGGTAATTATTGTGAAAATCTTCTCTTAAATGGTACAGCCGCATCTTTTCCCCCTGCCACATTAAGTTAACTTTTATGGAAGTTGAGTGGGAATACATTGTGTGCATTTCAGGAGAGAGTTTCTCACTCATATTAAACATGTACTTCAGTGGTAAGTTGGAATCTTTTTGCTTATGCAGGGGAGAATGCCAAAGCCCAGTGAAATCAGTGGATTTAGTCCCATTAACTTTAATGAGGTTTGATCAGTCTCAATAATGTGATGTATTGTTACTATCAACTAAAATCAAGGAACTGCTAACAGCTTCAGAGTACAGTTTCAAGACAGTTTTTTAACACTCTTCTGTAGTTACGTTAAGTATATAGAATTACCCTAAGCAGAGTACTTCTTATTCCATCTTGTTGAATGTTTTTATTTATGAGTACAGAAAAAGGAGAGAGATGTTGGCACCTGCCATTGTTACAGTCAGTGGGACAGAATTAGTTTGCATTGACTGATGTTGGCAAAAGTTCGTGTTCAGATTTTCAGTTGGTCTCCTTGGGTAGCTGTCTCCGTAAGTAGTTATGCGGCCATCACGCCCATCTGTGCTTTCATTTTACAACAAATCACTTCTTAATATTATTAGTATTTTTGTACTCCGTTACTGTATTAGTGCTCCTATTTATAGATGTTGTCATATACCCCCAAATATTCAAGAAATCCATCAGAAAGACAACCTTTGATTCTCCCATGTGTAATATGTCACACTGCCTGCTGCTTTCATTTACATCATGTGAGTTACAATCTGAGCTTGACCTCAAACTGACCTGGTGCTGGATAGGTGAAAAGGATTTTTGTTTAAAATACCATCAGTCATTTTAATTTATTATGTATCTAAATTTAAAGTAAGCCTATTGCCATTCTAGTGTTGCTGTTTGTAAATAGCAAGTGATTGCTCAAAGGCATACAAAATTTAAATATTTATATGATGCAAGCAAATCGGACACAGAGGCAGCTTCTCAACTCACAGAAATTAGATTAAACTTCAGATTTTCACTTACGGAAGTCGGTTACAATCAGCTGCCAGGCAAAGCGTTTATACTTCAATGAAGACCTTTTCCCCTCTTTCTCCTGCCAATACATACTTGAGAGTTGTCGAGATTTTTTTTATTTTTGACCTGTTTGTGATGGTCAAAAGATAATTTGATTATTTCCCTTTTTATGCCACAAGCTCCCCTGTAAGGGAAGAATAAAGCAGCAACGTTTGGCAAAATAAATCTCTAAGGAGTAAATTTCAGAATGCCTGTTTACACTTTTATTCTGACACGTGTTTATGGTGTAGCACTTTGTTCAATTCATCTGACTCAGAAGTGGGATGCGCCCAAGAGTCTTCTAGCTTGGAAAATGCAGGTCTCTGGATGTTTTGCAGAGTACCAGATTACATCAAATTACTCTTCAACACTATTCTGAGTGTTTTCCACAAATAAGTCATCTCTGGCAATGGTGTTTTTGCAGTGTCCAGATGAGATTCCAGGGGGGCTGTGGGAAGCACCTTAAACCTTTCTGCATTTTGGTGGCAAAGTGAGTGGGGGGACTTGGTCTCACAGCTGGTGTTTGTGCATGAGGCAAAACCAAAACTGATTTCAAACGCTTTGTGTGAGAGGCAGGAGGAGAAATAGAGAACAAAACTTACCCCACAACCACATGATGTGGCCATATTTCCACTTCAAGGAACGGGCTTTAAGAGCTGGCGTGTGTGTGTTTGTGGTAGGGACTAGACCATGCACTGAAGGTGGAGATGCCTGCTGTGGCACAGCCCGACAGTCAGGAGGGCTTGGGCTGGTGCAGGGGGTCCTAGTCACCTCTGTGGCATGGCAGTAGAGCAGCAGCCTCAGAGGGAGCAGAGGCAAGGCCTTTCCTTTTCCTGCGACGTTTGAGAACAATTCCTCCTCCTGCACAGGCAGAATTTACCAATGGGAGATGGTGGGAGGAAGGCCAAGGTAACGGGAGAAGCTGCTCACTGCAGTTGCTGGTTGTAGTTAGGGATGTGCAAGCTGGTGGGATACTTTCCCTGTTGAACCTCCTCCACGAGTGGAGTGCTCTGACTGGAAACTCCAGCAGGCAGATTTTTCATCCACTCTTCTATTTTTTTGCTCAAATGGAGCAAAAAGGCAAAAAAGAAAATTCTTTCCTCCCCAAAAGAAGGTACTGAATCGTATCCCATAGATTTATCCTTTTCACTCATGTTCTGCCATGCAGAATTTGCAGTCTCCAGGGTAGCCATTTCCCACCGCTGCTCCTGGCCCTGGAAGCAGTACGTCACTGTAGGCATCTTTCTGCACCCCAACCAACCACCACATGAAGTGGGCAATGGTAGGTTCAGGCTTTACTTCCCACTGAACTGAACCTGTGCTCTATTGAAACCTGCTTCCACCTTTTTTAAAATGACTGAACTTTCTGCCTTTCTGCCTTACTTGTACTGTCCGTTTCATTCTTTGATGATGGTTATTGCCGCCCTTTCCAAAGGACTTGACTGCAATTGTGTATATGCAATGCCCAAGAGGTTTGGCAGAGGTAAAGAGAGGTTGGCTGGTTCTGCTTTATTTTTATACCATAGACCTTATAGTCTGTGTGCTCTGCATTTTCATGAAGGAAAGGAGATTTGTGCAATATCTGCTTGTATAAAGGAAAATATAGCAAAGCATCCAGCTTTCACCCAAGGATTGCCCATTCAATTATGGTTGCATTCAGCACTCACACCTGTGAGGTAGCATGCTAAACACATTTAAAATAAAATTTAGAGGTCATGAGACCCATCCTACTAATCATTTCAGGCAGTATAAAAATCAAGCAGACTGTGTGTTTAGAAAAGAAAAAGAAGTCTCCTGGAATGCAGTCTTCAATGCCAAGTACACTTTGTATAGAGTACCATGGAAAAACAGCATTTAAAAATGGAAAGGTCAGGATCTTGACCTGGTTGACTTCCACAAATGGTAAAATATGCTTACTGGGGAAGAAGAATATGTGCCGTGGAGGTACGGGACATGAAAGTGAGAATTAATAGCGTGAAGACAATTAATCTTGCCTTTAGTATCATCTGTAAGTACAGTGAAAAATGTGCAGGTGGAAGTCTTACTAGAAATTTCAAGGTGCTCTGAATATCTCTAAATAAAGATTGTGATCACATGGATTTACCTTAAGCTTCTGTAATTTTATATTTAACTTTTCTGCCTGTTTTTCAAACTAAAGAGAGATAGCTATAATGATGCACACTTGTCAAGGGCTATGTGGAACAGGTAGAATTTCTACTTTAAAAGGTAAAGCCTATCGTTTTATTTGTGTGATTATATGCAATTTCACCGATGCAAAATATGACATGGATATGCACTTGTCATGACAACTGACCTCAGTCTATTGACAAGTGCTTGGTGTCGCAATTAAATCATGAACGCAATTGTATCAGTCATATGTATCAGTCAAATGGAGTCTCTCAGCAATGTATATTTAACGTAATTGATAATGGAGGAATATTTGAAATTGAGAACACATCAGTCACCCAGTGATTAAGATAAACTCGAAATTGATTTGACATGATTTTCCTTGCAGCTTCCATGGTAGAATTTTATGAGAATTTCTAAAACGGACCTAATGACATGACAGAGATAGGACGTGAAGAATGAGTCTTAGAAGGACCGTGCTGCCATGCCTGAGAATTCCTAACATCTTTGCAGAGTGAAATGTCTAAACACCAAACTTGTTATTTGCTGCATACTTAAGAAAGGCACTCTGTATTTAAAGATGCCTGTAGTCCTGTGGGTGCCAGAGCACTTGCAGGATAAGATGAGTGTCTTGTGAATCACTGAGTAATGCGTCTGCTCCATAAAGGTGCATAAATACATGTGTGAATCTTCTCCTAAGAGGCTAATACAGCTGTTGCAAATTCAAGTGTTTACTTTTGCACAGCTGAAGTGGAAAGCACTTTTTTTTATGTTCTAGCTAGATATTTATAATGCTGTTCTTAATGTAGTGTCTGACTGTCTCATAAACAGTATTGATCTTGAACTTGTACTGTATTGAAGGGGAAAGTATTGAAACCTTTTTACTGGGGAGGATGATTAATGGCAATTATACAGCTGGCCAGAAAATGGAATACAGTATTTAGATGAAAATTTTTAGTGAAACTCCAGATCTGAATGAGACTGGCAAACAGTTTAAAATAATTAACATTAAATTCGTATTAATTCCTTTTGTTCTTAGAAATATTTACCTACAGCCATATCTAGCCTTGTTACTTGTTTGGACCTTGTGAACTAAACATTTGAACACCTTTAAACTACATCCATAGTGAGGTAGGACCAACTAAAAAAAGTTCTGTTTTTCCAATCTTTCAGAGGAAAGTCAGAGTAAGATAAATTCTGCAGAACAGGAGTCAACCCAGGTGTCCAGACTATTGCCTTAACCATTAGGTTGTGCCCTGCATTACATTTAACATTATACAAGTTTAAGACCACGCAAATGCTGCTGCATAAAAACTGTCAGTAAATATTAAATCTTCAACAGATGCAGCTGTAACATTGTAGCTTCTGTAGGGGGAAGTTGGAGGTCATACAGCTGAATGTGCCCTCTGTCATTAAATAACTGCAAGGCAACCTCACATTTTACGTTTCTTACTCCAAGTATAATTGTGAATAAAAATAATTTTCCCTTAATTTTTTTTGCTTTCTTTGTTTGTCCCATATGGTAATAAGTTTTATGTTTTAAAAGAGCAGTTCCACCTGTCCCATGAGGCACTTGCAGATAAGAGTTAGGTCACTTGTTGTGTTGCATCTGTAGCTTCAAGTAGCTGGTGACTTTGCTTGCTGTGTTATTGCAAGAATATATGATCCTCAATGGAATAAGAATAATTCCTTTTCTTTCCCAGAGGATGCCTGCTCTTGTTCCAATGGAGGGAGAAGGATTTTTCTCTTGACCTCAATGCGCAATTTATGTTTCATTCTAGTCACAAGGCAAAGCCAAGTTACCCAAAAGCAACTGGTTTGGATGAATAAATATTTCTTGTAGTGTAGAATTTGGGGAGTGGGGTGGGGAGGAGTGTATCTCTAGAGTTCAAAAGTATGGATGGGGTCAGACCCACATGATGTATTCATTTTTCTGGCCACTTATCTGATTGGATGCCGTGGTCAGAGATACTGTTAAATATGTATACGTCTCTGTTCTCATTGAAATTGTGTTCTTGAATACTACGGTGTCCTTTAAATATAGCAGATTTTTTCCTGCAGTGTTCTTTTCTCCTCAACTTATATTTAACACTCTAAAAGGAGAATTTTGACCCAGCAACGCAACTAAATTTGAGGTCAGATCAGGTATTCCGTAACTAAGGAAAAATATTCTGACCTCGATGAGCCTGTGAAACAAGTACAAAGCCTATGTTCTACAAGCAGTGTGATTTCTAGCAATAAGTCTTTACAAAAAGGATACATGTTTGCCTGGTGTTTGAGGTTTACCCTTAATTACCTACTTGATCTTGATTCATTAAAGACATACCTAAGTTAATTGATTAATAGTAATAGTTCTACTCACATCAGTCAGTTGTAGCTCTTCAACAATCAGCCTACATCCTTACAACTCTAGCAGAAACAGTTAAATTTATATAGAAAAAAATACACAGAGCAAGCCATAGCAGGAATCTTGAAATATTTGGAGCCACTCTGTGACCCTCTTACCTGCCTTGCTAAAATAGCCCTACTGATGCCAGTGATGCTTCTACTCAAGCAGCTACACCCCAGCTCGTCCCTTAGAGAAAGGCTAGCTGAAGGGCTGGAAACTTATTTCTCTTAATATCTTTTAAGCTAAAAGCCTGTTTTTACAGAGTATAACCTTTGCAGTAAAGTGGACCTATAGATGTAGATATTAGAGACATTTACAAGAGTATTACTTTTGTAGTTTTTTAATTTGAGCGTTGAAGGAGATATTTTGTGTTTGCATGTTTTCACTTCCTTCCGTTATTATTTTGTGTTATGACATGATTGGCTCTGCGTTAAAACTTCAGATAGGTGTATCACCTTGAATTTGGTAAGTTCACCCACTGTCAAACGAAAATGCCAAGGGAAGTCAAGTCTGGAGAAGTAACCCAGACACAGTGCAGGTAGCAGCTATAGAGGGAGAAAGCACTCTTCAGTCCTGTGAAGGTGCGTGCTGCCTTGGTAGACTGAACTGTGTCCAAGAGCAATCGTAATTGTCCTGTAAAGGGTCAGTGGCTGCGGGCTGGTTTTGTGCCGTGTTCTGCAGGTAGCGGAATCATTAAGGATCACGCAATGCTGTCATTTGTAATAAATCAGGTGGAGTGGGAACTAGTTGGGATGTGAATAGTGAGGTCTTACGAGTTTCTGAATTACTGGACCAATTTAAAAGGCCCTTGCATTTAAAATCAGGTTAAAAGAGTTAACTTTCTTGTGCTATCAATAGTGACGGAGATTGCTAAATTCCATGTTTTGCAAATGGCTGCATCAGCAGTTAGCGACAATTTAAAATTGTACTAGAAGCTATGGAGGGCCATGTGGGCAGGAGAATTCATTTCATTGCACGCAGGAAGAAATTCAAAGCCCAAGAGAAAATGAAGCTACATTATACAGTATGTTCACTTTTTTTTGCAGCTCCGATAATAAAAAAACACAGCAGTTAGTTTCACTTTGCAGTTAGTGTGTGCTGATGATGGTACAGAACTAAGGTTGTGAACAGTGACAGAAGAGGGTGGGGGCTGGGGAAGGCATTATGTCAATGAAAAAAATGTTTGCATTGAAATTCGTGTACATCAGCTTAGAGATATAGGAAAACTGGCAACTTTTTCACTAATCAAAATAGTGACCATTACAGGGACAAAGAAAACTTAGGTAAAACATTTAACACTCACACTGCTGAGTAATCTTTTGACATGATCTGGAATCCACAGATAACAACGCTAGATCTCGGCATTAGAAAACTAAGACAATATACTGGGTAAGCTTGCAAGTACAGGAACATAAAATGATGGATTCCTGTAATCTGCTTCAAAAGCCAGTACTAGAAATGTTGGGTTACCAAACCTGTTAAAGAAGCAAACCTAAACTGAGTTTTGCTCTATCTTTTGTTTCGCTCTATGCGTGGGGGAAATGACTACTGGGGAAGGCGATTCTTTGTTGCATTTGTGAGAAAGTGGAACTATTGTCTATTCGAGCTAACACACAGCTGTGAATGAAAATAGTTTTCAGGCTTGTGCTACAAAGAGGCAAAACTCTTATGGTCTTGCTACTTAATGCAACTGCAAATTGAAGATTTTGTTTCTGATTAGCAGTGATGTTGAAACAAAATTGCTCCAAACATTCCTGGACTTTGAGAAAGTGTTCCAGATCCAAAGCTGGTTTTCAGTTGGAAACCCAGTTCAAACACTTACTGCCAGCCATTATATGCAGCGCTAAAATTGCTCTGCATCAGTGATGCTACAGTCATCCAACTCTTAGGGTCAGTCTTAAGTAGTTGTAGGAACAGACTTCAAACTCATGTTTTAAGAATGACTTCTTTCTGTAATTCCAGATCTTCAGCCTAAGACTTACTGAGTATCCAAAGTTACAACTCTGCTGTTACTGCTATTTTACTAATGCTAATTATATGTTTATCAAGCTAACACTTTTTTAAGGGTGGAGAATTAACGGGATATACCATAGATACTTTTTTTTAGCAGTCATGCTAGAACTACACTATGGGATACTTCAAATGGAAAGACTCTTACAAACTACAGTGGCCCTGTGTAACAATTGACTGAAACCTGAAAACTAAAAAACTTCTGAAATACAGAGGAACTCTGAGACAAACCAAAATAATTAATTTTGCATAATAATTATTTGGTAAACAACTATATGCATGTAAAATCCTGGACACTTGTGCTTTGCTCTATGCATGCCAATTTCAGAGGCAGCAGACTCAGCTCATCTTTGACAAAACTCCTTGCCCAGACTATTGCTGAATGTTTACTTAAGAGGATGATAATAAAAAATATGTGTTATATTTAATCCAACTGCCTTTTTTGATAATTATTTTGGTATTTGTGGATATTTCTTGCTTTCCTGCAGGCTTGAAAATGTTTGTGGTGCAGAAACAGCTGGCTCTTTTATTTCTTGAATGTCTACTAATAGATTTAAGCGGGCAACTACTCACTGACAAGTATCTGCATAGTCACTCAACCCCTAGCTTGCCCGTGTGTAGTTGTGAAGAGTGATGTGGAACACAGGCTGTTATTGCCTGACCACAGAGCTGACCACATCTGAGCAGAGGCAACAGTACTGTGCCCAAAGCCGGGGATGGCTGCAGGTTCCTGACCTGCATTATGGTGATTATTTTCTTAAAATAATTTTCCAGAATGTACATGCACATACTGAATGGAAGAAACCATTCATTTTCATTATTCTTTCTCACAGATGCAGTGTGTGTTTTCTTTGCTGTCTGCAACAAGTTGCCCTCACATGTATCAAAGATGATGTTGCCAAGAAAGGAAAAAAAAAAAGAGTAAGTAGCCTCAGTGACTCTAATGAAGAGTTCTGCCTCAACACAAAGATTAATTTATTTCTTTGCAACATCAGGCTTCAGTTTCCTATAATGAGCCTTATCTGGATTGTTAGCAAAGTGAATGGAGCCTCCTTTTTCCATCACTCAGTGGCTTTTTGTGTCAGATTTCTCAAGAGCAAGAAACCTTTTCCCATCCAGTAGTGCTTTCTTACTAAGCTTTAGCTTCAAACAAGTATCATCTTCAAGATATTACAAGATAACACCTGTTGAATGGTAGAAATATCTGGACTCGTATCTTTAATTATTTTAAATCAGTTCTGGGGCACTTAACACACTTCAGATAATTCACCTTACTGGGGAATGTTTTCCTTGCAGAAGAATACTTAAACTCTGGGCTATGATGTCCTGTTATCACTGCTGCCTTTGGTATCTTTAGTAAGTTTGGAGGAGAGAACTGGGAGCTATGTAGAGGCTGCGGTGAATTCAGAGCACACTGGTACCTACAGTGACCTGCAAACAGACAGTGTGCTCCTTGGTGAGGATGTAAGCAATGTTCTTGCAACATTTAATTCCCTAATACAACAGTCTAAATAAATGTTAACTGACTGTTGGGTTTTGTGCCTCAGTGCCTTTGCAGCTTCAAATGTTGCCCTCACACTTGTGCAGCATCATTGCCTTGTCAGGGATTGCACCTGAAGTTCCTTGGGTTTTATTTCATTTTGTCTTGCAGAGATTGCCACGCACTCAAATTTGTGATAACTCATGGTTGCGTCCTTTTCCACGGCTACCAGTGTGACTGAATTATGAAAATTCTGCGTCACAGAGGAGAATGTAAGTATTCTCGTGCGAAGAAATTCAGAGATGGCTCTCTCAGCAATCCTCTATTTTCCACCTTCCAGCTTGGTGTTAGGTGTAAAGCCATATTCCTACTAACAGAAGATAGGATAATTCCGCTGGAGGGGGAGAGCTGTGACTATTGTGTAACTCCTGTGGGCTTAAATGGCTAAACTTAATTGTACATCAGTGGAGTTTTCCGTAGTGAAGAAACAGGGATGCCATGCCAGCTGGCAGGAGGACTGGAAGACATCCAGCCTCACTCAGTGCAGGGACCACAGCAGCCCTTGCTGCTTGGCAGATGCTTCCCCCCAGCTCCGAGGGTGGTGGGGCTGACCAGAGAGTTGATTTCTCATGAAACCTGGTGGCCAGGCTCCGGGCTCGTCCGGTGAGCCGACATTCCCACGCTGGCGAGTGGTTAACACCAAGAGCAGCTCTTCCTCTGTCGAACCCAGCCCAGCAGCCCTCCTGGAAGAGCATCCTTGGTGACCACATGCACGCAACGAGGGGTGCCTGCGCTGGCACTCCTGCACCCCGCTCCCCCGGCCCCCTCCGGGGGCCCCCATCGCCCCCTCGGCGCGCAGCTGCCTCGGAGCTGCCGGGGCGGGAGTGGGGCCGGCGCTCGGCCGCGGTGCACCTGGCCAGCGAGGGCGCGACGCTCCCCCGAGGAGGGGCTGCGAACTCGGCGGCGGGCGGCCCCCGCCCCGCACACCTCCCCCGCGCGGGGGGGAGCGGGAGGGAAACCCCCAGTTCCGCTTCCTGACGGCGCCTCGGCCCGGGCGCGGAGCGGCGGCCGCAGCGCGGGGCTGCCGGCGCCCATGGCCGGCGAGCGGGCGCGGCGCTTCACGCGGAGCCTGCTGCGGCCGGGGCAGGCGGCGGAGCTGCGGCACAGCGCGGCCTCGGCGGCCGCCGCCGCCAGCGGGCGGCTCCAGCAGCGGGTGAGTGCGGCGGGGAGCGCCGGGCGGAGCGGGGCGGGCAGCGGGCGCCGGCCCAGGTGCGAAGCGCGCCGGGGAGCCGGGGGTGGGGGGACGGGGGCGGCGCAGCGGGCAGCCCCGCGGGGAGCGGAGCGGAGCAGCCTGCGGGCGGCTCGCCGGCCGCCGCGGGTCCCGCTGCGCCTGCTGCCCGCGCCTCCCCGTTTCAGTGCTACGGACGGCTGCTGGCGTCCCTCTCTCCCCTCGGCAGCGAGCTGCGTGCCGTCCTCGCTGGAGTTTCGCCGGTTTTCCTTCCTTTTGAACGAGAGTTGCGCGGGTAGATGCAGTGAAACACGGAGACCTCCGTGTCGGTGCCGAAAGCAGCCGGGGCGCCCGGGGGGACGGGACGGGACCCGAGCGCTGCAGCTCTCCGAGCAGTTGTCAGTCACGTGAGCTGTAGGTACTTCACAGCCCCGATGCTCGTCTGTAACCGCCGCTGCCGAGGTGCGTGTGCGCTCTTGGTGATTTCCACTGGAAACCCCGTGGAAGGGGCCTGGAGTGCCGCAGAAATACAGAGCCTGGTCTTCCGAGTAGCATTCGCTTCTGAAACCATTGCGTGACGCTTCTGTCCCCATGTCTCTCCATCAGTGCAACAGCACAAAAGGACTGTGAACTGTTACCACACTACCTTAACAGTATTTTCTCTCCCCTTCATGTGGTTGTACATAAGAAATTGGCTGATAGGTACGACTGGCAAATTGTTAGGGTTCACAGACAAATGTCTACTAGCCTTTTTGAATCACTAGCCATTCGTGAGTCATTTATCAGCCATGTTTATATTAAGATCCCTTTGGAGTTAAAGCTATGTGTTATGAGAGATAAATGACTCCTTCTTAGATGATTAAGCATATCATTTCTGTGAATCATGTAATTCAGATAAATATTTTCCTCTTCTAGTTTTTCAGGCAGCAGAGTTCATGAAGTAGACTAAAAAGCTGAAAGAGTGAAAGTTGTAAGTGAAATGTCATCATTCATCAAAGTGTACCCCATGCCAGTGCCTAAATGCAATGCACTTTCCCTCTGTATAAAATGGCAAATAATTCTGCAACTATGTTCCCCTAAAGTTAGTGGGCTGCTTTGGTCTTCTGAGGGGTTTTGCCCACTAGAAATGGAGAGCAGCGGTAAAACGGCTGCTCTGCTTGGAGCCAGCAGCCAGTTCGTGCTTCCTAGCTGTCTGTACACCAAATGTGAGTAGTTTTCTCTACTTCACTCGATTTGCAGTGCTTTTGCAGTCCGCTTTGAAGGTCTTCATAAAGCATTTCCAAGCTTCTGACATGTGAAAGCTTTGCAGAAACTTACTTGTCTCTCCTGACTTCCCACAAAGGTTGTACGTGCTATCAGCCAATGTCGTCTTGTGAAGTTTCTCTGCAGCTGTACTGCTGGCAGATTTGCACAGTCCTGCCCTCTGGGCACACAGAGATCAGAATTTGGCCCGATGTCAAATGGGGTATGCTATGCTGATGAAGTTTTGGTGGAGACGTTCTAGAAACCATCACAGTTGGTTTGGGCACTGCCGAGACGCTATGCTGAGTAGTTGTCCCACAAGAGAGTGTGTTTAAGTCTGTATACCATCTAAACTATTGTATTGTCTAAATGCATCCTAAGTATTGTAAATGAAGTTCTATTAGAAGTGTATTTTTCTCTGCTGCAAGAATGCAAAAAAAAAAAAAACAAACCAGAGAACAAGACTGATGAAGCAAATCTGAATTTGATGGTCTGGTTCCCTTGAGGAGAGTAGTTTTTTAAGGTGTTGCTAACAGATCTTAAACTGCTAACTTAAGAATATAGTATTTAATTACTGCTCATACATTTGAGTTATATTTTATTGTATCTGTCTTTAAAACATCAAGACTTTGGTTGTGGGGCAGCAAATATTGTCTTCTACTTCTGTGAGTCTGACTTCCTGTTGACTGACGAAACGTACTGGTGCTGGAATTCATTAGGACTTTTGATTCTGTATCTGAGGCAAACGCAGTCAGGTCTGCAAAGATGGTCTTTTAAAGATACTGAAGTTTAGATTTGAAGATGCCAGGCCAAATTCTGGTTTCAGTTATACTGCTCAGTGGGAGCACTTAGGGACTTCCAGATGTTACGTTTTATTCACCAGCAGGCACAATGGTTCTGAAGTCTGGGTTGCTTGCTGTGATGAATATGTATGGCTCTGGGAAACTTACTGAAGTTAACATCTTTTTACCATATTTTTGGGTTACCAGTAATGTTGCCTGTGAAAGGGAAATTTTTATAAAGTACCTTATGCTGAGGACTCATGCCAGAGTACAAAGCTGTTATCTTCAGAGTTAAATCTTTTCTAGCTACGTTAACTGAGAATGAGCAGAATTAACCATTGTATCTTGGCTAATAGGCAGAAGACCCCTGGGCAGCCGTAACCAGGGTTGCTGGCTGTCCATAGCCAGGTTTGGGGCTGCTACGGGGAGCTGCGATGTTCTGTGCTGAGCAGCAATCGTTGCTTCTGGATGCGTAACGTAGAGAGCTGGAGCTGGCAGGTCTGTTGAGATGTGTTTTCCAGGGAGGCTCCTCTGGCCTCTGTGCCTTGCACGTGGGATGCTGGGGTGGCACAGGCATTGCGGTAGGGCTGTTGTGTTGCTATAGTAGACAAGCCCTGCAGGACCTGAAATTTCTGGCTGAACTTGTACTGACTTTTTTGTACCAGAAGTGAATATTCTTGCAGGAGAGAAAAATCTGATGTATTCAGTGAGGTGCATTGGTTCTCATCGCGTTTTGCTCGGGTGTGTTCACGCCTTATACTGCAGTTATACTAAATCTGGCTTGTGTTGGAGTGTCCTGAAAGTTGACACAGATGCTGTCAAGAGTCTGCAAACCTCTGGCTGCTACAAAGTAGGGAAACTGTGAAGGTGTAAAGAATTAAGTGTAAGGTGTAAAGAATGGAGCCTTCTGGTACTGCCTTTGTGTATGTCCTGTACTGAATTGCAGCTGGGCCTCTGTCAGCAGGATTTGTAACAGCACCTGCAGTAGGGATTCAATCGTGTCTTAGCAATTTGGTGAGAGCCTAGTGATCAAATGCGTGTTTGACATTATCTGTCTTAGAGAAAAGTGGACTGTTGTGTCTTTTAGCTCTTTACTGTCTTCAAATATATTGCTTTTTCTTTTGTGTACTTTACCTTTCCTTTTGCTCATATTCATTTAATACATGAAAAACAGTTACTAGTATTCAGCACAAAAATCTGTTTGTATAAAGAAAAAAGTGTCAGTGTAATCAGGAGAAAGGGGATGGCAGAAGTAAGGATGTTTATCATTTGGTGTTACATTGTGTAAGAGAGGAACTTCTGTAGTGCCCTGAAAGATAGAAAGTGGAAGAAACAGAGGTTGAGGCGTATGTGTGTATCTTGTTGGTAGGGGGTAGTAGCTGTGGTGCTTTGGCACAAGTAACACATTCTATATTAATTACCTAACTCTTCAGCAGGTGGAGGGAGTGATACTATCAGGTGTTAATAGTGTGTGGCAGTAGTTCAGGTTGTTTCCATAAGTGCCTAGTTAAGCTTTCATGTAGAAAAGGCAATTCACCAACCTAGTCAGTGAAATAGATCAGCATCATCTAGAAGGTAAATAATTTATTGTATTTTGAAACTTTGTTGTGAAATTCTTTGTCTCTTCTAATAGAAAAGGCTTGTTTGAAAGTTGCTTTATGAACACTCACTCCCACTGCCGAGGAAAGCTGAATAGCTATGCACAAGAAAGGGAAATTAGTATGTCCCTTGCTTCGTTTGTGTCTGTAGCTGCAGCAGTATTTCACTGGAAGTTTTCAAAATAGGGATGGGCCAGTCAGTGCTTCTAGAAATCAGCTTGCTAGCTGCTTAGCTAATGCTAAACTTCATGTTATGCTGTTATTTCCAGATCACAATTAATTTGGCTAAGTACTGCTGGCTGCAGTACTCATCCTCTGCGTAAAGTATTGTGACACTGTTTTTATAAAAGAGCTGCGGGGGGTCTTGCTGCTCATCTCTCTTCCATACTGAAACAAGTTAATAGCAGTCTGGAATTGGGCTGCTGCTCCAAGTGTCTTTTTTTTTGGCAGGGGTTTCTCTCCATCACACTGCAGCCAAGCACAGCGAGTTGTGGTGTCCAATGACCTCGTACTGGCTGTCTCTCTCGAGTGGAAGGCTGGATTACATGGCTTTCTCTTCCCCACAAAATGGGTTTCTCTCCTTGTTATTTTACCTGGGGCCGCTGTAATTCCTCCCTGAAAGAACAGATTTCATTTTTTTCCAATGTGTATTTTTATGTGGTATGTTCTTTACAAATAGTAAAGTCTCTATTTATATTGTAGTTGTATATTTCTGGTTTTGGGCAGGTAATGAACTCTTGGTGGGGTTTGTTTGGTTTTTTTTTTGTGACTCCAGTTGTGTGTTGCAGTCTCTCAAGAGTAATGTATATTGTTTACAGCCTCAA
Organism: Nyctibius grandis; assembly: GCF_013368605.1. Lineage (NCBI taxonomy): Eukaryota > Metazoa > Chordata > Aves > Nyctibiiformes > Nyctibiidae > Nyctibius > Nyctibius grandis. The sequence goes on from NC_090665.1 coordinate 19,075,679, forward strand.
AGAGAGTGCCCACTGCCTTGGTACCCTGGATAATAACAACAGAGCTTTAACTGTGCTTGTGCTGTAGGATCATGTTGTATGGCCTTTTCTCATTACGTGGCCATGCTTCAATTGGACTTCCATGTTGAACATCAGGCCAGTGAATGAAATTACACTGAAAACTTCATTTGTTGAGAAGGTACAGTGTTAACTGAGCTATTCCAAAGACAGAAGCTGGACTGTGAAAGGCTCCTTTCTTCTGAGGATATTCTGATGTCTGCTGTTTGTCCAGGGTGAACCAAAGTAAGGCACTTATACAGACACTGAATATACCATGGTGCTGTATGCAAAATAGACTGTGTGGCTGTATATATGTGTACATGCACAGTCTTCACAGGCCAGCTACTAGATTTTTGTCTATTTCCCTGCAGACTTCTTAATGTATGGACTCTTCCTTATTTTGTGTTTTCTTTGGTTAAGGCCAAGGTGATAGCCTGGTGAAGTAATCTTAAAAGCACATATATAGAGTGAAAGCCTCATCCCATTTTGATGGTTGAGCGGAGAGAGAGTTTATTGATGGCGCAGCCGTAAGGCAGTACTATCTGCGGTCTAGAGCTGGTGATTCTGCTTTTGTGAGCCTTTGCATTTGAGATGAGTTATGGTTTGCTCAGGGCGGACAACTTGTCAGGCATACTTGGGATGTTAGCAACCTTCTGTGAATGCAGTGCAATACTGAAGTATTAAACAAATTGTTTATATTTGTATTTTACCTGTGAATCTGTATTCCAGAATTTATCTTCCAATTAATATCCCATGCAATGTCCCTTACCTGTTCAAAGATAAGACACACGTGATTTGCAAGTAGTCTCCTTTCTCAGCAACTTTTTTGTTTTGAAGTGTCTGACAAGTAATTTTGTAGCTGTTTTTCAGTTGGGATATCCCAAGGACACTTGCAGTGGTGTGCCCCTGACAAGGATCTGATCGTTTTCAGCTGGCTGCTTATCCCAGATGTAAGGGCAAACCAAGCAAAGGGCACAGGCAAGAATGCACCGCTTGCACATTCTCCAGCTGCTAGGCTCCCTCCTCTGCAGGCGGACAAAGAGGCCAAAGTCTTCTCCTGAGCAATTCTAGGAACTTCATCTGAGGCTGGCAGTGGGGATTAAATTGATGCAGAAATGAGGAAAAGGAGATAAGGGAAGAGAGCCTCAGAGAGGGTGGAGACAGAGAAGGGAAGAAAATGGTTTAGAAAGAAGTTAAAAGCATTGGAGAAAATGGGGGAGAAGAGAAAAGACTTTGTGGGGAAAGAGAGGCTGAAAAAGATGATAAAACGAAGGAAAGAAATGAAGAGAGCTGCAAGGAAGATTCGTCAGGTTGGTGAATAACTCATACAAATAAGCCCTTAATATGCAACCCCAGGCAGTCATTTAGTAGGTAGGGAGACCTAGGCACTCGGAGTTAAACGCAGAGTTTTTGCTGTTGTCTTGAATCTGTCACTTGACTAACGCTTTGTTTTAAATTCAGGGGAAGTGAGTCATCTTGAGTAACTCAAAATGCTCTCAGTTTATAGAAACCACATTAAGTTTTTTCCCCTTGCTTACAAGATTAACTAAGGGGTCTGGGGAGGGAGAGAATGAACAGCAGTAGAAAAGAGAAGGAGAATCTGGAAAATTAAGCCTTGTGCTGGCTTTGGAGGAGGACGGTTGTGCAGAGAGAAGGTTTAATATTGTGGTTTATAACAGGCACTTCTGCAGCGAGTATGTCACTTCCAGAAGTCAAAACATGTTTCTAACTTTTCTAGCACAAGGTCAAAAGGCTATGAAATGGTGACACAGATGTGATTATTACACAAACAACAAAGACTTACTTGCAGTGTGTGTAATGTTTCCAGTTTAGGATTGCCTGCATTTCACAGAACTCAATAATAATTTTCTGAAGCTAAACTATATTGTTTGTCTCTTCTATACCAACTGTGCATTCTTATATTAGCAAATGCCAACTTTATCCCTGTTTTTGTTGATAAGAAAAACAAAACACGAGGAGCTAACTGCCCAAGATCTATAGTAAGAGCCTTAGAACGATTGTGTCCGAGTTCATCCCTGTCATGGGCTGTCCTGCCCCATATGGCTGAATAGTTTACCTGGCTGTTAAGACTGTTTCATAGTCTGCCCCACTATTCTCATTGCTCTCATGGGCGGTTTTTTCCCTCTCCTGAAAAATGTAAGAAAACTGAGAGCTGCCTGCCCTTTGTGGGCTTGCTTAGTGTAAGTGACTTCTGCTCACGTTGTGCCTTCCTGGGCAGAGCACAAACAGGCTCCAAATAGCTGTGGAATAAGAGGGCACCAAGCTGCATTGGTGCTGAATGGTGATGTGTGTCAGTGAAGCCTTCCCGAGCTGTTCTCCTACAGGAGAAACTCAGGAGATTTTTTTTCTTCTCTTTATTTCCCACCCCTCCCTCCTCCTTTATTTTGTAGATTGGGCTCACAATGCATTAGTCTCTTATTTTTTTCCCCTCCATGTCAATGATACATAATTACAACCAAAACACATTGCTTAAATATATTTTTAGTAGATTACTTGTCACCTCTGGTACAATTTTTTTCCCTATTATACACACAGGCAAGAGGCTGATGTTGCTTTTTTGTTCTTAAATTTTACTTAGCACTTTACAAATACAGGGAGAGAGTTCCCTTGGAGCACTTGGGATGGTGCTGCCCAGCTTCTCCTCCCCAACTTGTACTCTGGGAGTTAACATCCAGCCTCTTTGCTTGGGTACTGCAGTACTACTATCCAGCTGGAACCCAAATACTACATGTTTTGGAACACAATGTAATGTTTTGAGATGACATAATATAAATGTGCTTTAAGCTTGTATAAAAACACATCAGATGAGGAAATCTGGATACATTTGAGACATGCATGGGTTCGTACTGTGCAGACAGCAGTTCGAACTGTAGCTACCGTCATTAGGATCCCAGGCAAATACAGGGAAATGGAGATGGATGCCTCCTTCCAACAGGACTTTTCTGCTGCCTCTCTGAAACAAGGTTTTCTCTCTGCAGCCTACAAAAAAAAAAGTTCAAAAATTGAAAAGATACACTGCATTACATTGTAAATTACTAATTCATTCATTATTAATTAACAGTTAGCTTACTACTACATTTTCTTCCCACTATTGCTGTTGTACAGTTGTTATTATATGCATTGTACAGAAATTTAGTGAGCTGTCAGCACTGTAGTGATTTTTCTTAATTCTGAGTGTAGTTCTTCACTTCTGACTTCATGGTGTGTGGAGGAAGTACAAAGCGATTCTGTCGCTGAGTCTGAAGTGGGCTTTTCAGCTTTGAGACTAATGTTGGCTGACTTAAAGCAAACATGATTCTAGGTTACTTTGACATGTTGACCTAAATTAAATGATGTAGACATAATGAAATTTAATGAATGCAATGGAGTTGGATACAATAGAGGAAAAAAAAAGCTTCCTTTTTTAAGTTACTGTTTATCAACAACAGTAGTACAGAAATGTTCTCTCTGAAACTGGAAGGGCTAGGTATGGTTAGCATAGCAAAAAGGAAAAAAATCTTTTTTTATTGTCTCTGGTTTTGGTTAGCCATAGTGGATTTTAGTTTTTAAACTGTCATCATTTAAATGCATTGTTTGCCCATGTATGTTTTCTGCTAGATGTACCTGCTTTTGCAACTGTGAGTAGGCTGATGTATGTCAGCTGATTTTGAGGAGTGTGCTTCTAATTCATAGGCAAGAATGAAATTCTGGACTCTCAAGTGCCTCATACGTGCCCCTGCATTTCCTAGGACTAAGTTAAAGGCTCACCATGTGGGGAGCACAGCGGCTCTGCAGAGACAACACCTAGAAACATCTTTTATCCAAAAGGTGTCTGGAACACTTTAACAATAGGTTAAATTTGTGTTTTGATGCAAGTTCCTCAGTGATCTTTGTTCTAGATCGGGTTTTTTCTTGTTTTGTGGGGAGAAGTTGGCCTGGTTTGGAGAAAATACACTTCTAAAGTGTGAGAAGCTTCTCCTGTGATTTGAGTTTTTGCCAGGCTCTGGGACAATTTTGCGGGGTTTGTAAACCTTACTGGATTTCAAATCCAGCCCTTCACACTCAAATTCCTCTGACTTCCAAAAAATTATTCATTGAAATTCAAACCAGAGTTTTGTATTTTGCATGAGTTAGAGGAATTTTTTAAGAGCTATGGGCGGTTACCGGCAGTTTTCCTGTGACACCTTTACTGATTCTTTGTATTTCTTCTTGATAATAGGATTAATTCCTCTTGCCTTTCTCTCTCCTGGTCTGTTTCCTACATTTGCTCTGTGACTAGAGTTAATGCAATATAGGACCAGTACAAAGTTTAGCACTTGAATGCTCTGAAGTACAGCCTAGTTGGGGCTAACATGGGCCACTGCCCCTGTGTGCCTGTGATGCTGGGCACAAGCCCTGCTTTTCTCGCACCTCCCTGCTCCTTGCCCCGTTGCCCCTTCCTCCTACCCATCAGCTGTTTCCATGCCGTTCCCTTTCTGCCCCAGACACACTCTCTGTTCTCTCTTATGTCTAGTTTATGTTGGATTTTTTGACAGATCCTCTCCACTGTGTGGATGGTTTGAAACTCTAAAGAAAGGTTTCATGTCTCTATTTTAAATGCATCCTCCCTTACTTCCTCTCAGCTTTGACACAGGCGTGACGCATGTCTGTTCTTGGGGCATTAAAGTTAGTGTCATGGGAGAAACTGGACTTGTTTCATCATTGGCATCTATGATGGCATTGTTTGGTATTAAATGTGTTTGTAGAGTGTTTATACTTGTGCAAGAAGTATTTGCCTGGGAGTGGGGTGGGGGAAGAAATTTGGGACTTTCTACTGCCTTGCAGGGTGTCTGAGCAGGAACAAGTGTCTTCATCCTGACCCTTGCAGGCTCCTGACTCCTCACTGCGGGTGTGCTTGGTGCTGCTGCAGCTGGGAGGGGGGGAAAGGAGCACACTGGGGTGCTCTGGTTTGCAGATGATGTGTCCCGAGGGGTGCATGACAGAACAAGTTTTCTGGGAGAAGGGACTTGAGGAGAGACAGCAGGAGGACTGCTCTGGTGTCTTCTGGCCACAGTGGCATGTAATGGTGCCTCGGTGGCTTCTAACCCTGAAACTGCTTTTTCCATCCCTTTCTTCTGCTGTGAGACACTTGTTGCTGCTTCCTTCGTATCCTCTCTCCACCCCATGCCTTCTTGCCCTTTTAGCCCTGTACAAGCTCTGGCAGCCCCAGTGGAGAGTCCAAGCCAAAAAGTCAGCAGAACAGAGAAAGGGAAGGCTACTTATGGCCAGATATTGTGTAAAATGTATGTGCAGTTTGAGGGAGGGAAGGATCCAGTCCTCCATATGCCCCTTCTCTCCCCTTTGGAAGCAAATATAGCACTCCTTTCCATGCTATGAGTAGACACAGGAGAAAGTATTCAGAGCTTGTTGAGTCTTAGAGTGAAAGTGATGGGCTGAATTTGGCCAGGGGGCTATTGGTTGGACTGGGCTAGTTTAGACAATAAATGATCTTTGGAGTCTGTCCCCTGCAAGAGCTTTCTCCGTTGGTGAGCAAGTACCATGGCACATGCCAGGCTTGATGTCTTTTGTTAGGAATGCCTCTGTTGAATTTCACAGGCCATAAATTAACTTGTGGTATTTGTAGCAGTATCAGTCTCTCTTTGAAGATAGACGTGTGCAGCCTTTTTCCTGGTTGCTTTTTTTTTTTTTCTTTTTCATTAGAAGAGCCTCAAAAGTGGTCTTAAGTCTCAAAAGTGGTTCAGGGGCCAAAACTTGGCCATCCTTGGGATGGAACTGTTGCATGGCTTTGAACTTTTAAGCTATGCTGAACAAAATACAGGAAAGTGCATGGTACAGAACAACTGTGTGTTGACAGGGAGAGACCTTGGGAAAACAAGTCCTGGGTCACACCTCTGATTCTGCATGCAGAGAGAAAGGGAGTGATGAGTAAGTATTAAAAACAGTAATGAGCAGACTTTGATATTTATTCCAGAATATCATGTGGTCTGTATCTTTTGTATTCACATATTTGCAATGCATACTAAAATATGTGCTGAGCTGTCATGTCTCCATTGTCAGTATATAGACACACTTTTTTCCTTTCCATTCATGTGTAGCAGGTGGACTTCCAGCAGCAAATAAAGAGCAATTACAGTAACAATGCAGAAGTGAAATATCATACACAACTCTCATCTGAAAGCAAATTACTAAAAAGCATCTGCCTGTTCCAAAGCTCACGTCTACCTTTAACCATCAGTTGCCTTTTACATGGGTAACAGTTGTTTTTCTCTTTGAGCTGTGTGATTGTACGGTGCTTATGTTCTGCTGACACCATTTCATTAAACAGCTAAAATCGCAAACACTGATGGAAACTAAGTCGTAGAACATTAAGTAGAATTGAATGATACTGATCTCTTCAGTGCTGCATGAATTTATCCTCATAGCTTCCCCAGAATCAATGAGAACTGTTTTGGAGGTTAGTTAGGAGAACTTACTAAATAGAAATTCAGGAGATACGTGAGCAGAAATTTAGCTTATCCTCTTTCCTGATCAAATAATAACCTGTGGTTTAACAGCAACATTAGGAAATCCCTAATATACACCAAAAAAGTTGCAGTCTAGGGAGATGATAACTGTTCTTCAGGTGTCTTTCAGAAACCTTGTGCTCCTTCTTTTTATATTTCAAATACATACCCAAGCGTTCATGTCGTACTGTAGACTTTGGAAAAGAATTGGAGCTCATGAAACACAGCAAATCAGAGTGGCTTAAGTCTGCTCATTTTGGAAACAGAAGAAAATGGGATTTTTTTTTTTATGTAGGAATGGTAGCTCCATGCTGTGGATGTTGGCAATAAAATACTTTTTGCCTTCTGTATATCCTTTCTCCAGAAAGGGTAAGGGGATAACTGTTTGCAAACCGGTTTCAGGTGGAAGTTACAAGTTAATTTGTGTCACAGAGAGCAGGATGAGCAGGAGTGCAGCAGGACATGAGAACTGACATGCCTTGGTATGAGGTTTATCTCCTTTTTTTCCTTTCCGAAGTTTTTCTTGCAATGCGAACCCTTCAAATTGACTAGGTGTGGCCTGTATGTTGCACTTAAATATTATCTTACTCTCATTTCTTCATTCCTGTATCTACCCACTCCTTGCTTTGCTGCCCTTGCCCCTTCCAATCCTCAGCCCTTGTTGCTCTTTGTGTCTGTCTCCCACTTGTCTCTGAGCCTCCATTAATGCCCCTCTGTATGCAGGGAACAGTATGTCAGTTGTCTGTCAGGCACCCTATCTTTGCTTGCCAGCCACGCAATCTTAAAACCTACTTCTTCCAGGAATTTTCCTTGCCAGTTCTTCAGATGGATAATCTCTGTGCTCCTTCTTGTCACTGAACAGCTATCCTGTGTCGTTCTGTCTAGCCATGCCTCTCACCCCCATACTGTCAATGCATAGTCTTTGGGTTTGGTAGTATGCCGCTCTCCTAGCTTTAGTCTGAAGTTTTACATTAAACAAATGGTTTTGTATAGATAATAGCTATTTGAATGACTGTTCACTAGATAAATTATAATTCAAATAATAGGTAGTAACTCTTCTTGAAACAAGAACTTCTCTGCTATGTCTGTTTCCTTAAAGAGTTTCTATATCAGTGGTTCCCTGTTCAGTACGGTGTGGAAGATGATGCAATGTCCTGATGAGTGAGTGTATCAATAGATTTATACATATTTTTAAATAGACTTAAGTAAATAGGTAGCTGCCAGGGGTAACATCTGTTTCCTTGGAATAATGTGGCATGTGTGTTTTTTTGGGTTTTAAGCAGAGATACTTGGCATTTAAATTCCGTGCTGATGGATACTGAGATGTGCTAGAACGAGTTGTAAGGGCCGCTGTACTTGGGGTTTGTTCCCCGACACTTCTGGGTCTCTGTTTCCTACCACTGTTACCCAGTATGCTTTTCAGAAGAGCCTGACTCCTAATCCTAAAGGATCTGACAGGGATTCAGATTTGAAAATGTGAGGGTTTTGTATTTTGGGGAAGTGTTTGTGTGATAAAGAGTGGGAGTCAGCAAACGACTTACAATTGGAGCTTGAGAAGCTGAGGTATAAAACCTGAATGCTGCAGCAATGAGGGGATGCTTCTTAATGTGGCTGCTCACCCACGGCTCCAGCCAATGTAGCTGGGTCTAACGTCGCCCCAGCAGAATCTCTTGAATCTGTCTTGCATAGCTTGTGTTGCATCTGGTGAGCCTTGGTTGTGTTGCCGGTGCGGAGGTGAAGGCGAATGTGCTTTAAGAGTGGTGATAAGAGGAAGATCACTGTCAAGGAGCAGCAGCAAAGTGGACCTTGCCGTTTTGCCCTGAAAACACAGCTGCAGTTTTACAAAAGGACACGTATCCACTGACTGTTGACAGTTAAAAGGGTGAAACTTTTAAAAAGAAGTCCTTATATGTGTGGTTGTTAATAGTTTAAAATACAAGAATTCGAGGAATGAAAACTAAAGAAATGAAAAGAAATCTGAATCTTCCCTCATGTGTTTCCTTCTTTCCCCCCCCGCCTCTCCCCTTCCTCCCTCCCTCTTTATTTGCTTGGAGGCTTGAATCAGTGGAAGTAGATATATTTTCATGTCATCCTACAGTACTTGGGTAGATGATACCAAATGAGAATATTTAGGGACAAGAAGATCATCTTTTTCATTGTATTTCAGTTGTGGCTGTTAAGGCTGAGCCTTTGGATCACTAATGTCTGGAGCAGCCTGGAAATCTGCCTATTTGTGTTTCATTTGCTGTTCTTTGGGGGTTGTGTGTGAGGGGGGGTGTGTGTGTTATGTTTTGGAGCATGTGTCTTTTTTTTTTTCTTTTTAAAGTCCAGTTACATGCTAGGTTTTGATTCAACAGCTTCATGTGCTGACAGAACTGTGCCTCAAGGGGAACCACTTTGAGATGGGTGCCTTCAATACCAAAAGCCTAGAACCTCAGCACACCATTCGCCTCTAATTCGTGTTTATGAAGATTTTTTCCTTTCTTCAAGAAAAATACACAAGAGTAATAGCTTATGATTTCATTCAGTTAATTGGTGTTAACATATATATGGCAAAAAAGATAAGGCAGAATGACAGTGGTCTGATTCTTTTTGCCTGTGTCAGAGCTCCAGGTGTTCCCCATAACCAGCATGCCAAACAGATCCTGCTATCGTTAGCTAACCAGGAGAATTTTAAAATATTTTTCTCTGTCTTAAGTGTACAAAAATAAACAAAAATTGAACCATGACTAAGGAATGATACTTTCTAATTGTTATTATCGTGGGCTCAGCTTAGGAGATCTTTTAGTTTTTTCGTGTCTGTCTGTAAGATAACAGTAGTAAAAACCAGCAAAGTGGAAGTGCTAACGGTACAACTGCTTTTAGACAGTTTGGCAGGAAACACTGTTTCCTGTTCTGTTTGATGTTCTGTTGACTTTCTCATAAATATTAACCCATCTGGGGCTTCAGCATTTGTTGGTACAGTGGGATAGACAACATCAGTAACAGCCAAATTTAAATATCTTTGTCGCTTTAAGTAGATTGAGCAGACTCTTGTTAAAAAAGACAGAATTTCCCATGAATTCTTTTGATTGCAGTGTAACATCTTCAGATCTCTATCTGTATAGTCAAGCTGGAAAGCAGGATTAGATTTACCTTTAAAGTATGGGCTCATACAGGTGTGGTTTGCCCTTCTGAGTCGGGCTACAGCTTTCAGAAGTTATGTGTCATAGGCAGATGCTAGCACTCCTAAGTCAAATAATAGTTGTAGTGCCATTTGATGATGTGCTTCCCAGATCACCGGATAAATCTACACGTGGAGTAGGATGATGCATCCATCTTCTCCATTACTTTCGTGAGATGCATTGTACCCTTGTCTCTTGAAACCCCAAGCAAGGGCTATCCACAGTCCAACGGTAGCAGCAATACCAAGGTAGAGGTGAACCTCCCTTAACCTTTCACCATGCCTGTTTCTCTTGGCTGACAGTCGTGTGAACACTGGTTCAGCAGGATGTCTTTACTTAGGGTAGTACCTCCTACTATGGTGCAGCAGTCTTTCATGGCGGGCATTCAAGCTTGTGGTTTTTTCAAATCAGATGCTGATACATGAGATTTGAAAGGCAGAGGGTGCTGAGATCTGCTGATAAACTTGTGCTGGGTGGAGAACACGGTCTTTAGGTGTCTCACTTGAAACGCTGTGGCTTCCATTTCCCGGTGCTTATGTATGCCACCAGCAATCTGCCCCAGCGCTCTCCTCAGTAAATTACCAACCTGATCTTTTGTGAAGAGTAGTCGTGTTGAATTTAGCATTACTACATCACGAGTAAGACACTGATACTGAGAGTAATTGTAACCGAGTCCACCCTTATGCCTGACAGTGTGTGTTTAGTTGTGTGTATATGCCTTATTTAGATGTAACTGTTCCTAATTTGCTCAGCTGCTTGATAAAAGCATAAATGACAGCTAGGTGAGAGCTCTTCTGTTGGCTGCAACTCTGTGTTGCCATGAAATCGTTGTAACATTACATATAAAGAGATAAATTATTGTTAACTTCTGACTTGAATCTAATTAGAGCACTAATTATATGTTGGAGTAAATTTCAACAGAAATGAACAGTTGTTATCTCTGTATCTTAATTTCTATCAAAATTTTAAGATAAAGTTGAGAATTTTTTTCCTTGGTGTGAAAAAGGGGGTATGTTTAAAGGGAATCTATGTATCATCATGTATTCACTTGGATATCACATGCTCTAATGAAAGCTTTGGCAGCATAGACAACCAGAGTGTCTAATTCCTCAAAAAACAATAATAAAACAACCTTTATGGTTAAAGTTCCAGTGTGTAGTCTGTAACATTTAAATTATTTACTTAGGCATTTGCACTTTTTCAGCTGGAGTTACTTAAGAGCATAAGCCTGTTGAATGCCCAGCTGCCAGCAGATCAAGGGAGTGGTCCGGGAAGTGGGTCATCTATTTAAAAATCTAATTGCATGTTCAGCACAATTAGAGAACTTGATTTTTTTTTCCCCTGAAATAAGTCAATACATTTGTAAGCGTAAATAATTACGATTTCTTGAAAAAGCACAATCTGTCTGCTTTGTTCTTTATTTCCTACTGGGATTGAGAAGCCCTGGAAGACTAAATAGAGAAGAGGTCAATGTTTGGGTACTACCTAAAATTACTAGGATCCCTTGGAAGTTCATTTGAGATGTGTCATAATAGAGAATGACATCACTTCTGTTATATACTAGATCTTTTTTTTTTTTTTTTTTAGTAATGCTCTGAAATAGTTCTACAAGAACAGGATTTTTTAATAAATATCAGTTAATTAAAAAAAAGTCAACAGCAGATATGATTAAGACTTTAATAATAAAAACAAATGACTTGCAACCAGACATTTCAGTCAGTGAGAATGAAAACTCTTTGCACATATGTATTTAGCTCATAGTTTCTACTCATATTTTAATCTCCTTTGGAGTTCAGTATTAATCTTTCAAAACACACATGTTACTAATCAAAATATTATTCTTCTAAAGATTTTTGCCTGAAATACCAACCAGAAGACATATGTTTTCAGAGACTGTGTTACAGCTTAACAAATACACACCAAACAACTTATAGTTGGGCTGGTTTTGCTAATTTTATATTTAGATGAATAAAGAGCCCTGTGGATGTGAATGTTAATTGATACCAGCAACTCAGGTTCATTAGATTTGGGTTTTGTACGATTTTATTCTCTTCTGGAGTTCAAGTAAAAGAAAGGGAGTGAAACCCTGACAAGAGACATGAAATGAAAAACACATGTTGCACAGAAAAGCTGTCCAGGGGACAGAACACCACAGCGTCGCTCATTAGATGCTAAAATAGCTGTTGCTCAGTTTGATATAGTGAGCACATTATTGTGCTGTGGAAAAAGCAAAGCAAGATCATTTCTAAAAAGCGCAGCATGCTTTTTTGTTGTCTTGTTTCGCCTTTTGGGGTGCTTTTTCCTTTCCATGGTGATAAGGGCAAACCCGTGGTTTTTGGGCACTTCCATAGGTGGGGCATGAGAGGCAGCAGAGGAGCTGTGTATGAGCTGCGCCAGGTGTGTCCCTTCTGAAAGGGCTGCGACATCCCACTGAGGGCTGTTGGTCTGAGGGACCTTGTGGTTTTTGCATGCTGTTACATGGGTGGTCTCATTCCTCCATTATACAGCTTGGACTTACTGGCTCTAGTGTAAAAGGAGGTGGGATATGAGCCTCCCTGAGGTTTAGATCTGCTAAGAAAGGAAAGGGTTTGGGGCTAATCAACCCATCATTGTAATCAAGAGGATAACTTCTGTTGTATGATAGTAGCTGGCACTACATGCCCACAGATTCCGTTCCTGTGAAATGGCTTGTCTTGAGGAGAGTGATGTTTATGCCAGTAGGATTCTGTGTAGGAGGATTTCTGTGTGGAAATTAATGATTTGCCCTGTGTGCTTTAGCCCCAGAAATGTCATGACTAGGACATACATGACATGATCAAATGGGGAAAGGCTGCTTGGTTTGCTCTCCCTGGACCTATCAGGTTTGAGGGGTTTTTTTGAGCAATATATAAAACAAACAAAAAACCCAAGACCCTTCCTTAAGATTTATAGTCTGAAGAACTTCAGAGTCCTGATTCTTAGCTGCTTTATTTTGGGAAAAACTGCCACTGGATTCTTGGCACTGATAAGAAAAAAAGGATCTGAAGCCACATTATTATACTGCTAGTGGAAGTAATCCATATTCTTCTTGTGGGATCTTTCCTGTCAGATAAAAGGATACATCTGCAGCTGCTCTGTTTGGGGGAGCAGGGTGATGGCACCTCAGCATCTGAGACAACACAGTTTTTGCTGGCCCCTGTGTGTACAAATTTTACTTTGCATTTGCTTCTTACTTTATCTACGTTTTGTGCCTCATTTTCCATTTTGCAGCTGCAGAAGCTTATGCTCGGAAATGGAATGAGATTGTTCCTTTTGGTTCCTTGCTCCTGGCTGAACTCTTTGCTTATGGAGCCTCAAAGTGAAATTGCCTTGAAATATTAAGCAGGGATTATGCAGCTGACTTAAAGCAGCCTGATTGGGGGCCTCTTTTGCTCATTTCTGTGTCAGGTTAGAAAGAGAGCCTTCTGCAAAGTGAAATTGTATGGCCTAAATGGCCGGTTTGTAGCCTCTTGTTCTTGTCTTTGTGCTAGCCTTTGACTTAAGTAGCTCTTCCACTTCGGTCATGTTTAGGGCTCTCCCAGACAGGGCACAACTTCAGGCTCTCCTTTGCTAGGCTGAATAAGCTGTGTTCTTATACAGTCATGGAATAACTTATTTTGGAGGGAACTTCTTGAGGTTGTCAAGTCCATCTCCCTGCTCAAAGCAAGTCCAACTAAATAAGGTTACTCAAGCCCTTGTCCAGTCAAGTATTGAGACTCTCCAAAGATGGAGATCCCCCAGTCTCTGTGGTGTGCTGTTCAAGTGTTTAACCACCCTTCATGGTGAAAAACTTATTTTATTGTATTTAATTGAAATTTCCCTTGTCGCACGTTCTGTTCATTGTGTCTCATCCCTTGCCAGTGTATCTCCAAGAACAGTCTGTCTTCTCTAAACCCTGCTGCTAGGTAAGGTATAGAAGGCAAGATTTCCCATCAGCCTTCATTTCTTAAGGGTGGACAAACATATTTTCTCAGCATTTCCTCATATGTTGCGTCCTTCAGCCTCAGTTTATCCTGATGACCTTCTACAAGACTCGATCCAGTGTGAAGTAGACTTGTACTGGGTAAGTGAGAACCAGACACTCTCTTCAACACATTCATTCCCTCGTCATGTTAGCAGGTCTTTTCTGCAACTGGTTCATTCTTCAAGGTGGCCAGACCTGTTCGTGCATTCTCAGTGATGTCTCACCAGGGTATTCATGTCACTACTATTAAATATAGTAGCGTAAGTACTTCCTTTGCTAGAGATACCTTGCATTATATCCAGGACTACAATGAACTCTGCTCGTGGAGGTGTCAGATCAGTAGTTGATGATCATTTTGGCGCTGGCCAGTGCTTCCAGCTCTTTCCTGTTTATTTTCAGCTGCTGAACTCACAGCTTGCAGCAGAAATTCTTATCTTCAAGGCATTTGATGTTTTGAATTAAAAATTTATTAAATTAACCTGGAATGCTTTAGGCAGCTAAAATTCTGGCTCCCTGGGACAGGCCATCATTCTTGTGAGGGAGTTTGGAAACGGGTTCCTTGGCCTGAAAACCTGGAAGCCACTTGTGTGCGCAGAGCCACGTGGGAATTGCTGCTGATCTCTGTCACTTGCATAATCTGAATCCAAGGCAGGTGTTGGATACTCTCTTGTCCTGTCAATCTGGCAAGAGGAAGGATACCAAACCTGGCAGGCAGGAGATGAGCCAGTTTAACCTCTCTGGCCTGACTTCATAGGCAGGAAAAAAAAAAGTGTGGTGTTTTTTTTCATTTTTAATGCAGATAAATAAAAAATGAGCTTGGCTCCCAGGTGGTTATTCTAAATGCTGACATACTAAAGAATGGGAGACCGCTGGAAAGCTGTGACCTAGGTGGAGATGCTGTCAGAGTTAACTGTGTCTGCATAAGACACAGTGATGTGCTGGGGAAAAAGTTATTGCAATCACTGGCAGAGACTGAGACCGCAGGTCTGTGGAGCTGGTGAAATTCTGTGTGTGCGGACTTCAGGGTCCCAGTGAAGGAGACAGAGTAGAGCAAAGTCTTGTGTCTTCTCCATCTTGCTTGTGGCCGTTCCTCGACACGTGCCATGCAGGCTACCACTGAGTGCCACGCTCCAGTTCTCTAAATATTTTTACCCTGTGTTCATTTGCAATCAATAGAGTCCTGCTTCCCTAGCTGATCTGGTAAGGCTGTGTTTGTACCTGTCTTATGTAAGCAGTTAGGATTTGTGTATGAAGCCTGACCCATTCATTTAGTATCTGATTCCACTCTTTCTCGATGGGAAACAGTTAATGTTTTTCTTTGTTAAACAATATGGGAAACATTAAAAGAAAGAATTCATTTATCTCATTTAAATTCCTATGTCAAATTTTAAGGCATGTGTGTTTTTTACTACTCAAGTGAGTTGTTTGAAAAGTAAAGGAGTGTATGAGTAGATAGGAGCAGGCCAAGAGATACCTTTACTTGCAAGCTCTCTTGTGAGCTGAAAAGGAGATACCGTCTTTTCATAGAGTTAGAGGCTGAAAGTGTTCTGGTTATGGAACAGATCTATTTTCTGTTATCTGTTCTTAGCTGGGTTGTAAATAGAAAGATGTCATTGGCTTGGACTGGAGGCAAATTGGAATAAGAAATGCATTTTCTAACAAGATATCACTGTCCTAAAATTCTGGTTTACTCCAGATTTGGGTGGTGTCTTTTTGAAAGTAACTCTAGTCTCTCTGTATTTCTTCTTGCTTTGTATTTCTAGCCTGTATTTGAAAAGAAATACTAATATTGGATTGTGTCAAGCTGTGGCTCTTACAGAAATAGAGACTAGTTGCACATCCTGAAGACGAGATGTCAGCAATACAGGTTTTTGTGGCTCTTGTCCAAAGTTCGTTGATGTCAGCGACAGTTTTTGCACTGATTTGATAGGCTTTTGATCATATTTTAAAGGAGGAGGGGTAATTCATTAAACCCCTGGGCTATTCAACCCACATTCAGCCCATTTAACATAGAGAACATTGCTGTACCAATGGCACCTCATCCAAACCCACGTGTCATTCTTAAAACCTCATTAGCAGCCAATGACTTCTCCTAGAGCCATGGAGCGTGCCATTGGGAGAACTGACTGAGGGACATTCCTCCCTGGTCTCCAGAGTTGCTCATTTCTCTTCCCAGTATTTCTGTAAGCGGCAGGGCTCGTGCCAGAGCAGTAAATGGAGAATGCGTTTGCTCTTGTGTGGGATCAGTGGCTTTTCATGAAGCTGGGTGTGCTTCATTCCTTAAAATTGATTTGTGAAACATCTAGACAAAAGTCTTTGGAGTTTTTGCATGTCATGGAAATCCTGGATGCTGACAAGGTGTCAGACCCGTCGTAGTCTGTTACAGCTGTAAGATCTGTCACAAAAATAACATGTTAGAGTGAAAACAGGCTAGTGTGGTATTTTTTTTTTTTCTTTATGCCAATTTTGGTTTTCAGACTCTCTCCCCTTGGGTTAGTGAAGTGGGAGTCTTCTGGAAGCAGGACCAGCTGCCGATAATGCCGTTTGAGGGGCTGTGTGCAAGTTGAATGTGGATCTTTCTGAAAGGGAGTGATTGCTACCAGTTCTTTTTGGGAACCAATGGGGTAGTGCCTGTTTTTTCTGCTGTGGCCTGTTTGTAAAATCTTCACTTCAAAAGTGTGAGCCCAGCCTTAGTTTTAACTTCTGGTGAAAATTCTTCCCAGAGTTTATCTTAATACATATCTTTACTTAACACTGTGTTAGAGAAAGGATGAATTTTGGTAGCTCCAACTAATTCTCCTCTGGTTTTATGGGATAATAAAAGTTCTTTTAAAAACAAACAAACAAATATTTGCTTTATAAGTTAAGTAGTTATTTTTCCTGGTATGAAGTTAAATATTTGTTTTTCCTGTTATATGTTTAAGGAAACCACAGCAATGCTCTTAGCCGCTCTTTAAAATATGTAGTGCTAGATCCAGAAGCCAGTGAAGTGCATAGAAATAAAGAGGTTTTCATCACTGCCTATAGACTACAGTTCTCTCATTTTACTTAACCCAAGACCCAAGAATTCCACTGATCTCACAGAGGCTGTAATTGTAGAAAACTACCTGTCAATGTGAGAAGTTACTTGAAAATCAGCAGGGTGCTTCACCTGAGTTGGAAATAAGAATGTGGCAACTATTTGAATGCAAGTTACAAATTTATTTCACGTTTTGTATAAAGATAATATTCTGAGAAATGCCTTTAGGGATTGAAGCTCCAGAGATGTGGGTTCTAGCCCAACTTCTGTCATTAGCCTGTTGGAAATCCTTACTTCAGTCTTTTTTATCACTTTGTCCCTGTTCCCTTATTTGGTAAATGGTTGCAATACGTTGATGCCATTAGCAAACTGCTGTGGGATCTAACGGGGGAAACCTCTGTATTTTGGCCATGTACAGTGTGGTAGTAATTAAGAGTACTCCACACAACTTCTGTATAGTACTTTTCACTAGACATCAACATGAAGGAGCAAAGCAATATTGAGAAGAGAAAGGTGGCATTAGCACATGCAGTCACAGGCAGCCTGTTTCTGTGGTTATCGGGCATTTTTTTATCCCCTATGTCTGTATGTGATGGTTTCCGTTTTCAGCAGGTAAAGTCCAGAAGCAGCAGAGTTGTAAGAAGATGTTTTGCAGCGTGAGCTCCGATGAGCTTGCCGGCAGTCCAGCAGCCCCGCGTCTGCTGTTGTGCAGCCCTTGCTGGGCTCCCCGTTCTGGGTACACATCCCCCATTGAGTAGCTGCGGTTCAGGTAGCACACTGCTGTGTGATTTGCACAAGGGTGCTCTTAGAGCAGACACTAGTTCTTGTAGCCTACTCCCTCTTTCTGTGCCACATATAGCACTGTGCTGCATAGGCAGCCTTCAGCTGGTTGCTTCTGTTTTTAAAGGTACGTCTGTGCATAACTTGTCATTCAGTTTGAACCGTGCAATATTTTGAAAGGGGAGATAGAACAGCAATCCTAATCCTGCAGCCCTTCCTTTGGGCTGTCTCACTAGCTATGGTGGAGAACACCTGACTCACTTTTAAAGGTTTTGGAAAGTGCAGTTACCTTTTTTCTTTTAAATGTAAAGAGAAGGCTTTATAAACATAGTCATGTAATCTGTGTTACCTGAGGAGAGCTGGTGGTGAATTTGTCTTTCATGTTGTACTCCCTAGAGGGTGCCATACACTTACTTTCTGCAATCCTGTTTGCTCTGTAGCCAGGTGACATTGCAATGGTTTTGTGGCAGCACTGGGAAGGTGTCTCCTGAATGTTGCACCAGTGTAAGCATCGCTTGCTGCTGTAAGGTATGATGAAGAGAAATGAGGTGGTTGAATGATTTAAGCCTGTCTCGTATAGTTATAACCGTATACTACTAATAGGGGAGATTGCATTGACTGTAATTTAGTGTGGTTAAGAATTGTTTGTGGTGGTCAAGGATAGCTTCATGAGAAGAAAATACAATTTCAAGAGGAAAAATCTGTGTGTCATCCGGGAGCTGTACTGACCAGTTACTGCAGTAAATGCCTGCTTTCCCAGGTCACGAAAGAGCAGGTGGTGGAAACTAAAGAAATACAAAGCCTGGGTACTTCTGACTCTCTTGGTCACCCTTGGCAAGACCCTTGGGCCTGCTTTGCTGTTTGAGACCTCAGCGCTTCTGATATTTAACTGTTTTGAAGCAATGCTTTGAAATACAGTGCATGAATGTTTTTAAATGACTGTAAGAGGGTATGTTATGGGTGAAAGGCACGGATGCTATTTATGGCTTTTAGCAACCGTGAGTGCATAAGCTTTCTTTGAAATAAGTGCATGATCACCGTGTATGCTTTAAAGCTTTTTTTTTTTTCTCAAAACGTATGATGGCAGTGGTTCAGCCTAGCACTGCACAGCCTCTTGTGGGCCACTGGGCTGGATGTGAAAGCTTTGGGATGTAACTGAGTTAGAAGAGAAGACAGGGCAGCTCCTGAAGATGGATTCTCATAGTCCCCCAGACCTTAACCAGCAACCTGGCAACAGACAGAGAACAGGAGGTGGTATTGGAAATGCTGCCTCTGTGGCAGTGAGAGATGCCACTATAACGTGGTATCTGCCACGTTGCTTTAAGGACACAGTCACTAGAAAAAGCGCACTGAAAGATCTGAGCTTATATTATTCCTCAGGCGTAAAACATGCAAGGAAAGGAAGCACGTTAATGAGGATTTCTGTCATTAAGCAGACGGCCATGAAAACTACCTCTTTGAGTACTTCACACGTCCAGTCCGAGTCTTGATGCTGGCTCCTCGGAGGCTGGTTAGCATTCCACTGTTTGTTTTGAAATAGCAGAGCATGAAGAGAGACTTTCAAACTTGGGTACATTTTTTTTCCCTCTGCTTTCCTTGCAAATGCCTGCAAGCCTTTATGAAAACAAATACTGGAGACAAGGACCTTTGATGTCTCTGAGGAAAATTCCCTTTGCTAAGAAGATAATGTCTATCAGCTCTTTTTGTTTTGGAAGGGTGATGGGGGTGATAAATTATAAGGTGCTGAGAGATGACACAGTAGCTCACCAAAATGTGAGTGATCCTCGTCTGCATCGAGCTAGACACTGTAATTTTGTTGTTGTATCTTGCTTCAAATGCATGCCTGCTACTTGTGTAGGCCAGACCTTAACAGAAGTTTTACTACAACTGTGGGTCTGTGTGTGGAGCTGTGAGTGACAGCCACTGGCCACGTTGCTTATGTGTTGTTGGAGCTGCTCATCAGCTGTACCAGGGTGATGTATGTGGAGTAGTAACTCATGTAGGGATAGCCTTGAAAAACTGAAAGACTTGCTCTACTCTTCCCAAGAGAATAATTCATGCTTTAAAATGGCAGGGGCTTGCAGGGGTCTGACTCCAGAAGTGCTCAGATGTGCTCAGCCAAGTGCTGTGCATGTCTGTGTGTACCAGTACATCACCTGGACTAGAACCATCCCAAGCTATCTCTGATTGAGCTATGCGAGGTAGTAGCTGACCTGGCAATTTTTGCGCTCTCTCTGATGAAGGATTTTCAGTGAATGGACATTGTTTTGACAGTTTATTAACCACTTTGAGTTTAAGTAAATGGTCCTGTGCAGCAGCTTCAGAATGCCAACAAGTTGCTGTCTGTGACAGTAGCTTTGTATAAACCCGCTTTACAGCAGCAAGTACCTTGCTCAGCTGGATATTTGGGCATCCTTTGGTAAGTCGTAATGGTGGCATGAGCATGATCATCTGTAACAATGCTGTTCTTGTTATTTGTACTGTTATGCTGTCTTTAGTTCCTGTTAATGGCTTGGGGCTTTTGTGGGCCAGACTGAACAGACTGTCATAAGCAGTTCCAGGGGTGTTCCTGTTCTTGTGGATGGCTCCTGCAGTCACCTGCCATTGCTGCTTTAGGATTGTCACACTTAAAGAACTTTTGTGTAACTTCTCAGTGCACGTCATGCAAACACATCTTGGAGAGGAAGGCTTGTTTTCTGGAGAATAAAAAAAAAAAAAGTGCCATCTTGACAGCTGAGCAGGTGTGGGCAAAGGGTTCTTCTAACTTGCGACCGTCCTCCTTGCCTGAGGAGAAAGCAGCCTCCTCTGGGGTTGGAAGGTAGGATCGGTGTTTCATTTGGAAAGTCATCCTCTCACTTAAGGATCTCCTCTGAGAGCTGCCTTTCTATCTTCCTGTTTAAAGTCCTCAGCTGAAGACCAGCATACAAATAGGTTGTATCCTGTTTAT
This sequence comes from Nyctibius grandis, assembly GCF_013368605.1. Classification (NCBI taxonomy): domain Eukaryota; kingdom Metazoa; phylum Chordata; class Aves; order Nyctibiiformes; family Nyctibiidae; genus Nyctibius; species Nyctibius grandis. The sequence continues at coordinate 19,096,113 of NC_090665.1, forward strand.
TCAGATGACATGAATTCAACTGACAAAGAGAAAGGAAAATTAATGGAATAAAGAAAGCGGTGGGAAGGAAACAAACTTTTCATGTGGTGTGCTAAAGAGGTATGAAATAAGAGTGTTAGAAAATGTTTGGTAGCATCTTTAGAAAGTCTTGCAGCCTGCAGAAACAGAAATGCAGGAATATTGCAGAAGAGAAATAACCCAGTGCTTGGAAGATGAGGGGTTTACTCTCTGCTGCAGACCTCCTGCCAGTTTACCTCTTCCTGCCCTGGCTGCCCGTTTGCAGAGCTGGCATCCCTTCCATGTGGAAGCTGAGACTGGATGACAGATTGCTGTTAGCTCGAGGATCCAGATGCCTTTGAACTCTGCTTTCTTATCACGGACTTTGTAAGACATGGCAAGCGTGACCCACTTCTGCTCTTGCACAGCTTTGCTGCTGCACAGACCCAGCCCTCGGAGCTGCCAAGGACTGGGTCACTGAAGTCATCTGGCTTAAAACAACTGTCTTGCCTCTCCAGTTCTTTTTTTATTTTTTTTTTTTTTCATTAAGGTACCTTTAGTGATCTGCTTCCCAGCCTGTTTCTGTAAACCGTTATGCCGGTGTTACATGACTACTTAGCATAGCTGAGATGAGCGGTGGTTAGGAATGGAGTGGGAGTGGGCAGCGGGTGGCTTCCAGTGCGGATGTCCCTTAGCCCAGTGCTGTTGCCAAAGTCTTCGTAATGGGGGATTAAGGAGTTGCTTGCACAAAGGAGTATTTTGCTTCCCGGTGGGTTTCGCTGAATTCAGCTTCTGGATTAAAGTGCTAATTAACACAGAATAGTGCTTGATGCTTCACTGTAGGGGTAACTAACGCTGTTGCTAGTTGGTGTGTAAGCATAATGTATGCTAATGAGATCCCTACATTTGAAAAACAAAGCTGTTGATACTGTGTGTGTGTCCAGGCATTTTTAATGGGCTAGGAGGTTTCCTTTCCAATGATAGCTCAGGCTTCTGTGAGATTTCCTGGAAACAGAAGGGGCTTTTTAGCTCTTCAGTGTTTTCTTTTCCCCTGTGCATTAGCTGTTTTTTTTCAGTTCTTGAATTTCGATCAAGACCTGGAGGCTACTTCTAGCTGGCTTTGGCTTGTTAGTTTACTTGTTTTCGGACTAAGTGTAAGTGTCATTTTTCTCTCCTAAGAGATGAAATGCCAAGATTGTGTCATTCCTACTTGTATCTAATAATAGCTTAATCCACAAATAATTGTAATGAAGTCACTTGGGCCACTGGCAGAGAGTAGCTCAATCCAAAGACCACTGAAATGAATGGGTTTCTTCACTGAGCGCAAAGCAAAGCTTTGGGTCAAGCCCTAGGGTGCTGTTCCACGTACTCATGCACGCACGCACATGTGCGACAGCATTGGGCTGTGCTATGGAAACCAAATTTCATAAAAATCCCTGCCAGCTCTCCCAGCTGAACACTGATGAGTACAAGAAGATGCCGTGCAGAGAGTCAGGAGATGCATTAGCAGCCCCCTAGGTACCAGAGCAGTTGCCGTAACAGCCAGCAACAGACGTTATCCAGGCCTATATTGCTGCTGCTGGAGTTACGAGTAGGAATGTAAGTCTCCCAACAGCATCTTTTGTGTGGCCAAGGTGTCAGTTGCAGCTCTGGAGCAGGCAGGGGACTCATGAAAGCATAAACAATAGCAGCAACAGCCGGGTTGCTGATTTGGTGCAGGAATTACCCAGCTGTGCCACTGCGCTCTTATAATCGCATTAGAGAAGTCAAACTCCCAAGCATGGTGTGTGGCCGCCTCTGTAGGGTATGCCCATAGGTAGGCACGTCACGTAAGCGTGTGAAGTCTGTGCCCAGTGAGATGCAAGGAGGGAGAACCGGGTAGGTGCAGTGGCAGAGCCATGGGTGAGTTTGTGCCGTGCCTGCCAGTGCTGCTAACCATCTTCCGTACGCACTCAAAGCAGCTTACTATAATGAAACAAAGGCAAAAAATAATGGCAAGGAGTGTGTTGCTTTTAAAGGACATATTTAGCTTTTCTGGCAAATGCTTTAATTAAAATGGTGATGTCTTTTGCAAGATCACTGAGCAATTAAACACTAATCGAGCCCAGAAGAAATTATTTCCATGGAATGTTTTCAGTGCAATTCCTGATGGAGATTGTGAGGAGGAGTATTATTTACAAAGATCTCATTAACAGACATTATAAGGTTGCTTGTGCCCCCATGAGAATTGATGACAAAACTCTCATGGCCTTCATTAGAAATCAAAGCCTTTCGATGCAAGATAAATATGGTTTTGGGTGCACATATAATAAAGTTATACATATTAGTTTAAAAGAAGCTTCTCTGGAAACCCTATTGGAAATTCTTAGTTTTCCTAAAGTGTAAGAGAAATCCATTTTCTGTAGATATTTTTAGTGCTAACTTCCTCTCAAGTGGTATTATGTGACACTCTACCATTAGCGCTCGCTGTGTTTCCAGGTCAGTCATGTGATTGCTGAGCATCCCTGTGATTGCTGAGCATCCCTGCCTGCTTTTAGAATGACTTGTCAGGCAGGAGCCAGAAAGGCCAGTTGTTCCTGCTGACTGCTGGCAGCTGCTTCTCCCTGCCTGCATCCCAATTGAGAAAACACTAAAACACTTTCATCTCACCCTTCATGGAAGGTCATTGGTGTTTGGTTCAGTGTGAGACCCTCTGAGCAGAGACCCTGCTCAACACAAGCCTCCTATGTAGATGTAAAAATGTAGTACTCTGCAGAAAGCACGCATGTGTGGGAACACACAACAACTACACTATTGAAAGGCGTTTCAGAGCTGCACACTGCTGTTTCTCATTGAGCCACGGCTATTTTAGCATGAGCTAGATGAAGCAGTCCAGACTTCTGCGGGTTTTTTTACCACTTGTTACATTTACAACTCAAATGAGCTTGCTGTGCTTCAGAAAATTGCAAGAAGTTAAAAGATTACAGCCCAAATCCCTCAGTGAGCTTAAATATGTCTCTTTTTTTATGGCAAAACACCCTAAGGCAAAGTATTTTAAAAACAGCAGTGCTGATAATGAGAGCTAATATCTTTCCAGATGTTTCCTATTTTGCTACATATGACTTTTTAAAAAAGGTATTTAAACTGATCCTGCCAGTTGTTGTGGATGCCTCTGTGAGTGTGTGTGTTTAATGAACAGCTGGCTCTTTTGAACTAGGAATTTTAATACTTTCAGTTCCATGAAACTGGAGTCAGAGGAGGCGGCTGATTGTACCAGAGAGGGAGCACATTTTCTCATGTGAATTCAGAAGCAGAGAGAGGGGGAGAGAGAAAAAAGCATCGTAATATTGCGTGTGTTTCAGTTTCAGTGGATCAAATCTTTCCTCTATCTGCATCCAAGCTATTTGGTTGTGATCAGATGATCAGAGCTCAAGGAAGCGATTGGAGAGCGAGCTGGCTGCAGCTGCACTGTCGGCTGTTTTCAGGGACAAGGAGCCACTGTTTTTCAAACATAGCATAAACATAGAAGTTATTTTGTAGGCTTCAGGATGCAGATATGGGTTGTGCTGCCAGCATTGTTCTGCTCCAAGCCTTTCGTTCTGTGGTACAGAGGAACTGTCCACATATCTGCAGGCGACGACGACGAGAGGAGTTGTCACATGAAATTCTGCCGCTGGATAGCGATGATGAAATGAGCAGACCCAGGACTCTCATCATAATGGTACGGTATACTTTAATCAGCAGAGAGGGGTGACAGAATTATTATTACAGATGTTATGTGATTATTTTTTCCCTTTAAGTGTGTATTCGTAGAGAAAGAGCATTGACAGGCTGTCGCGGTAGGTTAGTCTGCTGGTGGATTTGCTGTCTCTGTTGTCAAACAGAGCTGAAATGTTACCTTACAAGTGAAGCTGTGAGCTACGCTAAGCTCTGTGTAAAGTAAATGTTCTGTTAGTTAATTGTTGGTGCGGTTTATTGCTGTTTGTGATAAGCAGCACTGGAGCTGGTGGTGTGGTTATGTTTTATTTCAGACTTGGAATTCTAAACAGCAGACAGCTTAGGAAATATTTACTAAGTCTGTTCACCATAAAAACAAACCCAAAAGCTAAGCTAAACAAAACAAACAAAAAACCTTTACTTTCACCCAGGATGCAGTTGGAATTTATATCAAGTTATATGCAAATAAACTCCCATATATCTTTGCTGCAAACTGTTTGCAGAAGTAAAATGTTTGTTGGGTCACTGCTTTCAGGTTTAGTGAGTTGCCTCCATTCTTTAATGAAGAGGGGCTTGAAAGGCTCTCGGTCTTCGAGAGTCATTTTCTTTCTGAATTAATTTGGATTATTTTTATTTTGTGCTGGGATTATAATAAACACTACAGGTTTATTAGGAATAAGTGACAGGGTTGTTCCTCATTATAAATCACTGCATGAGAATGAGAAATACACTTACAACTGCTCTTCCTTGCCAAATACACATATAGTGAGCGTTTACAGAACCCTGGAGTCGTTTGCGTCTGAGGTGGCAATGATCTGATACTGTGTGGCTCTCACTTGATGAAAATATTATCAAGACACTGCAAATAGTATTTTTGCCAGTTTGTCAGGGCACTTGTGTGTATTGTTTGAGTGGTAGAAATTTTTTTTTAATATAAAGTAGGTTATGAAGAAGTCCAAAGTACATCCCTATGATACCCCGCTGTATCACACAGGATAATAACTTAGTTGTAAGTGGGTGATGGTAACATTAGAGAATTTATTAGCTGTCATGAGATCTAGCAGTGGATGGAGATAGAGCATGGCTGCCCATAGAGAGGTGTGTGATGCAGTCATGGCAACTACAGTAGCTAGGACCCAATCCAAGCTGTGCTTTGTGTATCAGCTGAGGGTATTATCTGGTGCATGGAGGAGGCTAATGGTCCTAAGGAGGAAGGGGATGGATTTCATCATTGTGAAGCTGATGTTTAAGCTTTTGCTTTAAAATCCAGTATCTATAAAACAAACTCTTTTTTTTTTTTCCCCACTTAATGGTTAAATAAATGACCTCAACAGCACTTAAACAAATAACTGTCTCCTTCCTGGTAGTAATTTCAAGCATAATGAAGTGAGAAGGGTCTGAAAGAAATTGCAGCATGTCCAAGTATGGATCATCTGTGCAACTTACTTCAGTCCTTGGAATAAAAGGGTAGTCTTGGGTGTCATGGCAGCAAACAATGTACCAACCTCCCCATACCCAGATGCAGTTATGAGCACCTTGAGTTGCAGTTCTTTGTGTGGTAAATCCTGGGAGAGTGGGGCTCCAAGAGCAACAGCAAAGGTCTCTGGGCTCTCAGAGAAGTGAGGCTTTACGACAGCGTGGGGGGAGCTGTGGAAGCTGTCTGCCACCCTGCAGAGCTGGGGATACCCAAAGGAAAGGCATGCTGGTCAGATGGTCTGTTACCTGCTGCTGGATGTGGGCTTTCAGGGATCCCCTCCTGGTCTCAAACACATCCACCCATTGTAGTAACGGGGGCTTTACGTTTGCTACAGCAACAGTTAATGCAGTGGTGTTTGTCCTGTCAAAAGGCTGCCCTTCCCCAGGAGATCTGTGGGATCATTTTCTCCCCCTTGGTCCTTTGAGGAGGATGAGTGGTTCAGCCCTGTTGTGAGGCTGGTGCAGGTGTAGGCAGGAGGAAAGCTGCTGGGCAGGGGACGACTCAGGAAAATGGTCTTCCCTTACACATCTTTCTTTCTCTTCTGGATGTGTATTATTACTGTGCCTTTTCGTTTAGAAACAGTTAATTATGTAACTAATTAAAATAATTTGCCATTGAGCTCTGCAGTTATGCTTAGTAATGATGTGGAGACCTGGCGAGTTGCGAAGGCGGCGCTGCTTCAGAGCACTTCTGTGGCAGAAATGGATGGTCCCATTTCCACCAGGATTCATGTTACTTGAAAGAGCAGCATGATAAAGAGGGCTGGAGACTACTGGACCTTAATAAAACATGTGTTACAGTCCTAACAGATTATGTTTTTTCCCCTTGGTCTGTTGTAGATCATTGAAGTTTATGTCTGGATAATACAGTGGAGGCAACTATGGAGACAAGCAAAAGAGTGTTTAGTTCACACTGTCATTATGCACGTTATGCAGATGCCAGGAGCTAGACTGATCCCAACTGAGTTTTTGTGTCTGAGGGCAGTGAGTGACTGTGGTGCCCAAGAAGAGAGGTGAGGAAATCCCAAAGTGCAGAATATCTGAAACATACTGACATGCCTGGATGCCATCTCCAGAGGCTGCGGGCTCCTGTCAGCTGAAGATCTGGTGTTTTATCTTTTCATACCTTCAGATTAAATGGTCGTCCTCTTTGTAGCTTGTGTGCCACTGGGTATATTCTCCCTACTGAGAGCATTAGTATTTGGTATTGATTTCAGGGGATAAACTATGCCTTCTTTTTGAATGGCTTTTTTAAGTCCCCAGGCTCTGCTGCGTGTTCTTGCAAGTTTGCCTGTCCCATGTGAAGCAAAAGTAAAATCTCAATGTTGCTGTGAATCAGAAAGCAATCCTGAGGCAGAGAGAACAAGTCTACCCTAAAATGCTTCCAGTAAGTGTACAGCTCTGGAGATGTGCCCCATTTTCCTTTGTTAATCCCTGAAAGGGAATGTCCTTGTAGGATATTCTTCTAGGAATTGTGCCTTTGCCAGTGGCACTACAAGCAGGAAATGGTGTGGGTGCACTCCACTAGAAAAGAAGGGGAGAACACACAGAGTACAGCCTCCAGCTATTGCTTAACAGCCACCTACTAATCACAGTATAAAACCTTTAGGCATCACAGCAGGTATTTCTAGCATTCTAGTCCTTGCAGAAAGTGAAGATTGACGTCTTTATTCACAGACATTTTTTTTCCTCTTCAGTTTGTTAGTTTAGAAATCTGGTTTTATACTTGGGCAATACAGATTAATAATCAGTTTTAGATCGTGGCTGGATCCACAGAGCAGGGAGAGATGTCAGAAAGACAAAACTGGAAATTTTTTGTCAGTGACTATTGTGTGTCATCTTCTCTTGGACGCAATCCTGGGAGTTGCCAGAGACATGCAAAATAAGTATCCAAACAACCACTAACTAGATGTACAAGTTGAATCAATGTGTTCAGTGACTCTGCATTTAATAGACCATCTTGTTTTCTGTACCTTTAAGAGTATGTCTGCAAGAGCTGGTTTGCAAAGTAAGTCTATGAGATGGTGAGGTTTGAGATATTAAAAACCTGTGTAGAGTGAATGCAAACGACTGTACGTGCTGTTTCTGCAAGAAAAAGGAGAAGAGGAAGATGCCTAAAGGAAGAAAATTTAGTATGTGGGGTTATGTGGGATTGTTTGGTGTTTGAAGTGGGGGCACTGACGTTTAGGGTGATGCTTTGCATTTGGAACTTGTGACTTGAAAAGAAGTTGAGCTTTATCTAGTAGCCTGTTTAAGAGGTTGGTGGACAGAGTCCCTTGGGAGTCGGTCCTGAAGGGCAAAGGAGTCCAGGAAGGCTGGACGTGCTTTAGAAAGGAATTGCTATATATTCAGGAGCAGGCTGTCCCGGTGTGTAGGAAGACAAGCCGTCGGGGGAAAAAGACCGGCCTGGTTAAACAGAGAACTTAGGCTAGAACTTAAGGAAAAAAACAGAGCCTACTTGCTCTGGAAGAAAGGTTGGGTAACTTGGGAGGTCTATAGGGATGTTGCCAGGTTGTGTAGGGAGAAGATTAGAAGGGCCAAAGCTCAATTAGAGCTTGATTTGGCTGTTACAGTCAAAGATAACAAAAAAAGCTTCTGCAAATACATTAACAGCAAAAGGAGGGTTAAGGAGAGCCTCCACCACTTGCTGAATGAGGAGGGTAGTGTAGTGTCAGGGGATGAGGAAAAGGCAGAGGTGCTCAATGCCTTCTTTGCCTCGGTCTTTAATGTCAGGACCGATTGTCCTCAGGAGACTCAGCCCCCAGAGCCTGAAGTTAGGGACGGGGGGCTGTGTGAACCCCCCATAATCCAGGAGGAGACGGTTAGTGACCTACTGTGCCAATTGGACACCCACAAGGCTATGGGCCTGGATGGGATTCACCCCAGATAATGAAGGAACTGGCAAATGAACTTGCCAAACCACTCTCTATTGTCTACCGGCAGTCCGGGTTAACTGGAGAAGTTCCAGCTGACTGGAAATTATCAAATGTAACGCCCATCTACAAGAAGGGCCAGAAGGATGATCCAGGGAACTATAGGCCTGTCAGCCTGACCTCGGTGCCAGGCAAGGTGATGGAACAGATCATCCTGAGTGCCATTACATGGCACATGCAGGACAATTGGGGCATCGGGGCCAGCCAACATGGATTCATGAAAGGCAGGTCCTGCTTGACCAACCTGATCTCCTTCTATGACCAAGTGACCCGCTTAGTAGATGAGGGCAGGGCTGTGGATGTAGTCTATCTAGACTTCAGGAAGGCATTTGACACTGTCTCCCACAGCATCCTCCTAGACAAACTGGCTGCCCGGGGCTTGGATGGGTGGACTCTTTGGTTAAAAAGTGGCTGGATGGCCGAGCCCAGAGAGTGGTGGTGAATGGGGCAAAGTCCAACTGGCGGCCGGTCACTAGCGGTGTTCCCCAGGGCTCAGTTCTGGGGCCGGTGCTGTTCAATATCTTTATAGACGATCTAGACATAGGGATTGAGTGCACCCTCAGCAAATTTGCAGATGACACCAAGCTGGGTGGGAGTGTCGATCTGCTGGAGGGTAGGAAGGCCCTGCAGAGGGATCTGGACAGGTTAGATGGATGGGCCAAGACCAACGGCATGAGGTTCAACAAGAACAAGTGCCGGGTCTTACACTTCGGCCACAACAACCCCATGCAGCGCTACAGGCTGGGGGAAGAGTGGTTAGAGAGCGGCCCGGCGGAAAGAGACCTGGGGGTGCTGATCGACAGCCAGCTAAACATGAGCCCTCAGTGTGCCCAGGTGGCCAAGAAGGCCAATGGCATCCTGGCCTCTATTAGGAATAGTGTAGCCAGCCGGTCTAGGGAAGTGATCGTCCCTCTGTACTTGGCACTGGTGAGGCCGCACCTTGAATACTGTGTCCAGTTCTGGGCCCCGCACTTCAAGAAAGATGTTGAGGTGTTGGAGCGAGTCCAGAGGAGGGCGACCAAGCTGGTGAAGGGTCTGGAGGGTCTGACCTATGAGGAACGGCTGAGGGAGCTGGGGTTGTTTAGCCTGGAGAAGAGGAGGCTCAGAGGTGACCTTATTGCAGTCTACAACTACCTGAAGGGAGGTTGTAGTGAAGTGCGAGTCGGCCTCTTCTCCCAGGCAACTAGCGATAGGACAAGAGGACATAGCCTCAGGCTTCGCCAGGGGAGGTTCAGGTTGGACGTTAAGAAGAATTTCTTCTCAGAGAGGGTCATTAGACATTGGAACAGGCTGCCCAGGGAGGTGGTGGAGTCACCACCTCTGGATGTGTTTAAGAAAAAACTGGACATGGCACTTAGTGCCATGATCTAGTTGACATGGTGGTGTCAGGGCAATGGTTGGACTCGATGATCCCAGAGGTCTCTTCCAACCTGATTGATTCTGTGATTCTGTAGTAGGTCGTTCTTTGTTTTTTCATGTGATTTATTATGAACTGTGGCAGCTGAGATTTGTGTGGAAGATAAGAGCAAAGCATGATATTTGAGGATATGATCCTCCTCTCCACCTCCCCTCCCGCCCTTGGTAACCAGCTACACAAAAATGAAGTGTTTTGCGTTTTGAATAAAATACTGTCACTTGAACTGACATGTTAGCTTGAATACAGCAACAGCAAGGTGACAATACTACTCTCTCTATTCGGTTTTTCGTGTCTGGAAAGCTTGCAGAGATTTTCTCTACTCTTTCCAGTTACAGAAGAAGTAAGAGGCGCTCCCCTGTCGCACAGTTGCAGGATGGCTGCTCTGCTCTGGCGTACAGGCAGGGCTGGGGCACTGCCCTTGCTGCTTCTCAGGTCACTTAGTTTGTAAATGGAATTTTAGTCTTCTAAAAGCAGTAGAAACAATAAAAGCATGGCTTTGAGAATTTTTCCTCATCTAATACTAAAGTTCACCTCCAGAACTTGTTCCTTAAGTTTTGTTGCATGATCTGTGTTGATTTAATGTTTCTAGTTGAAATAATTCAGCGCGCTCATTTCCTCATTTGTATGCACTTACCTGCTGAAAATTTGTGCCATATGCGTACTAAGTGCTATCAATAAATGGCAACTCTAAGAATTGCAAGATCTCATGACTTACAGTTTCTGTAGGTGGGAATGTATCTGTGTGTACCCAAAGAGGGAGGACTTGCCCCAGCTTTTGGAGGTCAGCATGAGGCTCAACTCTGGGAAGAGAAGGGTGTTCTGTTCCTCCGATGTCTTGGAGGAGGGATTGTCTTTGGAAAGCCAGAGTACCCAGGGCTGTAAAGTTCAAAAGAAATATTCAAAATATTCATATCTTTTAGCTCAAGTCAGAAGCTTCAACGTGTAATACATTTTTAAGCAACAATAAACATATGTAGCTTTATTTGACCTTAATCAACTTCCGCTTTGGCACTTGACCTCAGCAGGAACAGAAACAGGCTTATGTTTGAGTAAATGAATAACGTTAAGAGTGTAAAGAGGAAAGTAGTGAGTGAGGCACAAAATGTAGTTCTACTTCAGAGCTATTTTTGCAAATGTTCTTGTTACCTTTGTGACTTCTTTGCCTTCTGTGCCGAACGCTCAGGCCTGCTGGTAGCTGCAGAGTGATTGCCAGCCCCTTCCCCTCGATGTGTGTGCTCCAGTGAGGTCAGCGGGGCTCAGCACCATCAGCAGCAGAGCGGTGCAGAAGGGACGGTGTCCGTATCTCTTCTTCAGAGCAGTGTTTCTTCTTCTGTGCTGAAAGACGTTTGGTTTGGGTTTGGCTCTTACCAGTTTAGGCAGCAGCTCTGGCTCTGGTATACAGAGGAGAATGAGCCCAAGATGTGGATCTGTTTTCATACTTCAGTGTTGCAGTAACATTTGAAGTATGCATATGGTTGAAAAAGAGATTGCGTTAAAACCAGCCCTTTTCCACTGAGCAAATCTTCTCCATCTGACTTCAGTACTCTGAGCAACAACATTTTATATTGCTTTTACTTCTTATTGGTGTTGCAGCAACATGTGTAGTATGACAGTATGTGGAATGAAATTATTATGGATCTGTTAACCAAATTCTTATGACAGCTTATGAAGAATGTGGACTCAAAACAATAAAGTGATGAAAACATTCTCCTACATAAGAGGAATTTATTATCTTTTTTTCTTTTAAAAAAAGAGAAGCAAGCTATTTATTTGTAAGCAATGCATACATGAAAGAGTAGGGTGTAAATTAAAGGGGCACAGAAAAGTCTCTGTAAGTGGCAGTCCTAGGGAGTGCTGTGGGAAGGCTTTGTGATTTTATGCATTTGACAAAAGTCACAATTTAAGATGTGTGTTCAGAATGCTTCTTGGGAGAGAAGAAAATTGCCCTATAGAAAGGCAAAGTAGCTTGATTAAAGCCAAGAAGGCAAAGAGAGAAACAACACAGACAAGGGGAAAAAAAAGACCACTTCAGTTTTTTGGGGCTTTGGCCATCTGCAGCCACACTGCTTTGCGTAATAAGCACATTTATAAACAAATCTATGCACACACATGCTTGATTTGTCGCAGTTTTGTCTGCAATGCTCTGTCTGCAGTTCTGCTTGGCTCTAGCTCTGATGGGCTATAGCAAATGCCAGCTTTCCATGTTTCCCTTGATCATTTCACTGTTTGGATCTTCTTACAGAGGAAGGTAGGAGAGTTAAGAAAAAAAAATAATCCCAATTATCTGACTGGTCTGGTCTGGGATTTTGGAATTAGATGAGCTATGGTTGTAGGAACCTTAGGCTATTTACATGGTGTAGTGCCCTCATACACCAACTCAGCCGTGAGCGCAGATCTTGCATTTATGTTTGTCTGCTTTCCTGTGTTTATCACAATATTAAATACTTGAATAAATTATAAAGAAAAGATAAACTCTGAGTAATAATAAAGAGATGAACATAGGTTTAAATGCCAAGTGCTAGGCACAGGATGAACTGTCTAAAATAACCACAATAATATCTTTCAAGTTCTGGCGACTTCAAGAAAATGCTTTGACATTTATTTCACACAGAATTTAGTAGAGGTATTTTGTTTCGTGCTGTCAGTAGACAGTGTAGTGTTGGACAGAAATATAAAACTTTTTTGTATATGTATTTTGACCAGCAGCCTCTAGGTCTATTTTCAGAGACATTCGCTGTTTTTTTGTGCGCATCTTGGGCTGCACAAGTAGTTTCAGACTCGTAACTCAGTTCAAATAATTTGTTTTTTTGCCTCCCACAGTGAGGTTTTGGTAATGGGATGCCTGATGTGCTCCTGGCACTGTACTGACCAGGCGGATGGGTGAGTGAGGCTGACAGCTAATATCTACAGAAATGGACGGGAAGCAGTGATACTGCTGCCACCGTATCTTGGGTGAGGAGCAGTGTTGTCCCGTGCTGCTCAAGCTCCATTACAGGAGCACATCTCCACTAGCGGTATTGCTGTCCGTAGCTCACAGGAGATAGGTTGGGGCAGCGCAGACAGTATGTATGAGCCAGAAGGATGCAGTAATCCACCTGCGATGCTTCATGCACGCCCCCAGCATGGCTCAGGTGTTTGCGCTGTATTACCAGTGAGCATCCGCAGCTGGAGCACCCACCTGCGCCGCACACAGCAGCTGGAGAGCCTCTGGCTGGGAGGGCGAGCGGCAGCGTGGTGGCAGCAGCGCTTGTCGTCTTCACGTCCTTGGCCCAGGCTTTGGTAGACTGGTTCTCTTCTGCTGAGTATGGTGAGCTGCAGCTGGTTTAAGAAGCATACAAAGGAATAATAACTTAAAATCATGCGAAAACAATATTAGTGCCAGTCCTCAGCCCTTGCTGCTTACTGGCATTAACTCGCCGCTGGCTGCAGCACTTTATTTTTTGTACTGTTGTAGGTACAGAATCCTCTGAGTAGAGCTGATTTGGATTTAAATGCATATAGCTGAGTCCAGTCCATTTCAGGCTTTTGGCTACAAACATGGGGTATTGATTTAGCTTGGAAACAACTATGCCCTGTAAGAGATGCACTGAGTGAGGAAGGGAGCTATAAAGAAACTGTGGCCCTCGGAGAACACCAGCCAACCAAAAGTACTGCCAAAGTAAGAGCTACTGGGAGACGCAAAGGAAGGAGGGAGAGCCGTTGAGGCAAGGACAGTGTGTAAGAGAGGAAGAGTTCAGTGATGAGAAAGAGAGAAGCCAAGTGGAAAATGCTGTTTCTTCTCATCTGAAATTAATTAGGAAAACTGCTGTTAAACTTTGGTAAGATTTGATTTTTGAGGGCAAGCCACCACTGCTCTGTGTTGACACATCAAGATACTCTGATACTGCTTTTTTCTTCCCTCCTTGTTCTTATCAAAAGCTTTGGTTTTGCTTCACAGTGAGTATACCTCTTTCTACCGTTGTTGATCCCTCCTCCCTTTCCTTTCTTCCACACCTTCCTTCCCAAAGTGGAAAACCATCTTCTGCTTTGACTTCAGGGTAAATGTACTCCATTTTCCTTCTGGGTGTATTGGAAATCTGAATGGAGTGTGACAGAACTGTTCCTGATCTTTCTCACTTTCATGAAGTTTCTTCTTTACAACAGTAATCTTAATACACTTGGTTTAAACCCAGTTTAAATAAAACAGAATTCCAGTTTAGCACATTTCAGACAAAAGCCTTATGCACAGTTCCATTGCTCATGAGAGACAAAGAGAGATATCGCTGAGCCTTTATCTCCACGCTTCATACTCTTCCATCTGTCAGAATCATTTGGTTTTAATGCATGTGGAAAGTCTTTGTTGCTTCATAGACTCTGCAGCAACCTCTGGCCAGCAAAGCAGGGTAACATGGCACAGTGCAACAGGAGTCACTTCACTTAATAGCAGCTGCTGAACCATTCTGCCATCACCTGCAACAGAAAGGTAAATTGAGGAGTAGACACTGTGAGTACATCTACAGTGTAAACTGACGTGTGATTACTGTGTGCTGTAACACCTAGTGTGGCTAGCACTGGTGCTCTTAGCTTTTTCTGTGCATCCCACGGGGGTTGCCACCTGATTTCTAAAAACTCTCAAGAGATTCTGAGTTCTAGATTACATTTCCTGAATCATACAAGGTTTTGATGAAAGGCATCACCACTTCATGACTATTAGATGACTACTGCCCATGTGTGGGTGAATACACATTAATTCCAGGTTGTGATATCTCCTGTAGCTTAAGAGGAACTGGACAAACATAGGCGAATGGTTTTGATGTTCCCTTAACCAAAGAAGGGTTTGTAAAGGCAAAACACAGGATTTCATTTCTAAGGCTAAGCGGCATTTCAAGATATTTGAGCCTGTCAGCTAGTACTAACTGGCAGCTCTGCTTTTGTCAGTGAAACAAGAAATTAATTCTCTGCCAAAGTACTCAAGTAACTGAACTCCTGTTCACTGCAGTACTGTTGTTTCAGGAATACAGAAACAGGTGTGGTGTCTTTAGAGTGTTTGGAGCTAAGGAAGATGGAGTGTCTAGGAAATACAGGCAAAGTTCTGGTCTTTTTAGCTTTTGAATCACTTCCTTGAATAAGTAAGGCTTGCAGCTGGAATTAGCGATTGGAGTGAGGAATACCACAGTGGGGAAAGCATTAGGATTCAGCACCAAGAAGCGTCACATGAATACTTCAGGATGTTTTGGGTGGCAGGAGTCTGACATCATCTCAGGGCACTATTCCAAGTCTAGTCCAGCTGAAGCTGGCTCAGACCGTGGACCATGATCTCCTACGCTGAGGTGTGGTAGCTGTACATACGTTTACACGTTTCCAGTCAGAAAGAAACTAATTACTTCCTTGTTCTGGGGCTCAATTATTTCAGTTCTGTTAGGACTCTTATTTTAAACTGTGGGAGCTCTGTAAATAAATATATATTATAAAAAAATGTACTATTTTCATCGTATTAATTTGGTGCCTCTTCAGAACAAAATGTTATGTTCTGTCTAAACAGAATTTGTGTGCAATATCTTCTACAATTGCAGTCTGTTAATAATTATTGCCAATTTGTGGTTAGCTTAAAACATAATAGATTCTATGTGTGTGGTTTTTGATGAAAAATAGCCATTGTAATGTTTGTCAGACTTCTTTCGCCTCAGGGATCACTCTGAATACAATGTATGGAACCAATTGAATTGAACACTTCATGCCTTTGGTGTTTGTTTTTCCTCACTTCTCATCTGTCAACTGCTGTGCTCATTTTCTTTTCATTAGTATTGATACTTGCTTGAAGATGAGATGGCCAGATTCAGTTCTCAGTTACACATGTGCAAACCCAGCAGAATAAGGTTTTGACTTAATGCAGTAAAATGGATCAGAAATGTAATTCTGTGCTGCTTGCCTGTTTCTCTTCAAAAAAAAGAAATCATGAAGTTACGAGTGGAAAATGTGTGTGGCCTTGCTGGATCAGTCAGTGGTTAGCTATGAAACTAGGATGTTAGGAGTTGAACATCATGTCACCAGTCACTCATAACTTTCTTTAGCGTTTCAGTAAGGGTTTGGTGTTACCTTGATGTTTTCCACAGGTTGACACTTATGTCCTAAAATTAGCACTTTCAGAGAGTAAGCCTTAACAGTAAAGAGATTAATTACTGAAATGTAGATTCCTGGAACCAGATGCTCCACTGTCCTTTCTGAGATGTTTCTTCCATTAGTAAATTATGTGCAAACATGCATTGCAGCTATCTCTATAGGACATCTGATCTTAATGGGATTACAGAGGAGGACAAGTTCTTGGGAGAAACAGAGCTTGTCATTGAGCCTGTTTTTTCTCACTTGGATACTGTGGCTTGAAGGTAAAGAATAAAAAGTGTTCACAGAGCTGATGTGCACTTCTTTCTTTTCAGTGCCTTAGCTCTTTCCCTGTCTTTAACCTGTTCTCCCACATGCTTGAGGAGCCTTTTCTTATCTCCCTAGAGCTCCTTAGAAAAAGCAACCAGGCACAGAGCATCCAGCTGCCTGTTCGGTCTCTCCAGCTGCCAGCTGGCACTTGTGCCTGAATTCACTTACTCAGGCTGTGACTCTGTTTTTGCTTTTGCAGTGTTTGAGTTCCTCTGGCTATTGACCACCATTAGCTCTTTGGTTTTAAGCAAGGGCACAGCCCTTTAGAAGGTGAAGTGATCTGAGCAGTTATCTAAAAGCTTGTTTGTTGCCAGGAATGTCCGGTTTCTTTGGCCTTACAACCTTGCAGTTGGGTCTCCTTTTATCTTTAGCTGGCCTGTTACGGAAGAAGCAGAGTCCCTTGTTGGCTGTCTGCTCCCAGGTGTTAGACATGTGGTCCATAACATCCTTCAAATGAGTGTGAGCAGCAGATGTGTGGCAGATACAGGGAATGCAATACTAACCTTGAATCTGGTATGTCCAGTAGGAAACATTTACTGTTTCTGTGCAGACTTTTGATTAATAAGTTTTC
Organism: Nyctibius grandis; assembly: GCF_013368605.1. NCBI lineage: Eukaryota > Metazoa > Chordata > Aves > Nyctibiiformes > Nyctibiidae > Nyctibius > Nyctibius grandis. The sequence continues at coordinate 19,112,611 of NC_090665.1, forward strand.
CAGTATTTAAGATATACAATATATTTTGTTGTTCATGATGCATCTGATTCTTCGTGATGACCATTTGCCCTTTGTAGCACCTGATTTTTTTCTGCTGACAGTGTAGCAAGGACATCAGTTGGGGAAGGACTCGTGACTCAAGTGTTTGTGCATCCATCACCTGCTTTTGTTCAGAAACCCTCTGACCAAGCAGCTCTGACAGATAGCATGGTCATTCCTCAAACACTTGTGTAAATACAAAATACTTCAACAGAATGTAGGGGTGTATAAAGAAAACTCATGAACGCAGTTTGAAATGAAGAACTACTTGGAAATAATAGAAATGTTTACTAACACGTGCTTAATTCTGCTTTTTATATAAAAGGAGTGAATCTAAGCCTGGAATTGTACCAGTATGTTTTTGCCTTACTTCTCCGAATCCGATTGTAAATATCGGTTAATAAAATGTAATTCTAAAATGTTTTCACTATATAAAAAAGCCAGTTCTTGAAGAATGCACCAAAAAAGACCTGCCCAAATGAAATGTTTGAGAGATGAGTTGACATAAGAGTCTGTACCAGCTCCCACTGAGAAGTTTCTTTACACAGTATTTTTAAGCTGCCAAAAGCTTTTGCACATACTAAGTGCTTGCCAGTGTTCCTTTTTTAAATTAAATCAAAGGCAATTTTAAGTTACATGAGCCTGCAAAAAGAATCAGAATTGGTGGCTAAACATTGCTTTTTGTGAAATGCATTCAAAAGACAACTGTATTTCTTGGAAATATTTTCACAAAAGGATTTGCTCCTTGAGTCAGACCACGTCTGCAGTGTTTCAGGCAGAACGAGGAGCTGAGTGAGGAGAAACTGCAGCAAACTCTGCTTTATTTCCTGTCCACATCCTTTTCTGGCACTTGTTTATGCCTGGCCTCTAGTGTGTATTTGTAGGAAATCAGATGTTAACCTCTTAGCTTCTGATTTCCTGACCAATTCTTGTGTATCCAGCTCAAGTGGTGCTTAATAGAAATGAGTCAGGAAGTTCCAGCTATTTCTACAGTAGGGAATTTTCTGGACTTTCCAGAATTTCCAAATTAAAAAAAACGAGAATTTCCAAATTAAAAAACCCAAACCTCTTGGTACAGAATCAGGTTGTCAATGATCAGTTTAGGTTTGATGATAAGGCAAGAGTGAAGGAGCAAGGGCTTGTCTTTGCATGTTGGATACAAGGAGCAAGACGTGGGAGTGGGGAGAAACAGAAAGGCAGGAATACTGGTTTACACCCATCCCATCAGAGAAAATCATCCAGAGAAAGCAAAGGAAGAAGAATTACTATGATTTCAGCTCTCCGCCTTGCGGAGGCTGGGACATGGAAGCTTAGAGCAGCTTTACTGTGTTAAGAATGACATAGTTTTGGTCCTGCTTTCCAGATCACTGAGAAATTATAAATAAATTTTGCTTTTTGATCTGTCCTTGGATGGCAGAGTTCCATAGCAGCTTCTTGGGAGGGCTTTAATACCTCATACAATTCAAAACAGACTTACTGGAATTGGAAAATCAGAGAAGGGTGAGGAGGATCAGTGAAGTTAGTCCATGACTATGTATGTAGACAAAGACTGGACCTGGACTGGCCTGAAAAATAACTATGAGAGGATACGATGGAAGTCAAAAGTGACGAATGGCCAGAGACATGTAGACTTCGCTTGCAGTTTCTTCTCTCAACAAGAGAAGCAAGGATCATCAAATGAAACTAATGGGAGGCAAGTTTGGAGGAAAAAAAATTCATGGAATGAATATTAAAATTGGATTTCCTTGCCACAAAATGTTTAGTATCTATACTGTCTGTAAGTTTGAAGAATGACTGGAAAAATTCATGAGAGAAAAGCCTTTGAGAACTAGTCAATATGCAGATGCCGTCCCAGGCTGGGAACCTGTATGAGTGGAAATTGGAAGAGTATTCAGGAGAAATACTATTATACTGACTGTTTTCTGTACTTTTACCTGAGCATCTGTAGATTCTCACAGGTGCAGAAATGTGGGTTAAATGAACTTTCATCTTATCCAGAATGACCACACTTACATAAGCTGGAATTTAATGTGGCATCCAGGTGAACATTCAATACTTTGTTTGCTACTGAAATGGTATTATTGTATGTGGCATTGTCTTGCCTCTTTCACATGCAAGTGTGTCAGCTTGATTGACCCTGCTCCCATGAATTATTTTGCATTTGTTGCAGGTTACGGTCCCTGTGCCTGTATCGCGATGCGGCTGGTGCGCGGTACCTCATCTGTGTATCAGGGCCTGCAGCAGTCCTGTGGGCATTCGTTGCTGTGAGATTGGGATAACTGAAGGAGTAGAACTTGATGCATTATACTATATTTCTTTTTTGCCAAGGTTGGGGTTATATTTAGTTTCAATAACTTCACACAGGCTTTCACAAACTGTAGGGCTCGCTCTGGGATCCCAACCACTGCCACTTTGGTATTTTCCTAGAGTTTTTTACCTTCTTATTTTGGTCGTATTGAAGATTGCACATTTGTTGTAAGTCTCAATTAGGATTGGCAGTTTTTAATTAAGAAATTAAAGACAAAGCCTGGAAAGGTGAAACAATTCTCTGGGTATACAGAAAGTTATGTCAGAGTGAGAAATACCGTATCAGGTGTTGGCACTATCTATTAGACTACACTGTTTTGCTTTCTGTGTTCCAAGAGAACAGTAAGAGGAGAGGAATGTCAAAAGGATACAAGTTGTCTTTTTCTCTTTTCCACATACCAATCTAATGTAAATCTGACTTGCAGGGTTTTATATTTCACTTCTTTTTTGCTACAATAAGAAAATAGTCTTGCTTATCTGCTTTTGAAATTTGTGTGCTTTTTCTCTCTTCCAAAATGCCATTATTTAGCTTTCCGTTATAGGATCCAGATGATGAATTATTATATGCAGTTGCTTTCTTAATTGCTTAAGGTACCCACAGGTGCTAGAAGAGAGTATATAGGAATTTGTAACATTGAATATATGGTACAAGTATGTGGTATCAAACACAATAATGGCCATACAGTCAGCTTGCACACATATGGAGGGGAGTGTATTTTAGTACTGAGAAAAAACAATGAAGAGGATCCCAGGGTATTTTATATCAATATTATGGCATCGTAGATGTTGATTGTGACCTTGAGCAAATGAGTGAGTTGCCTGACCTCCTTTTGCGTCAGTTATTCCAGCTGGAAAATTGGGTGAAAATGTGGATTCTCTTTATAAACCAGATGTTGTCTGATCTGAGCTTTTCTTGGTAAAGAAAAATCATTTCTGCAATGTCGCATAGACGTGAATAGCAAGTATTAGAATTACAATCAGAAAAGCATGCAGCGGAAGCCAATATCACAGCAGCATCAACATGTCTGGAGATAGTAAATTTAGATGACTAAATTATTTAATCGCCTTTTATGGCCCTTCATCATTATGTGTTTTGTTAACAAGGGCTGATTGCAGTCCAAGTAGATGAAAACAAAAGGGTAATGTTTGTTTGAAAGTTCCCGATGGATCGAACTAAAGAAGAAATTGAAGTAATTGCATGTTACACATCAGCAGGACAACATTGCTAATGGAAAGCTCATTCTTCCAACCTGATTGCTGATGTAAGAAGCATTGTGTTTGCTAAAGAGAGTAAGTAGAGCCCTATTTCTATCCAACCTGCGGAAAGATTCCCAGAATGAAAGCCTGTGATGGCTGTGCTCCATTGTGCTGTATGTGAGCCTGCAGCTCTGCTGTGCAGTGGGGACCCTCGCGCTTGCAACGAGGACCAGCTGGTAGCACCACGGCACAGCACTGGTACCCCCAATGGCTGCTTTCTCCAGAGGGATGATAGGGTAGATGAGGGACAGCTGCAAGCATGAGATCCGCGATACTGGTTTTCCATAAGGATACTGTGTGGCTGTAGCTGGAGGCCTTTGGGGTTGCATCAACAGGTTCTCTGAAGCCCTCCTCTGTCTAGTGGCACGGGAATGTATTGTGCCAGGTGCGGGTGGGTTTCCAGCTTGGAAAGGTGCTGAAATGCTGCTGCTGTGGCGTCTGTGTTCTTGCGGGGTTAGCTGGTAGAAACACTGCTGTGGCAAGGAGAGAGTGGGCAGGTGTGTGCCCATGGAGCGGAGTTCCCAGGCTACAGGAGAGCGAGGGGCTGCCGTGGGCTCAGCCGAACCCGCTTCCCCAAGGGGAGAACTGCCAGACGTTTCCTAGGAGCTGTAAAATCAGCAAAGGGGTCGTAAATGGCTTTTGGAGTGTGGGAATTATCAGCAAACTCTTGTGCGTGCTTGCAAGGCCATTCTGAGGTGATGAAATATATGTGCTGTAAGGGCCCTTGGGCGCTGCATGTGAGATCAGGCTGGGAGCTGCCAGACTGCCCTCCCCAGGGCCTTTTCCTCACCCCCCCGGGGTCCTTTCGGCCACAGCTGGATCTCACCAGCTCTGGCAGTGCACAGAGACTGGCAAGTGCAGCCCGCGGAGGGCTCCTGACACCACCAGCCCAGCTGGAGGGTGTGTTGTAGCCTCTCAGGCAGAGCAAAGGAAGCAGCCTCTCACGTATTTGTTCTGTGTGAGTGCGCTGGTATCTGGGGCATGAAGGTGAAGGCACGGAGGAAGGAATAGCTGAGGCAAGCGCACTGTCAGGCCAGGAAGAAAATAAATGGATTGACAAAGGAGGAGTCACTGACATCAGGGGCTGTTGCCTGGACAGATCTGTTAGCAGAGCTCGGACAAATACAAGGGGCTCCTTTCCGTGGGTGTTCATGCAGGGACGTTGCTGCCCTGTCCTGGAGCGCTCACCTTGTGTGCTGCTGGCTTTTCTACCATGATGAATTGCCAGCCCTTTGCCTGCTCAGAGCTAGCTTTGTGGATTTGTAGGCAAAATGCAAGCATCAGCTATTCTGATGGCTTCATGCAGGGTTTGTATGTGAACATTGATGTTTCAGCTTAAGTTGTTAGACTGTAAGTGGAGTCACATTTCTCAAAAAACAATGTAATTCACTTCCAGTTGATTCAATACCAGAATGACTTTACAGAAGGGTGCCTCCTATGTAGTCTTTCCTAACTAAATTTTTAGCTTTTTGTTTAAATTGTTTTGTTTTTCTATTTTCACCCTCTTAAAAAAAAAACAACCCCAAAAAAAAACCCCAAACATTTTCAAAGCATAGACCAATACTGAACATTTAATTCCAAAAGACCACCTGTTCTCGATCTCCCCCCCACACACACATCCCAGTCTTTGATGACAGAGAGGTTGGGAGGGAGGTAACTAGGGCTTCCTGCGTTATCTGGTGCTTGCTCTGTGTCTGGTCCCAGTACAGTGATCTGCTTTACCTGTCCAGTATGAGGTGCAGTTTTTACATGCATTCACAAACCACTACAGAACACACACTATTCCTGACGCCTGGATGATGCAGAGAAGACAAAGATGTGGTGTACGGTCATTGACGCTTCACTTTTAGTCTCACAGTCCCTTTAGTAGACTTTTGGCAAACATATCTGAAAGGACATACAGTGTATTGCCTCTCACTACAATTGATTTCCTAGCAAGCACTCTGACCACCCAAAGGGTGGCAAATTATATCTGATACAGCTAGCTTTGTCCAAATGCGTGGCTGACTGCAGGCAGCATTGCCCTGCTGTGCTGTGCGGGGTGGACAGACAGTGATGGTGGGCTTGCTGGGAGACTGCAGTGGAAGACCAGGTGAGGAATACATGAAAAGCAGCATCAGTTTGTATTAATATAGCTGATCTACTGGCACTGCCTGTGTGTTGTGGGATATTGACTGTGTTGAGTACACTAGCAAGGTCTCCAAATTTTGTAATATCTGCATCTTACATCCGTAATATGGGATAGAGAAGGCTGGAAGGCTGTGTGCAGTAAGTTTTTAAAAAATAAAAAACTAAAAAAATTAAAAATTTTATAAAAAGAAGATGATAGCCCTTTGGTACCCTCTCCAGGGTACCATATTTTTTCTTGTTCTCACCGGTACCTGAGGTGATAGCTGCCTGCTGTCCATGTGCTAAAGTCATGGTTGCAAAGTGCAGAATTTTTTCTGTTTCTACTCCAAGGGCTGGGTGTTTGGCATGGCTGTCATCCTTTGGTTTTTCTTCAACAACTTTGTTGCTGTGGTTCTACCAGGAACTCTTGACATGCTGAAAATGCCACAAGCCATTCAAGGGAGGTAGGCAGGTATCTTATCTGCACTATGCCAAGTGGTGAAGTATTAAGTTTGTCAGCCAAATTTCTCCATACTGGTCTACGCTGCAGAGACTGCCTGAATGGTAGTGTTACTGACATCACGGTGATCTTAGTTTATAAACGAAGCAGTTTTGTTATGAGAGGTTTGTCTTTCATTTCAGAATTTAATTTCAGAATAGGCACAATACGCAGTTGATGCAGCTTGTTCCAGCAAAAGGAGTTTTCTTGTTAATTAAAGTATCTTTCTCAAATCTGTTAAACAAAAGGCCTAAATCAGGATTATGTGCGTAATGGCTATGGATGTGCAGTTATTTATATATACATGGGCATAAGTCAAGACTATGTTTTTGACTTGCACTCCGTTTGTATGTGTCAGCATGGCTCCCAGACAGAGGTTCTGAGCTGAAGGGAAGCATTCATTCCCTGCAACTTGCTATGAATTCAATGTTTGCATGTGACTTCCCCCCTGCCCCCAAATTTGAAAAAAAACAAAACAAAACAAAAGAGCGTGGCTAACTGAAGCTTCATTTCTCGATCCTTCTTGGTGGGAGGTGGTAGATTATATTATTTTAGAAGGACGGTATGGTGAATACAGTATTTGCTATGCAGCAACTCAAATATTGAGCTTGTTTTGGAGTGTCTTTTGTGTTAGTTGAAGATACACACTTTAGGGACTTAATTTTTGTATCTTTATACGGCTGCTAGCAAAGCAGTAGTGAAATTCATTTTTCCAATGATTGCACGACATACTGTAGCAAGGGATTGGTTTTGTCCAGCAGTACATTTTTACATATTGCTGTATATCATAGATTGAAACTGAAGTCAATGAAGCATGACAGTGAATAGATTTAAGAGGGAAATAAATTAAGTTGGACAGAAGGTCTAGAAGAAATGTAGGAAAAGAGAATAAAAAAATTATTAAAGAACTCGTGACCCCTATCAGAAAACTGAATGCTAGTGGCTCTGAAGCAAAGGGAATGTACAGCTGTTCCTTAACAGGAGTAGAGATACCAAATGTTATTATTTTTCTTATTTAGATGTTAGTAAGTTTCGTCAAAATGCTGGGAACAGATGAAAATGTTCAGCAAAGACAGCAGAGCAGAGGGCAATGAAACACTGAAATAACTACCTTACATATTTAATAATTTTTTTAAGTGCTTCAACACCCTTTTTTTCACTATGTGAATCTTATACAGCAGTTCACAAACGTAAACCAAGGCTTGTGGATTTCCTGTGACCAAATACCTCTTTTCTTGGGATAACTTTTGAGGTATGGATAATACTTCTCACCTTATACATAATGGTTCTGAATTTGAAAGCAGTGCAGGAGCTTTGTACATATTAACATAACCAATTTTATGATGTCTTTAATCAAAGAAATAGAGAAGTCTTTGAGGAAAAATTAGGAAATCTTTTACAGCCACACTGATGCTAATGAAATTTAGACATTTCACTGGTGATGTTATTCCCCATTAGAAGTGTAGAGGGATTTGCATTCAAAACAGATCTCAGAAAGTGGAATCTTTATTTGCAGTTGTTTACTATTAGTTCTGTTTACATCTCTGTGTGAATGCTGCAGCTTATTTGTTATTTCATTGCTTCAACCTTTTAATGCCTTGATGTTGAGAAAATATAATGCTCAGTGCCTTTAGCATTGAGTCTGAAAAACTGGCTGCCAGAGATATGGAAATAAATGAGGTTTGATAACATTAGGAATTAAAATCATTTGGACAGAAGATGCTTAGTGGAGTAAATTGGATAAGAACCAGCTGGAAACTTGAACCTAAGTTCATCTTTTGTGTTTTTGGGGAGTAACGCAAGTTCATCAAAGTTTCAGGAAGCGGTGGGGACCGTTCCCTCGGTGGAAAGGATGCTCTGGAAGGGTTTCTCCTTGCTGCTGGAGGCAGGAGGCTGGGAGAGAGCCTTCCCAAGGGACAGAAAGATGGAGCTCAGCTCCTTCTGTGCGACAGTTACAGAAAGGAGTCTCTGAGAGGAACTGATACCTGATTAAAGTTAAGCCAGCAGAGCTGATGGATCCAGCATTAAATTTAACTTCTGGCAAGGACCCCTTGTCTTGGCAGCGGCGTTCACTACGTTATGTGAGAGGCACTTGGGACTCAGTATAGATAGCGTGGTGGTTTGAGAGAAAACAAGGGTGATTCCAACTTGGTTAATGTTGCGGTGCTATATTGGTAGCCACTTGAAATGTCTGCATACCTTGGCAAAGGGTTTCTGTTGTCTTTTCTGTTTTCTAGTGCCAGACACAGATGCTTTTCACCGCTAAGGAGGATTACAGTGAAATCTGTCTTAAGCAGTCACACAGCTGGCTCATAGCACTCAGTTTAAAGGAGGTGATCTTCTCAAAGGCAGAGCCAAATGTTGAAGATAATGATGAGATGAGTTTTTAATTCATGAAGTTGCACCATGTTTTAACTGTGGAAGACAAAAGCAAACTAATCGGACCAATGTGTTGTTTTGTTGTGCTTGGGTTGGACACGCTGGGTGGGCTCTATGTGACTGCTCTCCTGGCAGGGAAATCCTGCACGTGGAACAGTCAGGTGGAAATTCTGCAGAGGTTTGTTACTTTGGATCAAATGTTAGTAACACAGAAAAATGCGCGAAAGAGTTCGTAGAACTCAGACTTTTTTGCTGGAAAGAAAGAGGGAAAAAAATGGCACTCGGGGTAAAGTCACCGATCTCAGAGTACTTAATTGAAACAAGTTGTGAAAAAGATGCTTATTGCCCAATTTGCAAAAAATCCAGAATGAAAAAGCAGAAAAACTATCAATTTGTCTTAGTTATGCACACTGATATTAAGTAAAAATAAAAAAACTAATGCATGCCACATAAAGACTGTGCGCACAGGGGAATGCTACAGCATTCCTACAGCTAATTCCTGTAGCATTGCTGCTACAGCAGGATGAATCCTCAGCTGGAACAAAGAAGAAGAAAAGGATCTGTGTGTGTGCATGCACATGTGTGGGCACTGAGGGGGTTTGTTCAGTTTTAAAAGACCTTTGTGCCCTGCCAGCCTTCAGACAGCTGAGTGTTGGGCGAGTCTCCTACCTTAATTAAGAATAGTTTGATTGCCCCGTGTCACTACTCCAGTTGCCTCTGTGGTTCTGAGACACTGAGTGAGGGGCTCGTAACTTGTCGGGGTGCTGCTGTGATTGCCCCCACGTCGGGTAGTGGGGTGGGGGAGCTGCTGTGATTGCCCCTGCGTGGGGCATCTAGGGAACAGGCTCTGCCTGTCAGCTTTACTCTCACCTGAGGTGAGAGCAGGATTGAAGCAAGCAGTGATTTTTCTTAGTTGGCAGGGGATAAGCACTTGTAAAAGCAGGTTTTTGCAAGCCAAAAATGTGTTTTGCATATTAGAATACAACTTTCTCTATTTTTCCCTTTTTATAACTGTCTGTAGATTTAGGAGTTTGCAGGGTGCTTCCTCCTGTTGATGTTTCATGCCACTTTGAAAGGGGAACTGTTACCTTGGTCCAAAAGCAGACATGATTCGGGGCCCTGGCAGCACGAACCTGTTGCTGCGTGCTCTGTGATGGAAGTCTGCTACCGAGGGGCTCAGTCGGAAGTTGTTCCGTGAATGCCTTTTTTTAGCTTGCAAACATATGTGCACATGAAGTAAGAGTGCAGCCGTTTTGGCTTTCGAATCGGGGAGGGTGGTGAGGAGAAAGGATGTAATGGGGTTTGAGACAAAGACAGATGTTCAGTTGCAAGCGTTTTTTCTACAACTTCCTATTTAGATTTGCATTAGAGGCGGGGGCTGGGCGTATTTATGGTTTAATGAGACATTGAACTTAAGAGCAGAATATTATTCACAGGAAGAAGTGAGTTATTGCTGGTTTTCTTCTTCTTTCTGTTCAGTTACTGTGTATACTGCATGTCAGTTTTAGACATACTTCCCCCTTGAACAGTATACGCAGCTTCCAGTTGTTATGCTGAAGCTGCTGAAGGAAGGGGGTTAAAGGAGCACAGTTTTTAAAGAGAGATTTGTTTGCTGCTTGAATTCCTGCGGATACAATGAGCTTTCGCGGGAGATTCAGAAGGGAGCCCAGTGAACTGCGGAGGAAGAGAAGGACCATTAGGCGAGTGAATCAAGGAGAAATTCACAGATTAAGCTGCGTGAGTATGCACCCCTTCTTCCATCTCTTCTACGAAACTGGTAAGAAATTACAGGTCAAACACTCTTCAGACTACGTGTAGGAGAGAGTAGGATTTATTCCTTGGTGTGTACGTAGGATTGACTGAGTCTCGTCAGTCTGTGTGATGAGGTACTGAACATTGGAGAATGATTACTGAAGTCTGAGACTGAAGCGCAGGGAGGTCAGGAGTTTACAGAACTCAAGTGCATTAGGGAAACTTGTATAGCATCACGTTGTCGATCAGACATGTACTGATAGCAGCATTGTGGGATAGTCTCTCTGGCGCCTGGTAACACATGCTTGGTAGTTCCATGAAAATCCATAATGCTGCTTCTGGAGTAGAAAGTTACTCTGTGCTATTTCAGATCTCATGATCTGTTATGGGCGATTTGTGCCTCTGGAGACCAGGAGGAGGAGGAGAAAGCCAGTGTCTTCCTGCAGTGCAGGGAGCAAATGGAGAAAGTTCCAGAGCCTTTGGTGGAAAGATAGAGTGAGGTTCTGCCCCACAAGGTAGATGGCAGCTTTGCCAGTGATGTCTTTGGGCCAGGACTGCGCCTCCTGAAACTCCGCTGTGTGACCCTGGGCAGCTCAAGTTAACTGCGTTGTGCCTAAGCTTTCCTCACTGAGATGGAAATGGCGGTCAGTTTTAGGTAGAACACTTAGAGCCTTCTGTTGAGAAGCCTTAGGCAAGTACTGGTTTTCAGTGTATTCTCTTAACTTGAGAGATGACTTTATATGTCAAATGTTTAATGGCTCCCCAGAGAATAATGTGGAGCCAGTGGATCCATTTCTTCATGGCAAGAGGTGTTTGGTTTTCTTCTGTAGTAGTTTTGTATATCCAATTACAAGCTGTGTTTGTGTGTGCGTGCTGGAGGCTGTTTTGAGGCTATTTTGCGTGTCCAGTGTAACAAAGAATCAGTGATAACACACTGAAGGAGATTATTCTCATTAACATTTTTAAACAGGAAAGAAAATAACTTAGCAGTTGTAACACTTGGTCACAGATTGCTTAAGATGATCTGTGGTTCATCTAGTGGTGTTTGGGTTTTACTTGTGACTAGCTGCCATTTTGGGTAGAGACTTTGTATGGAAATGGATCTTTTTGACAAGGCTGCTTTATAGTGTGGTTCCTGCTGCCCTGAGCTGTTGGCATACAGTCGAAGATACCAAGTTTAAGCTTCATGGTCTTGGGTCCCAAGAATGAGTGCTGGTGGTGCTGCTGAAAGTGTCTAACCCTGGCGGTTCACAAGACTTTGGGAGGAGGTAGGCACTGCTGCCTGGCATAGCCTCTTAAATCCTGGTTAGGAGGGATTTTTGTCATTATTGTACAAATCTTGACTATACGTGAATAGCGCTCACCAGAAGTGTTTGAAGCCTTACAGGAAAGTATGGCTGGAAATAAAGCCCGAATGGTAACAATAAATCAGTAGCCTGCCTGCAGGTGAAGAGGAATATATTTGTTCATTCTTGCCTGTATCCTCAGATAACAGAAGCTGAGAGTTTGTTCAATTTAGTGGTGCCAAAAAACCTTTAAATTGTTGTGATGTCTAAGAGTCAATAAAATGTATCATACTCTGACCTAAAACTTAGAGCGCTTGTAACCGTGGGCCAGTTGCCTTTAACTGGAAGTAGGCAACGTGCCTTTTTCATCAGAGGCTTGTGGTTCACACTGCACTTCCCGTGACGTGGCTGGCTGCTGTAATGTCAGGGACGTAACTCAGGTTTTCGGGGGAATCTGTTCATTCTGATTTCTGTTCTTTTCAGAAATAAGATAGACTAAGATGGGGTCACTGTGTCATGTTATTCTGCAAACATATTTGTCAATAGTTTGTTTAGCCCTTAGGAAGCACAGGCACACTTGGCTTTGCTTTTGTGGCTTGTGACCTGTGTCTTTCTACTCAATGTTTCATAATTGGAGCATGTTAAATCTTTGGCCTATGGGCACTTTTTGCTATCAACCAGGAGCCAGTCTCTCCTTTGTGCATCTGTCCTCCGCACCTCCAATGCTGCGGATTTCAATGTGGTATTAGCTCCCACTGCAGCTGTAAAGGCTTTTGTATATAGGGACCTGATTCAAAGAGTGCATTTCTTAATATACTACTTTTAGACCTGTATTCTCTGCAGATGGACTTGTATTATTTGCTGGAAACTCATTTTTTGCTAAGACTAATTATGATCTGATTAGTTTTAATTGATTGTAGGTTGTTGATGGAGCTCCAAAGGTTTTGCTCTCATTTATGTTCTGTGTGTGAATGACTAAATAATTGATTGGGAGGGTAGTTGATGTCAAGGAAACGATTAGAATTTTAACGTCATTGTGAGAGCTGAGTTTATAATGGTCATGTATAGATTATACTAATTTTTACTCATAAAGCCTCTGTGGAAATACTTACAATTATTTACTCTGATATGTAGCATGAAAAATATCTGTAACTCATGAAGAGATAAGTAACTGTAGTGTAGGCAGAAAAAGGGAGATATTCATTGAGTAAAATGAAGCAGAACAGCATGCGTGAGATTTGCCCTACGGAACAATGACTTATTACTGAGTACTCTCTAGAAGTCAAGTGATATTTTTTAAAAGTTTATTTAGAGCTAATGCAAACATTTTTTTGTCAGTTGTTTTTGCTTCAGGGGCTTCTGAAGTGGTTGAGCTGCTTTCAAAAAAGCTGTTTGCTCAGTCTACAGGTCTAGGACTTCATACATCTGAATTTTAGTATTTAGGTGAAAGTGGGCAATGTAGTTCGCTTATGCACTGTGTTGCAACTTTATCATCAGACTTAAGATAGTGATCAAAGTCTTTATCTTCAGAGCATGATCTAATGAACAGACATTAGAGTTTTCCCTTTGGTCTTTAAAAAAAGAGTCTCCTATGTACTCTAAAAACAAAGTCTACTAAAAAGAAACCTTTATTTCAAATTAAAAAAAAAAGCGTTTTTAAAGACAATTCTGTGCTGTGCACAGTGTTATGCAAAATACAGCCCTGTTTTATCAGCAAGCTTGTGCCAGCTGAGCCTGGTGGCAGAGCAGGTGAGCTGGGAACACCTGGCATATCCTCCCTGTATGCAGGTGACCGTGGGTAGATCGCTCCATCTCCTGTGTTCATCCAGTTTGCACAGACGGAGGGGACTGGTTTAGTCTGATCTTGTTGCTATAATCAGTTCTATTACTGCTGTGTAGATGCTGTAGGTGTCAGAGCTGGATTTCTGCCTTTGCTATGAGGGTCATCTGAGTGCCACTTAAGGGCAAAAATTGGGAGTATCTTTTTTGTAATGTAGATTTTCCTTAGACTGCAATGACTCTATATATGTAAAGTTATATATGTGTGTGTGTGTATACACAGACAGAGTCAGAAGTGCTGTTTACATAAACTTTATACTGAAAGCTTAAAAGCTTTGGTCAAATCCACTACGTGCAGGTTGCAGGATGGTGGTGTTAACGTTCCTGTTTGTGACCATGAATCCTCCCGCCTGAGACCATGCTAGAAAAAGCGAACATGAAGCAAAGAGTGTTTACAGAATAGTTGAACTAGACTCACTCCAGCATCCCCTTTGTGGTGCCCAGGGCAGGACAATTCACTTCTTTCCTGGGGTGAAGTAATTGCCAACGAGGCCAGTGGCCCGGAGGAGCACTCCAGCTCTGCCTTGGCAAGTCCTCTCCGCTCCCCCACAGCTCCCATCCCTTCTTCCCAGTCCCCTTCCAGCACATCCCACCTGTCTGTTCAGATGTCTGTATGAAGATGAGTGAATCGCATCTTTGGCTTTTGCTTGCTTTCTTTATGAACAGATTCAGCATGGTAGCTTTAAAGAAAACCTTTTGTTGCTATAACTGCACTTTTTTTTCTGGCTAAGGTCAGGTAAGGGGAGTGAAGTGGCTGAGTGTTGCCAGGTTAGAGGTCTGTGTAAATTAAACTTAAAAAAAAAACCCTTAAGAGACTTTACAAGACTTTCTTGTTTTTCCCCTGAAGTGACCTATGGGCAAATATTTAGCCTAGGCTTCAGAAGTACTCACTGTTTAGAAGCTGTAATTTTTGACATTTTGAAAAGCCAATACATGAAATTTAATTTAAAAAATTAGCAGTTCCTTTAGAGATCTTGTTGACAGTGGTGTGATAATGCTGATTTTAGTAATTTTCTGATTAAATGAAATTTGTTTATCTCCTTCCTAAAAAGGATTTCCAGCTAGTGCATAAACACAGAGGACAAGTAAGTTGTTTCCTTGTTACCTGGAATATTTTGAAGACTATATTGGTAGTTTTATCTAATGTCTAAAATGACAAGTGCTGGTCACTGAAGATGCCCATGCATACATGCCCATGCATATACCTTCCAGATGCAGAAAGCACCGCAGCGAGGCTGCAATGCCAGGTGTTCCTCATGGCTGAGAAACAGAATTCAGGAAACACTTGTGACTAAGTTGAGTGTAGCATGAAGCATCCCCTCTCTCCCCCAGCATGGATGCTGTGCTGAACCAGCAGTCCTGTGTGGCTTGCACATTTTAACCATGAGTGAGATGGTTTTACGAGGCCTACAGCTTTCAAAATTCGTAACGAAAGCAACGATAAATTCTAACTTGAGAAATAAAGGGTAATAGAAAGAGTCGGTCCCTCCCAGTTGCCTGAGAACGGGTCTCTGTGGTTTGAGTAGTCTTAACCCTGGTTGCTCATCGGTCGGCTTGCTGGAGAAGTTACGTGTCTGTGTGCCACTGAAGTCTCCCATGGCTGCAGCTGTGGCCCTTCAGTTGGAATTAAAATGATCTGAGTTAGCTCATCCAGATGAGAGGAGTTTCCATTCTTTAAATCTTTAACACACTGTATTCTCTTACAGTAACTTTTAAAGCTGGAAAATCTGCAAAGTAGACCTTTATAGATTTTGATCCACAAAGCAATGGTAATTTCCAATGTAAGCAATTAGGATTCATCCCATCCCAGCTGTATTTGTACAGAGTAAGTCTCATTTAGAAGCAAATCCCTTACTGGTGTCAATGAGAATTTTCTTTGAATAAAGAGGCTTTAATGAAAGAAAACTACTTTTCACTTTCTTTATTCCCAGCAGGATCTTCCACAGTTTTCCCTGCTTGTGTGCTGCTTAAGCTGATAGGTACTATAGCATTTTGGAAACTAATTTCTGAATCACTAGGAATTTGGGGGTTTGAATCTTTTTGTAATTCTTTGCAATTTTCTCTGTACCAAAATCTTGTGGGAACTGGCAGTCCCCTTAATAAAATTTATTGGCATGTCGGCTTCACCACTGACACTACAGAGTGTATCAGTTGTGCTGTGCAGCCCTGAAAGACTGGCTGGGTTCTTTCCAAGCGCGGTTCTCCAAGGTTTACTGAAAGACGTGACAAATTAAACATTTTGGACATGACAAGTGAGTGTGTTTTAGGGTGAAAGGGAGGGGGTGTCACAGAAAATTTTCTTTGTACCACTAATTTTAATAAATTTGTTGACTGTGGATCACATACTGAGCCAAATGTAGCCTTTATAACATGGCCAGAGAGTTTGTTGACTGTAAATAGATGCATACCAGGCCAAGCAATCATAAAAATGGTGAGGTCTAAAATAAGAGGAACCATCTGCCTGCTGGTTCTGGCCATGCTTCCCTGTCCTTTCCCTGAATACCTTTTGCAGGGTCTGAATTTCCTCCCCCATGCTTGAAATGCAAAACTTATTTTCCGTAAAGAAAATCCGTAACACTGTGTGGAGTGTGTTGGGAGTGGAGAGACGGTGAGAGCATGTTGAGTTGATGAGACCTGTCGCTCCCAGCTCAGCTGCTTGCGGGTGTTGGGGACACCACAATCCCCACGTGGCTGTGCTGTCTCTGCTCACTGGGTGCAAGTGCTGCCACGAGACTCGCTGCCAGGAGCACGTTGGGTCATCTGGCTGCTCACCCATGATCTCAGCTGGTGGGGGAAAAGTGTGCGCCCGGCGCAGATACCCTTCCCGTGGAAATCACACAAGGCATCAAACTGCTGTACTGCCTTCTGGTGCATAGAGACTTATGTTGGTCCTACAAAAAAGTAAGTTTTGGTGACTCCGTAAAAAGCGAATGGTTTTCTGTCCTCAGCTTCAGCTCCTTGAATATTCAGGCAACTGTGGCTAGCATGCCTCAGAGCTGCTGGGCAGTCTGTATCACTAGCACATCTGAAGACAGGGTTAAATTCAGCCTTTACACTACACCTCCTCCAAAAGTCATGGAGTCCCAAGTATTCTTTAGCTTCAGTTTGGACAGACTTGGCAAAGGAATATTTAATTTAAATTGGCCCACCCTCGTGGAATAAAATTAATGACATATATTAACCATATAAAAAAAATCTGAAGTCATGTATTATGCCAGAGACAGTGTTTAACTGGGGAAAGGAAAGGAAGAACAAGGCATGTGAGAAGCACTTCACATTGATGTCATCCCAGAAAGCAATTCAATTTGCTGTTCTGAGTTTTAGTAGGGTTGGGCTTGGTTAATAGTATCATTGAGAAGTCTATAAAAAAATGAAGGAAGGTGATGCTGATATTCCAGTAAGTGGCCCTTTCTCTTTTAAGTCTGCTCATTTCAGTATTTCAAATGATACTAGAATGAATGGTAATTTTGTATACTGGAATGAGTTGCATACTAGAATGAATACTAGAATGAATTGTGATTTTAGGCAAGCCATAGCTTGGATGAAATATAAGACCAGAGTCCTGCTTGATCTTGACCAATCTGGCCATCACAATTCTTTTGACTCTTTTTATGAACATGCAGTGGATCCTCCTGTCATGAAGATATTTTGGTCCAGGTAACTGAAGTCCATCAGCTTAAATTCATTCTGTGTATCTGTTTCTTTACTTTCCTTCTTCCTGGCATGAGAAAGAGAAGAAATTCATTTAAACATCTGTACTAAATTCAGTAAATTTTAGATACTCAGGATTTGGTGTCAGGGAATAATGCGTCATTAAAGCATTAGGAAATCATAGCATTTGGTATAGTTTATTTTTAGAATGGGGAAGTGCTTGGGATGACTGTCCAGAGACTACTGATCTCTGTTACATCATTTCTTCCTTTAGTGAGTGTTTGCAGAAATACAACTTCAGGAGGATGATATATAAGTCATTTTATCCTATAATTGTGAAGAGAAGAAGAGTACTAGCATCAACGCGCAATGCCTGTGCAGCTGAAGTCAAGCCAGGTACCATATCTGTTTCTGTAAAATCATTTATGTGGATATTTTTGGTCATTATTACTGGGAAAAATAATGCTTGTGTACCTAGACCAGAAGATGATGGCGATCAAACTGTGCGTCACTAGTGGAATCTGGGCTGTTTCACCCACGTGAAATCAAGCAGTGATTACCCCTCTGTGGTGTTGGATCTCCTCACCATTCAAAAAGAGTTCGGAAAAGTTGGCTGAACAACATACAGAAGTACACTCTACAACACTCTCAGGGTGTGAAGTAAATGGTATTGCTGTGAGTGCTTTAGCAGGTGAGGAGTTGGAGAATGCCTTTTTACTAGATGTATTCACAACCGTTTCAGTACGACTAAATGTAATTCATTACTCACTTGAGATAGAGAATATAAAAAGCATTATAAAAATCCAAGCCAGCATAATTCGATCTTGGCATGGATTGCTAGGTTAGTCTGTTTCCAAAAAGAACAGACAAGTTAAATTGAGAAAAGGCAGCACTATGGTTATTAAATTAGCTTTAAATCAGCCGTACTCATTTACAAACCTCTGCTAGTGTTCGCAGGGAGAAGTTCGCTAATCCCAGCATCACTGCTTCTGTCTGACTGTGACAAGAAAACTGAGCAGTCATTCCACGCCTTCTAGAGATAAACTGCTAACTGAACCAGCTGCCACTGCCCATGCAAATGCAATACTAAGCATCGCAGTGCTAAGCTTTGCCCCATCCAAAGTGCTGGCTCTACAAGGGATGGAGTCGGTGTCCACACTGCATAGTCTTAAGGTTTGTAAGAACATGCAGAATTGATAAAGAGAGGCATCGTGTTTATTATATTGTCATGCTTGACGTTGGCAGGGAATGGACTAGATTATCTCTGCAATCGGTGTATTGATGAGGATAGGCTACTACTTGCACCTCTGATTTAAGGAAGTCGGAATAATACAGTATTGCATTTTATACAGGATTTTGCTGTAATGCCATAGAAGGAAGAATGGCATTTGTTATTGCATCAGTAGAAAAGTATCTCCATAAATATTGAAGTGCTTCACCAAAAAGTTTTGCAGTAATTTTGATAATGTCACATCTGCTTATCTTTAGTTACATTTTGGATGTGTGAACTTTCTCATAAGACTTCTCTGTTAACATCTGTTAAAATGTTTCCATCAGATCATGCACTTTGCAGCGTGAGAGCAAGAGAATTAGTGCTGTCGGAACAGTGATGTTTGTATGCTCGCTGTGTTTCTCTGCTTCGGGGTTTTCTCGAGTTGCATTCTTGTCTCACATAAATGACTTTGCAGCTGTCAAAGAGAAGTTTTCCCCTGGAGTGTTGCAGACAGCTCTCAGGAGTGGCTTTCTGACTGCTGCCAGTTTCTGAAGAGAAAAGAGAGGCCAATGTGCCATAGCTTACTCTGCCTCCCCTGCACCTGAACATCAGTGTGACGTTAATTTTGGAGGAGATGTAGCTATGCTCACCCCAGCCTCGCAGGGATTTCCAGGGGGAAGAAGGAATACCACTTCATTCTGCCAGCCCCAGCAAAAAGGGTGGTTTCCATTGGCGTAGAGAACCTGCAAATGCCGCACATTTTTATGGCATTCCCCCATATTTCAAGAGAAGTCCCAAGATTTGTGGGATTCCCCAGCTCGCTCTTAGTCTGTGACTTCAGTAGGAAGGTGGCTACTTATGGCATTTGCTTACTTTATGGCTTTTTAAGAGGTTTTGAAAGCTAACATTCATGACATTTCCAAGGAGCATCTGACCTAGATTAATATTGTGTTGACACATCTCTGGTTTTGAAGAGTGGACATTTATGGTTTCAATGGCACATCTGACTTATTCAAAGTTGAGATTGTTGCAAAACCATTAGCCTAACAGTATCTGCTCTAGGAAGGGAGGGTTCTCAGTGTAGTCAATGTCACAAACTTTCTGCAGAAAACGTACATGTTTTAGTGAAACTGCCACACAGGAAAAATGCCTGCATGAAACACTTGTACCTCATAAGTATCAGTGCATGTATTTTTTCACTTTTACTTTGAGTTTTCTTGTAAGTGGCTGCTGTAAGGTTTCCAACTGCACGTAACAGTTACACTGCTACAAGTTTGCTTTCTGCTAAACTTGGACTGAGTGAACTTTGTTCAGACCTGGGCATCGTCCCTGAAATGAGTGGTACAGCAGAGATGGTACCCTCAGTGTGCACTGGTGTTTTCTCTTCATGTTTTAACTCCTTGAAACTTATGTCTATATAGGGATATTTAATAAATAGATACAATGGTAGATTTAATGAAGGAGAGTCTAAAACTTGTGGCTAAAGGATACTGTGGTGACACAACATAACTTGAAAGGAAAGGAGAGTGAGCTGTGCGTGGTGGGATGGTTGGATGAGCCCATTACGCTACTGTGGAGAACCGCTGTCAGTAAACGGCAGACTGAAACCTCGGTAAAGAATACGGCTGCTACTCAACCCAAGCATTTCTTGAGCAGGACTGGATATTAATGTGTCAACTGGTACTGGCCAGGGCCAAGTACTGTCTTGGGACAGTCTAAGGTAACGTGACTGGGTTAACGTGAAGTCTCATGTGTCCTAGTAGGGTGCCTTGTCTTACCTGAATGTCACACACTGCTATACAGTCCTGTCACAGAATCTAAATTAAACTTTAAAGCTGTTTCTTCCCATTTGGGCCTTTTGTGTTTTACAGTGGCCTTCCTCTAGATAAGTTTGTTTCTTCTGTTAAACAATCGCAAGTTTTATTTCTAGTCAGTCTTCCTTTTGTAACTCTAAGGCAAGACTAACAACTGTCCTTGTATGTCTCCTGATTCATCTAGGAAGGAATCTAGCACAGTATCTGTGTGTCAGAATCCCTTTTTATTTTATTCATACAGACAGATCTTTTAGTGGTTTCATGGGAGTTGGTAAAGATACACCATATTTAGGTAGGTCAAGTATTGCTTCTCTTTCCTCCTCTCCCTTGCATCCCACAGCAACATTCATGAACCAGTTTCCTTGGGAAAGAGCTTTAAAAAGTCCTATTTATTACTGTTATGTGTTGATCTTGTCTATCTTGTACAAGTCTTTAATGTCTAAGCGTCAGTAGATAGTGCTTTTGGCCTGTGAATGCTAAATACTAATGATTTTTAGAAGTTTATTAACTCTTAAGCTGGCAAATGGGACTAAGAGAGTTAATAGGCTGAACTGTTGAAGGAACAGCTCCAACTTTTTAAATGGTATCTCCATGCTTGGAGGTTTTCAAGACTCATTTCAGCAGGGGGTTGGAGTAGATGACCTGCGGAGGTCCTGAGTTATTCTGTGATTCTATCATAAGCTGTTCAGCAGTTGAGTAACTTTCTAGGAACGTATGTATCCAGTGTTTTAATCTATTTTGTATGGCGATGTAACTGATACTTAATTAAACTTTTCATAGATGCATTTGATACCGAAGGGAGTCTTGAACTTAATATAGAAGGGAAACAGTGTTCACAAGGGCTGGGGAGAAATCTTGAGATGACTGTAATTACTGGAAAAACAGGAACTCTCTAGAACGAAGTCGAAAGAGGGAGAGACTTGTATATTTGGACCATTATATGTATAATGGACCATATGTGAATGAGAAAGAGAATCAAATATGAGGGAGAATCATGAGATTGTCCATTGGAGAAATTTCTTTTATGGAGATGTGAAAGCTTTCTTTTCTGATACACCATGTTTTTGGTTTTGGGAAGAGGGAGGGAAACTTTGTATTATTCTGGATAGCACGGTGTGAGAAGAGTGAGTAAAATGCAACTTACTTAATGTCCGCCATTGCATCAGACTGAAAAATTGTTCTGCAGAAGTGTTTCTGCATTTGCTTTCCACTAGTGTCCTTTTTCTCTCTCATACCTGCTTTTCCATCCCTTCTCGCAGTTCTCTTGCCCTTTCTCATTTACTCTTTCTGATGCTTACATCTTTGGGTTAAGCAAATGTTGTCACTCTAATATGTAACTCTTTGTTTAATGTATTCTAGCATGTCAGATGGGCTTATCTTTTTCTATTTTTGGGTTGTATTTCGAGACAGTGTGACTTTACTTTTGTTTGGCTGTTCCTATGGTGGTTTCTTACTTTACCACTGTTAGTACTGTTACGATGATACTAATCACACTTCTGACAAGAAAAACCATGGGGATGGGTGCCAGATGGTTTAATCCAGGAGAATAACCTTGGATTATTATCAGGAAAACAATGTGGTGGCACTCACAAGCTACCAGCAGTTCAAAAGGTGGGACTGTGTGAGACAGTGAAGAAATTAGTAGGTTACTTATTCTAAAACATATTAGCTCAAAGTCATATCTATGTCCAGTTCAAATTGTGTCCGTCCATCTATTTGCCTGCATGTATTTACGGAGAAAGAGGGAGAGTGTTTCTGAGAATGACAGGTAAGTTATTGTGGTGGGTTTGGTCTCTGTGATGAGCTGTCAGATTGCTCTTGAGTTATCAGATGGAGAGTGACTGTTACAACTGGCCCAGCTTCCTCACTTCCACTGTTCTCACATGAGCTCAGCTGCAACAAGATGGGAAGAATGGAGGGGGGAGGGAAGAAGTTAACTCATACTTTGGTGTAAAAAAAAGGAAAAATGCAGGAGATCTCAGTTTATGAAGGGTGAGGAAGGCAAATTTGAGTGTAGAGAGGTTACCTGATCTTTTCTTTTTTTTTTTTCCACAGCAGGAAAAACCCAAACTCTTGGAGCCTTTGGATTATGAAGCTGTTATCACAGAGATTGAACAAAATATTGGGGATAACCAGTTTAAGGATCTGATACTATTCCCCGACGATGACTTTTCAGTAAGTACAAGGCAAATATGTGTTATTGTTTCTCTTAGGTTTGTCTGCTCATTTATTGCTAGAGGGAGAGCTAGAAGTTGCCCAAGGGCTCTCTTAAGATTTTCTTAATTTATGCATAATGCCTTACTTCCCTCCCACCAAATTCACTCTGTTCTTTCTCTGACCTTTGTATATGAGTGAATTTACTGCTCAGGATTTAGTTAAAGCTTGAAGCCCTGGTTGTTCCCAAATATATTTCAGGAACTCAGAAAACATGTTATTCCATAACGTTTACTTGTCTGTTTACTCAGCACAGTGGTAGTTTGGTTAGTGCTGAAATCTCTCCCTACTATTATAATGTGATTTAATCACACTTTGGTAACTTACATCCAGTCTTTCTGATCCTATTCTGTTCAACGTATTTGGCCACTAGAATCAGACAACCCGTGATTCCCAGCCTTCTGCTCAAAGTCAGACTTTTTAGACGGTGGCAGTGACATATTTCCAGTCTGTGCCGTTGCTGACATTAGATTGCATGAGAAAGATAAATCCAAATGGACTTGATTTTTGTTTGGTTTTCAAGTTGTCTTAAATTCTTCTTCAGTGGGGTTTGAGATCCGGCATCCTGAGTGATGGGGGGCTGCAGAGTCCCCAGTGCTGCAGCAGGCTCCCATGGTGGGATGCTGAGAGGCAGTGGATACCAGAGTCCACAGCAGTGGAGCTGCCTGACCTCATCCCAGGTTCCCCATTGCTTGTCCTGGCAAGCTGCAAAGAAAGGGAGAACCTGGAAGTCCAGGGCAGCCCTCACCATGGCAGGGATGGGGCAGCTCGGGAGGGCAGGGGCTGCCATCCGGGCGGCTGGGAGGTGTGCTGCCAGGCAAGTAAGCTGGCAGATTGTCTGCATCTTATAGCAACTTCTTCAGAATCAACCGATCTCTGTAAAAGATTTAGATTTTGATGAATAGGCATTCTTTAATGGAAATACATTTCAATTTGTGACCAATTGTAACTGCTGTGTGAGGGCCCTTCCCATCAGCTCATGGCACTGCTACTATCCTGTGGGGCCAGCTTAATCTAATCGACTGCTTTGTTTTACTAAATGGCTCTTTTTCCTTGGTGGCATTAGCTGAGTTAATGTGCTCCTGGGATTGAGAGAAAACTAAACAGACTAGATTTCCTCATCATCATTAATTCCTTTATCCATTTTGCACATTTATGAATTTATGAAATTGAAATTTAGCATTATAAATCTGACTAGACATACTGTGGGCTGTCACAAGGCCCTTGAGCCCCTTGATTTAAAGTAACTGAGCTCAAGTCAGTGGAGCAAACCCTCTCAGCAAAAGAAGAATCATGTCCTACTGCTCAAGACCTCTGCCGGTCAAACTATATTTTCATATCCTTACTGTCATTTCATTTTGAGCAGTTGCTGCCTGGCTTTTAGTAGCTAATTCTATTTTGTTTCCTCTGTGTTACGCTTTGCAACTGTTCTGTGTAATCTGTTTCAATTAAAAAAAAAAAAAAAAAGAAGAAAAGATTAGGACAGATGGGAGAAGCGCTTGTGTAGTAGAGGTGGCCTGTATTCATAGAAGAGCAGAGGCAGTGGTAGGTAGGGTCCATATCCTTGCAGTAAACCTGTCTCTTTTCTTTGTTACCTTCTGTTGAAGTGAGCTGCAGTAACAAGAGCCTGTGCCCCCAGACAGGACTGCAGAGCTTTCATAGCACACAGGTTTCTCAGCTGCAGAGTGTCTATTTATAGCCCTGCTCCTTCCTGCTGAAATATCACCTGTGCACAAAAGTCTGGATCGGCCATTTGAGTAGAAAGAAATCCACATCTGACTGAATTAGGAGGAGCTCAGGCTGGCTCTGAGTGTTACTTAATGTGATAATGCCCCAGGAAATGGTGGACATTACTGTTTAACTCCTAATGGTTACAATTGCTTCAGACTTTGTGGCTCAGTGTTGATGCAGCCCCAGTTTGGGCCTGTGTGTTAGGACATCCTATGGGTAAAAGTCTCTTCAGACTGAAACCCCACCAAAAGAATTAGCTGAGGTAGTAAGCATAAGAGAAAATTCTGCTTTTAATAATGGTTTCCCATTTCCAAATCTGTAGTATTCACTGCATGCGTCAGATATGGGTCAATTACCATCATAGCAGCTGTACTGTCTAGTCTTTTGTTTCATCTCAGAATTGCTTTCTCTCTTTGAACGCAATTCAAAATCTTGTGAGAATAACTACATTCTCTACATGTGACAATCTCACAAGATTTTTCTTGGTCATTTCCAATGTCTTACGAGAAGTCTATCGAACAGCAAAGAATTCTTGGTATCAATCTGAACCTGATAGTATTCCTCCATTTCCCTGCATTTCAACAGAAGAATACCAGATGTATACATTACAAAGATGCATTCTGTGGTTTTACTCCAGCTGGGAAAAAGATGCTTCACTTTTTTTGTAATTATGCTTAATAATCCTTTAAAAAAAAAAAATCAATTCACATCAGTTCCACTTTTTGTTTTCCTAGCAATGCCTTGCTTGCTAACTCTCCTCCTGCCTGCCCAAAGTCCAGTTTCCCTTTGAGAAAAAACATGTCAGCTCAGCTTCATTTTTCACCTGCTCCTGGACCACATGAACAAATTACCCTTCTGTTGCTGTGCTGTGAAATAACGGCCAGTGAAATTTCTGCAGCCACACAGCAACTGTGTGGAGGAAGGATCTGCAGAGCTTCACAGGAGCTCCCTGTCACATGAATAGGAGCTTGCACTGTGCTGCTTGGTGGTAGTATCCTTTCATAAGTATTTTTTTCATCCTTTCTTCATGTCACCGTTCTTAGGAAATTCACTGAACTCCCAGCAGTCTCTTATCAAATCTCTCCAGGATCTCAAGTTTTGCATAGAATCATTGGTGCCCTCCCTTAGTGGCAACAGGATGCTAATACCTGTTAATATTAGCTAATGCTTTGCTAATACCTTTGATTGTGTGGAGGTTAGTAACTAAATATATGTTAACAATATGTTGATAAATATAAGTTAGTTGTCATGAAAAGGTAGCTGAAAGTATTAAACAGGTACTTCAGTTTGATATGGTATAAAAGCATGTTAAACTCTCTAGGTTGTGAAAATTTGTTCCTTCTTCTCTCCCCACGTACTGTTTTTTAAATCTCTGTTTGAAAAGTGGAACTCAGACTTTCTTAAACTAATTGTATAAATATGGCAACAAAAGTTGTTCGTTGGTATACAGAAATTCACAACAGATACATTTTGAAGGGGAGAGGGCAAGAGTAGGCAATGATGCTGCCTCTTCACATGAAACAGAGCACATGTGCCATAGGGGCAACTCTAAGTGCAGGACAGCGTCCTTGGAAGTAACCCTGTAAACCTGACTTATTTCTAAGATCAGAAGTTACAGTGGTGAGATCATGGGTTATTCTAAATAGCACATGACTTACCTCCCACTTACCCATGTGCTAGGCAATACCTGCTCATCCTTAGAGGAGCAGAAATCGAGTCCATTATTCTCATGACTAATGGGGTATGGGTATCCTTGACGTGCAAGTTCGCATCGTCTGGAGGGAGCAGGAAAGCAAGAGGTATCTAGACAGAGGGATGCACTCCAACATTTAAATAGAGAGAGCTAATGCAGTCAGCAAAGCAAACACTGTGTGGGCAAAGCATAGCCTCTCACACTGAATGTGACTTGGTGAGTGATGGGACAAAGTCTGTCCTTTAAGTGTGCTCTGTGCTTGCTTTCCTTTCGCTTTGCCCCCACGCACGTCCCTGCTCGGTGAGGCCTGTGCTGGGACAGCAGACAGCAGCCCGTCGGGAGCCCTGTATAGTGACAGTGTTTGCACGGTGGTATTTCTACATCAAAGTTGCATCTTGTCTATCAAATTAAAAAGCAGGATTAACTCATTACAGTTTTTGGTAATGTTAAGTAAATCTGTTTGCTTGGATGAAAATGGGGCTGAGCAGCTTTTCTTTAGAGAGATTGAATCTAAACATTAGCATACAGGAACATTTCTGCCGGTATGCGGTTAGCTCTCTTAGAAGGGCTGCCTTTTCAGGAAGTAAATATAATCATTTTTGATGCATCTGTCTAAAGATTTGACCAGTAGTAACATGTTTTCAGACTGAAAGCTATTAGAATAGATTCAGAATGAAAATATTTGAAATGGCTAATGGAGTTTGAACTCCATTTTCAAATACTAAAATCGCCGTGTCAGTGGGAAGCAGACACTGTCTGAAAACCCTATTCCTAATCAGTCATTGATAAGGAGCAATATTAACTTATGGCTTTCATTGTAGAAAGTGGATGTAGCAAGAGAGGGCGCTTAATTAAATTGCACCTTATAACACCTGGTGCCAACACTTTATGCAAATGAGACAGCCTGGCTGAATGCCAGAAATTATTGTTGGATACAGGTTATTTATATAAAATAGATTAAAAAAATAATTCAGAAGGATTATGGAATTTGATATTTTAGGCTGATACCTGTGTTATCTCATTATCACAGTTTGCCTGAACAAATGAGAAGATAGTTGGCCTCTGATTTGAACAGACAATTGCTATGGTTGCATAAACTTTAGAAAATTAGGCTTCATTCAAAGCACATTTATAAATGCTGAATTCTGTAAATAAAATCCTTTATTTTTTTGATGACCCTTTCAGAAGCACTTAGTCTGTTGTTGAAATTTAGTTGTTTTCTGAAGTAAAAAAGGTTATAGTGAATACATGCTGTGCCTGATCAGCCTTTAAGAGCATTTAACTTTGGAAGTAACCAGCTATGAACAGGAAGTGTTTTTGTGGCAAGGCTTTTGCAGCTAAGTGGTTAAACATAAGTAATTCTCAGAAGGGAAGTGCTTTGTAGTTTTTAAAACAAGTTTAAATATAACAATACACAAGATTTTCCATGTCCCAATTCGATGTAAATAAACCTGTGATATTCTTTGGCAAAGCCTGCAAATGCCACAAGCCCAATGTTACCTGATTTCTCCGTTTTGCACGGCTATGTTTCTTTATTTCAAGTGCAGTCTTGTTGAGGAGGAACATGGGGGAGTGTACCACAGGCAAAACAGTGGGCTTGAGTTACACGTCTTGTTCAGCTGCAGTATTTTAACAAGCTGTGTAAGGGAAGGGAGGCACAATGACCCCATTAAGGCAAATCTTAGCTGTCTTGGTCAGTGTGTTGGTGTCAATTGACAAGAAGCATTGTATTAGGTAAAAAAAAATTGACTTGCTGTATGTCTTAACTAAAAATAAAATACTGGAAACTATCTTCTGCATAATACATGGGGCAGATGAGTTTTGTTGTGGGCAAGCAGAAGAGGTTGCTGGTCTCTCTGCAGCTTAGTCACCATCCGGACAGGGTCAGTGCGAGGTATAGAGTGTGTAACACATCTCTTTTCTTGCGGCCTCCCACTCTGCCTTAGTCTGGAAACAGCAGCTGATACCACGGAACGATGACGTGCGTGTTTGTGGCTGCTGCTGCTGGCGGCGGGGCCCCAGCCCTGAGAACTCTCTATGACGGACCTCAGGGGCATCCGTGGGTTTTCAGCTGTGCTCAGGCATTGCATCTTGGGGCCGCTTAAAAAAAAGGGACTTAAAATGTCATAGATGTGTGAAGTAAAAGTAATGAAGCACATTCCAGAGACTGTGTGTACTGTTGGGAGGTCCCTAAGCAACCAAGGATTCAGACATCTTTGTTATTACTAAAAGTGGCCTGAAAATTCATTCTTCTTTATCTGCTCTCTCTTTTACTCATGGACTAAATGATTGTGCAAATCTCCGCTGCATGCGGGCTTTGGTAATACGGCTGGGTAGAGCCCAGGAACCTGCATTTAGGAAACCGCACTTAGCGTGTCAGAACAACAGGGGTTTTTTCACTTTGTGGTGTCTACAAGTGGTGTCACTATCGTTATTTGTGGGAGCCAAAGCGTTTTAATCACATTGTATCCTGAGCTATCCAGATGAAACAGAAAAAGGTTGGGGAATCCCATTACGTTTGCATCTGCCTGAGTAATACATGCCTTTCTTTCATAATTACTCATATGGAAAGTGATAGGTGGTCTGTGTAAGCTGTAAGGAAAAATGCGGTCAATAATATCCAGGAAATTGTTGTGTAGAGTCTGGGTGCTTCAATTTGTAGAGAAAAACCATCACTTTTTAGTATGAAACTGAGGCTTGAGAGGAGATCCTCCAGGGGCACAGTAGATATTGCAGACTGCTTTGTGGTATTATTAAACAGTGGTTCTTCATACTAAACCATTCATACACCGTAGGCCTTCCTCCAGAAATCATGAGCCTTTCTGCAATGGAAGAGAAAATGAGCTTGGGAGATCAAATTCGTCTTGGTGGAGTTACTCCATTGTAACTGAGAGCAGCATAGTCTGGTCTGCTGGGGTTTGGTTTTGTTTGTTTTCCCCTCTCATGGCAGAGAAAATGAGTGGGCCAGATCTGTGAATTAATTCAAAATACCCTAAAGCTTCATCTTGCGTGACTTTTGCAAAGTGGCTGCCTTGCCTGACCTCAGCATGGGGGCCCTGGGTCACACAGAGGAGCACTGCTGGTGGCCCTGGCCTCTTCTTGGCCTGGTGGGAACTGAGGGGAGCTTGGCTCCTTGTGGAGACCCTCTGGAGGTCCACTTCTCTGTGTGGTTTCCTGCTGTGGGGCCTGACGAGCCAGCTCAGTCAGGAGCTGCTTTCAAAAAAATGTCTTAATTTCTGCATCTTCTGTTGAGTCTGAAAGGAGGTTGCAGGAAGCATCAGGAATCCCACGTCAATCCTGCTCTGCTGTCTGCACCCATGGATGGAAGTGGCCCACGGAGAAGCTGTTGCCTGGTTCCAGTCACTCTCCGACCATCGAGCTCTCCTGTGGCAGTCCTTTTGCAACTTATTGGGAGGACTCTGTGCTCCTCTCTTCTCCTTCCGAAAGAGTCAAAGCTCCTAGTTCTGTTTCCATATTCCTTGCTGAAAAGGCATGAGGTGCAGAAGGGAAGTGGAGGAAGCAAGTAACACTGTTGGATTTGGCGTGTCTTTCTGGGAGAGGATGTAAGGAAGATTTGATGACTTTTTTTGTCCGAAACCTCAGAGACTAAAGCAAGTTTACTTGGAACAACGTTGTTCCCAGAAATCTGTTCAAACACTGCTCTTGCTTGTAATTAATGCTTTAGCTGATAGTATTGAATAGCGTGTGTGGGCAGGAGCTGGGTTGTAGTTGTTGGTGTACATGTGTATTGGCTGCATGACAAATTGAAAAATGCAAGCTGTAATAATAAGATTCTTAACCTCTTCATGAGACAAAACTGCTGTTCTGTCACTCTAATTTTCTTTTTTTTTTGTTTATTGTCAGACAGACACAATTTCACTGGAAATCCGGACGCTGTATCCTTCTGTACCTGAAGATGCAGAACAAAAAGCAGAAAATTTATTTGTTAAAGAGGTAAATATCTAGTGTGTGTGCCCTTTAATTTTAAATAAAAACAAGGGTTTGGGGGAGGCTTGCTATGATTATAATGAACATTTTTTTTCTTTTAGTATTGTTCAGATGATTTGAATCAGGTTTGAATTTTGGAGGCCAGAAGGAGGGGGAGGGTTAACAGCATATCTGCAGGTGCCTATTCTGAGATATTTGTATCAAGAAAAATTGCAAATGCACTGTATCAGCTTCTCATTCTGCTGTGTTCCAGCTGCATTCCCTGTCGCTACTGGTCCACTGATATTGATGTTGGTATGTTTACATGAGTGCTAATCATTGGTGATCTAAATGCACTTTGCATTTGAAAATATTGATATCTTTCAAAAAAAGATAACTATTTGACACTGTTTTAGACTGTTAGAGTTATTGCGAGGTATGTATCTGATTTGGAGGTATATATTACATCTATCTGAGGGGTAGTTGCCCTGCAAAGGATGTGTAGGGGTTTGTATTTATTGTCAGTATTTAAAGTCTTCTCTACATTCATAGCAGAAAGTCAAGCAAAGTTCTTCCATGGCAGTTAGAGCCCCACCAGGAGTGATTAATTGTTCTACCTTTAAAAAAAAACTATAGTTGTGTTGTTTCCATACCTGATCTCAGATTGTAGGAGGTTGCTCTTCCTGCTACCTCCCTCAGGGATATTTCAGGTTGTCACTGGTTTTATCATTTTGAAGGACGTTGGAGGTGCTGGGTGCACTGTTCAAAGGAATTTACTTTTGATGGCTCCCTGAACCTTCCCATCTTTCACTAGAGATGTAAAGTATAGCTCATCATTTGCATTAACAAAACAGATTTATGAAACCAAATTTTCAGCCAGCTTCTATAAGGGATTTAAATCCAAGCACTTAAAATTAGCCCGTAATGTGTGTATGCTCTGCCTTTTTTTCACAGATTGGGATTTTTCACACCTGGCTTCCTGCTTTGAATGAGTATGGGCTATTTCATATGTACTGTAACTGCAAGATAATTTGTGGGGGAAAAGTCAGTTGCAGATAAACACAGGGATTAGAAAAAATAAAATCCAAGATTAGGCAGAACTGCAGCTGTTGAACTGTATGCAATGAGGCATTTTACAGGCTGGCCCTGTTTCTCTCCCGCAGGTCTAGAAAGAGCAATAACAACTTAGTGCCAGCTCAAATTGCTTGAACCTTGCGATCTTTCTCTATCTGACAGTACGGTTAAGAGATAACATAGCTTGTGGAGTTATCTACCTTCCCAGAAACCTCGCTGCCCTTTCAGCACTTTGGGGTCTGCTTTTTATTTTAAGGTCCCACAAGTTGCAAGGCCAGCATTGTGCTCATGGCTTTACAGGGAAAGTGATGGCTCTAAAAATGGAACATAGCACACGATGTCTGGGAATCATTATGGCCGAGTACTCCAAGAGGATACTAATGACAACCTGGTAAAATACATATTAGGCACATCTATTAGCTTTCACTGCAATACCAGTGAGCCAAGGAGAGGGGGAGAGAGTAGCAAAGCAGTGGAAAAAAACAGTACTACAGAACTAAGGCTGTTCATGGAATCGTAGCAGGATAAGACCCTCTTTTAAAGTAGTAATGCATGTGTTCCATTTTGCCACAAAGCCAGAAGCTATATATAAAAGAAATTAAGCTCCAAGAAGAGGATGGTTTCTAGTCCAACATTAAGTAAAACTGAGCATGGGGTGCTGTGAAGTTCCGTGATTGTAGTCCACTGCAGCAATTGCACACATCTGTACTGACCCAGCAGCAGTCTGTTGTGTTCCAGGCTGGTGCTCAGCACTTCTGGATAGATGTGCAGGAGTGGAGTTCATGACCTTCCCTTATTTTTTTGGAGCTTTGAAAAAGCCAACACTTTACTCAGTGAAGGAGTCTCATCTTTCTTCAAATATACTATGATAACGTGAACAGTGAAAGCATCCATCTTGTACGTACTTGACTATCTGTTGGTCAGCTGGACTTGTTACAACCCAAGATCAAGTATCTAATTTGTGATCGGACTGTTGGGGAAGCTATACAAAGGCAATGAACAGCTTCATGTCGCTGAAGCTGTTTTGGTGTTCCCCATGTGGTAACAGCTATCTCCGACCATTAATGTATATTACGCTATCTCAGTAGTTTAGCAAGTTGTGACACAAAGACATGGAGCAAGTCAGTTAACCACAAATGAAGGATGCTGTTGAAGGTGAAGCTAATTTTGTTCATATGGTGCATTGTGAGGACATGGTACTGAAACTATTTCAAGTGCTCAGATCCATGACCTTCTGTCTCATCCTTCTGGACATTTGGTGGTGTTCAGATAGCCTTGTCTGTAAGGTACTGCTAGGTCATTTAAAAGGGCTGTCAGAAGTTTGTGATAATGCCTTAAAACCCTATGTGTCTCTTCCTGGGCATTTGCTTCCTACTGGTGACAGTAGGAAGGCTTTACTTCCACCTCTAGCTCTCTCATTGCCAGAGTCCTTCAAGGATCAGGTTTTTTTCCCCAGCCCTTGCCAAAATCCATGCATATGACAGCTTGGGGATTTGATCAGATTCCCTTTGCTCAAGTGGTCGTAAACAGTACTTACAGGCACGCCAGGATGACTTGATTGCCTGTGCAATATCGGTTTATGGATGCAAAAGAGCTCACAAGCCAGATGAAGAAAGAGGAGGCTGATGTTGCTGAGGAACAACTTTCAGTATGCATAGCATTTGATGCTGTCCACCTGTAGTGGAAGGTTTGTGCCTCTAGTTGTCTAATCCAGTTCTCTTAATACTGCTTTTAGATTCCTCAGTAACCAAAACCTTTCACTGTTGGTAATGTTCAGATGTTATGGTAATGGGTGAGGCTGAAGAGTTTACTTTAAATAAGATGTCTAACCTTCTTTCTGCTGAAACTGTAAAATGAAAATTAAAAAAAATAAAATTAAGGTGACTTGAATAAATAAATAGTCCTTTGATGACTAAATTTTCTGTAGGGCACAAAGAGAATAAATATTTTACATTTTATGCCTGATTATTATCTGAGTCCCTTTATTAATTTATACATAATTATTAGGTATATTCTAAAGGTAATACTTTGTGAATTGATCATTCCTATACCTGTAGTCATCTTGGGATATTTTCCTTGTGGATTTTTCCACCTTAACTTTTCTTAGGCAGGAGGAGCTTGAGTAGCTAAATTAGGTTCTAAGAAAAGAAAAGTTTCCAGAAACTTTTAAAGCCAGAACAAAATTGTCTTCAGTGTTTATTTTTTCTAAGTATTCCTGACTTCCTTGAATTCTGTACTGTACCATGCTGTTTCTTCCCAAATTCTGAATTTTCTCACTCCTCACAGAGTCTGCTGCACGTATTTGTGCCAGTCGGCATTGTCCTCGTGGTCCGTAATTTTGGCAAATAGAAACATTCACTCCACAAGAAACAAAATTCTTCCTTTTAGACAGTGAAAACATTCCTAATATCACCTTTCCCAACCCTGTATTCCTGACCAGATCAAATGGCATTCCTTGGGATTCTTCCCACATTTCATTTGGAAATATAAGGGGATAGTGCATTTTGCAATTCAAAGTTATATTTAGTTTGAGGAACTTAAACTATCTAGTTTCAACATATCTAATCCTGTATTGGTTTGCATCAAGTCAGTATTTTCAGAAAGCATGCATGCATACACACACACATACGTACTATTTGTGTGTGTGTGTCTATATGAGTGAAATTGTAGGTATATATGAAAAAAAATCTAGAAAATAAATAAATATTAGCTGTCAGATGTCCTTTCTTAAATGAGTTTAAGATAGATTATCCCTCCAAAAATGATAGGTGCTACTTGGATATGTTTTTGGGAAGCGTGATTGCAGGGGTCTGGCCCCATGGATGAGGAGAGGTGTGCTGGGAGCCATGCAGGGCCAGGAGGAGGACGGAGCAGCTTGCTGCAGAAGCTTCCCTAGGTTATGCAGTGTGATAGTGGAAAATAAGCCCAGGGGGGCCTTTGAGAAGCTGTCTCACCCCTCCCTCCCAGGTAGACCAGGTACCTCATGACCTGTCCCTTTTGCTTCAGGCATCTGATTCAGTGGCAGTGGCTGCTACAGGAAGGGCTCCTTTGGTGACTTGCTTGGTGACTTGCTGGGCCTTGGATCAGCTCACAAGTGCCATGACTGCGATCTTAAAATCCTGTTGCCACCACTGTTCTGCTGTGCACTTCTTACTGGTCACTGAGGTAGATTCCCTGCTGTCATGCAGACGGGCCAATATGGGGCTTGCTAGTATTATCAAAGGGCCAACTTGCGTAGGTTCCAGTGAGGCCTGTCTCCTTCAGAAATCTGCTGGCACTCTTGAGCTGTGTTTGAGTGCGCTTGTAGCTTTAAAAGTCATTGTAAAGCCAGTTGCTTCTTTCAAATCACAGACTTCT
Source organism: Nyctibius grandis (assembly GCF_013368605.1). Classification (NCBI taxonomy): domain Eukaryota; kingdom Metazoa; phylum Chordata; class Aves; order Nyctibiiformes; family Nyctibiidae; genus Nyctibius; species Nyctibius grandis. The sequence goes on from NC_090665.1 coordinate 19,146,752, forward strand.
AGGCAGTCGTCATCTTGGCAACCTGTTGGAAAAAGCCTGGGAGCAGAGGCCAGTTATTAATGACGTGTGTGACCTGATCGTGTCCTGTGTGCGACATCTGGAATGTGCCAGTGCAATCGAGTAAGGGGGTCTGAGGTGAACCCAGAACTGAGTATGCTAACTTGTGGTGGTTTAACTTATGGAATTGACTCTTAAAGATGAGGGCAATGAAGAAACGAGCTTGCTGAGGAGAACTGGTGAGACTGAGCTTTCCTGCACCCCAGTGCTGGTTCCTTTTCATTTGTGGGTGTAATTGCAGTCCTCACTCTTCATCCTTAGAGCAGTAGGGACCATGCTGGCTAAAAAGCACTACATCAAAATGAAATAACGCTGTAAGAATATTGAAATTTCATTTGATGGACAATGTAGTTCATTTTGTCTGCTATAGTGTAGTATTCACGTGCCTGCCTCTTAACTTGCCTGTGTAGATTTTCTAGATACAGAAGTTGGAGTTGTCATTTGTAAGTTTTTAGAGTCCTCACAATTCATCTGGGGGATTTTTTTATTTGAGATTTTGCAGGTTGTGTCTACAGGATCTCTAAGAAATTATTAAACATGAGTTTTATTAATCATAAAGTTAAAAGAGCCACAGCCTTCTGTGTAACTACTGAAAGCAGTTGTGTGTCCATGCAGTTGATTTCTGAGGCTTTTTTATTTACAGGCTAATCTGCGTTGCTCTTGCATATTTCAAAGTCAAATTAAAATGGGAACTCTGTTGATAAATGTCACAAAGAAAGTTTTATTATTGCTCATCACAGTGTAGATTTCCCCAGCTTCAAACTCTAAGTGCTTTCAGTACCTTGAAGAGCTGTAGTGTCAGGACAATGACATACGTTATTAAAAGACAGTGGGATTTTTGATAGCACAAGAGGTAAATACTTTTAAAAAGTGTTTTCTACTTTAAAATAATAGTGTGTTGTAATGTTTTGGTTTGTTACGCTGCTGTGTCACTGGTCTTTATGGTATGTGTGAACTGTGTTAATTTGGAAACAGCTTCGAGAGCCCCAAAGTAAAGGTCCAGGCTGCTAGCAGCCAGTCGTGATGCTGCCGTGCTTGTTGCGGTCCTAAGGGAGCAGGGATAGGCCTGGGGTGAAGGGCTGAATTGCAAGCTAGGGAGATCACACCACCTTCCACCTTCCCAAATCTGGGCAAGCTGCCTTTGGTTGTTGCAGCAGAGGTCACAGGAGGGAGATGCGGTTGGGAAGGCTTTGTGAGCAGTGCCATGCATGTCCCCGGTCACGGGGCAGAGCACAGCCATCTCAGCAGCTTCCCCTTTAGCACTCTGGCCACAGCCAGCTCTGGAAGGTCTTTGCTTTCTGTTTCCAAGCTCTTGCATGGTCTTGCCCTTCCCTGTTCAACGTCTCCTGCTTTCCACCTCAGAAATAGCTGCTCTTCAAGGGTGAGTAAGGCGGCAGGATTGCTCTGTGCATGCAGTTTCCCTGTAAGAAGCCCAGTTGTTTCACAAATTACTTTTATCATATGTGCATCTCTATTTCTAAAGACCACATACCTAGCACTACCTTAGAGAGAATATAAGCAGGGGAGTTGCTTTCATATGTTTCAAGGTATTTCCTTCATTTGTGTTTCTCTCACTTCCCATTCTCTTTTCTTTTTTTGTCTCCAAAAGGCTCGTTTGCATTGCAGGGTAAATCTTTAAGTGCCTCTTTCACTGTGGTAGCCATCATGCTGTCATCACCAGAACTAGAGCTAAGAAGTTACAGGTGGAGAAAGCTTGCAGGATTGTCTGTCTCCCTAAAGAAAAATTAGGCCAGCTGGGCAACACGAAAAAAGAAAAGAAATGACCTGAATTTGATCAGGCCCTTGGGAATGGGCTGTGCAGCCTGCCTGGTCAACAATGCAGTAGGAAAGTTCATGCAAACATGTGCCAACCCTCCCACGTCCCAAAGCTTCCATTTCTCCGTCTATATTTTTCCTCCCCCACAGTCCACTTGAGCTCCACAGCCCTGCACTGGTGCCTCTACTCTTTGCCAGGAACAGTAGGATCCAGCTCTGGCCTCTTGATGAAAGCTCTGCCTCCAGAAAGGTTTTTCTTGCTCCTCAAATCAGGTTCACAGGTATTTTTCATCATTGCTAAAATTCAATTTCCAATAATAATTTCCAATTGAAAAAGAAATAAAATCATTAAAAGTCAGTACAGTCAGCAGAAGTATTTGATACTTAGTTGGGATATTCTGAGGAGAAAATGCTGTAACTTCTGCCCCCACTCCCCCCCCCCACCCCCCCCCAAACTAGATCTGGTTTCCAATGGATAATCGCAACAAGCCAGTTCAAGAACAGCATCAGCTGTTGCACTGAATTGGCTTGCCTTTTGTGAATTTACTGAATGATACTTGAATGTGCTGCTTGTCCTCTTCGATTTTCATTTTGATTAGCTTTTTCTTGGAGGAGCACAATAAACCTTTATAGTTAAACGCTAAAATACTGTGGCCTGCTCTATATGTTATTCACAACTGGTTTTTTGTACACATCAGCCTATAATGTTTGCAATAAAAGCCTGCATTGAGAATTCTCTGTGGGCTTTAATTGTAGCTATTAAGTAGAATACTTAGTAATGAAAGTACCACAGGGAAAATGTGGTCCTTTCTGTAGAAGGTTCAGTTGGTTTACGTTTGCCAAGTAGAAAGCAAGTGGAGTGTGAATTGGAGGGTCTGTGCTCATCCTCGCAATGTTCAGTGAATGAGTTTTTCATTGGCTCATGTAGAACAGAGTATATGTTGCTCTTGTAAGAGTATTCTTATAGCCCAGGTGACTATCAAATCATTTTAACTAAAACTTAGATCACACAAATACAAGAGTGACCAAGTCATTTTATGAAGATTGACAAAACAGGAAGGTTGTTTTTTAGTTGTTTTTTGTTTTTTTCTCTTCAAAGGCAAAGTGCAAACGATGTTGTATTGGTGTGGGAACATAGCTGCCAGGGGTAGGCTTTGGTCCTGACCCTGCAAGGTGCAGAGTTAGGTCAGTTATAATGCTATAGTATGATGTTCATTCTCAGAGAATATGTGATTATTTTGTATTATCTAATGGTCATACTTTATTCTGCATCCTGTAAGATAACGAGGGTGTATGTCAGACCAGAAGGTAGACACTAGATCCACATGGAATGTGTTTACTGCAGACTGCCTGTGGTTGTGCTGAACTGCTCTGTTCAGTGTCAGGGTAGAAGAGAACTGCCCATAAACATGCATCCACTTCCTTGCCGCCTTTTCCATACTCTAAACCAAATGAAGCAGTCACAGAAGACTGTGACCACACACAGGATGACTTCCTAAATTAATTTGTGGCTACATATTCTGCATGTTTTACACAAGATTTAAAAAGGAGATTTGTTAGGCCAGTGCTGAATAGTTTAGAAAGCTCCACCTTTAAGTTTTCAGCCCATCTCAGTTTTTTCTCCAGCAGCCTGATAATCCCCTCTCTGTCCCTCCGAGGCACAGACCGCTGTGCAACCAAGGACTCCCATGCAAGCTTCAGAAGATGCTGGCAAGGAAGAGAGGGAATAATCCCAGTCTGAGGAGCAATTTATCGTGTCCCTTTGTTGCCTTTTCTTCCACTTTCTCTGTGTAGCTTTTGGTATTTAATACCTTTGATCTATCCTTTATTTTATCCGCTTTGTCTCCTGGAGTCTCATCCTTCCTATGCCTTTCTGTGAGACTGTTTGTTCCCACCTCAGATTCCTTTAGATGTTGCTGCTTCTTTCTCTGCTGTAGATCTCCACCATTTTCCTTCCAGATGTTCCACCTTTTCCCTATGGTCTTGGACAGCAGCTTCTGCTATTAGGTTTTAGGCTTGATCTCTCTCTTTCTTCCTGTCCATCTCACATGGGCTGGTGCAAATGTTCAGGTAGAGTGTGGGCAGAAAGCAATACAATACTGGGGCAAATCTTTGGCATACTGCACAAGTATCAGTTTGCATTTGTCACTATAGAAAGAATCACTGGAAATTCTGACATTGTGTCATTTTGTCGTAAATGTGGACCTTATCAACAAATATTTCGTGCATCTTGTTGCCTTTAAAAATATCATGTTGTGTTTGATTGCTTTGATAAAAGTTCTATATTAAGTAAACTGCAGAGTTATTCTGGTCTATTTGACAGCACAGCAAAGCCCTTCATTATAGCCTTTGTTCAGGTCTGGTTCCCTTATTTAAGGGAGATTGATATATTAAGATCAATTTCAAAAGATGAATGCAAAACCAGCAGGAAGTTTTTTAGAAAATAAAATCTACAAGGAGATGATGAGGTGACTGAGCAAATTCAGTGTGAAAGGGAAAATGAGACTCTGGTGAGAAATTATGGTCCTATTAATACATTCCTGGGTGTTGTTTTAAGAGGTTAAAGGTCAATCCTCAAGGGCAGAACAAGAAGTAGGGGGCTTGTGCTGCAACAAGAGGGAATAAAAGGAGTAGGGAAAATGTATTTACAATGGAAGGCTTAGGTAATGAAACAAGATGCAAACAAAAAATGTGTAATGAATGTCCGTGGAGAAAGGCAGGCCTAAACAAACTAGGTAGTGTCTTTTGAGGCAATAGTGATATAACTAATGATGCTTCCTACAGAGTGGATGAGAATCGGTAAAGCATGTTAAATTGCTATCAGCCTCTTCCTCCATCTTGTATGATTCTGTGCATTTGATTTAAAAGGGAAATTGTGCTTCACAATGTGGAAACATATGACTGACTTTCCTTTTAAGAACTGTATACACAGCTATAAAAGAGAAGAATATGTTCTCTAGCACAAAGGACTCCCTCTGATCTTTCTTAGTTCTCTAGCTTTCTTGAGTCTAAACGGTTGTAGTAATTCTATTGTTGTTTGTGGTTTTTCTTTTTAGGCTTGTAAATACTACAGTTCCCAGTGGCATGTTGTGAACTACAAATATGAACAGTATTCAGAAGACTTTCGACACTTACCACAGTAAGATCTAGCATAAGTTCTTCTTCTTTTTTATTTCTTTCCTTTTAGGTTTGTGTCATTTTGCTGAGCTTTGTCCATATTTGTACTTTCCTCTGTCTCATATGCTCTGCTTGTTTTACTGTATTTATAGTGCCTTGCATTTTTAAAAAGGAGAAGAAAAGGTCCTTTAGCAAAAGTTCAAGACTCTGCAGAATTCATTAGTGTCAACAAACTCTAGTAGTGCTGATTCAAATCCTTAGAAGCGTATTTGTGTATTCAAAGTACAGTTGATACAGGGAAGCTGGCTTTCCGTTTTCCTTAATAATACATAAATGTCACTCACCTTTAACTGGGATTAATTCTCCTTTTAGTTACCCTGTGTAACAGAGGAGTAGGATTTCACTTAGTCTTTATAGCTGCACCGTACAGAATAACTGGGTGCAATGTGTACAGCACGTGCTGGAGGTGTCTGGGTAAGTGGGCATCCCTTCTGTGCTTGGAGGCAGTACGTTTAAATCAGTGTAAAGGTGCTGGGAGGAGAAGGAACAAGTTCCTTGACTTGAGTGGAAAGAAAATAAGCATTTGGTGCTCATTCCTTCATGCATGAGTTTCTACCCATACTCCTGTTTCTGGCAGGTTTGTACCCTGTGCCTTGAGGACTGGTTTAGGGAGCAGTTAATGAAATCACTGAATGCCCAAATGAGCTGTTACCACCTCCTTTCCTGGAATTCGAGGCATTAAAATCATGATACTGGATGAAAAAGGTTGTTACATGCCCATAACACAGGGATGGGTGCTTCAGGCTTGGGTTGGATGGAAACTAGTACTAAGGAAATGTGTTGTTGCAGGAATCGATAAATTGATTCTTGTGGTCCCTTTAGATGCTCTTGTATGTTGGTAGTTTTATGAACAGTGAATATGGGAGTACAAAACACCATTAAGAGCAGTTTTGTTAATCAGAGATTATAAACATATCTTTTCTTAAGTACCCAGTGTACTGATGGTTTTAGAAAATTAATGCATTTAGTGCTCAAGAAAAATGTTTGCAGCACAGCAGTCTTCCATTTAACCTTAAGCATCTTCAGTCTTATGAAGTATGCATTTGACAGATGTGGTTGCATTACGCTGCACAAAAGTGCATTTTAGCTGATTACGTACATCCTCTTCTGTGAAGGTTATTTTAATACGATGCTTAATATGATTTGCTTTCATGAGTTCATGCTCCAGGGATGTTATGGTGTCTCACATCTTCCATTTTTTCCCCCTTGCATAGGGGATTATAACAAAACAAAATCTTGTTTTGTCTTGTATCAGAACATAGCACTCAGGAATGGTTTGGATGCAGCACTGTTTGATGTTTCAGAAGCAAAGTTATAGCAGGAGTGTCTGTATTTTCTTTGCTGAAAGTTGCCATGGCTTTTGAGCTTAACGTACCTTAAACAGAGCTGGTTTGGAGTCCACCTCGTATCATACCATTTCCAGCCTCTCCAACATCAATGGACCTTGATTTGTACGTGCATGTTATGAAGTTCAGTGATTTAGACTAAATCTCCTCATTAAAAATAAAGTGGCTTGGTACGTCCTTGTCTTAGTGTTGTATCTCACTGTTGATAGCTCTGGATGCTCACCTTCCACAGTTTTTTGTTTCACTTGTGCAAAACTGCTGTCGCACTATCAGAAATCTGAGCATATTGTTGTATCAGTTCCTTGATAGGAAATTATTAACCATATCAATAGGAAATTATTAATAGGAAATTATTAATACATTATTGTATCGGGGAAGATTGGATGAGCGTTAAGCGTTTAGCTTTGCATCATGAGAAAGGAACATCATTTACAATGCCAGATCTACCTGTGGCTAGAGTACTTCCATTCACTGAGGGTGTGCTGAACCTTCCTGTGGGCTTTCCCATTTAGAAACACACAAATTGTGACTCAGCAGCTGTCAGCAACACTGAAGGGCTTCATACTTGTTTGTACGTGAGGCCATGCTATGCTGTTTCACACAGTCATACAGCATGACAAGTAATGGCTGCATGGTGTAGCAGATTTTTATCGGATATCGAAGTTATTCTCTCTGAATACTGACCCTTTCTGATTGGGAAGCAGCTGCAATGTGATGCTGACCACCTGGGCAGCAGTGAGGACTTGGTGTGTGCATGGTGCAATTCCACTGAAGTAATGCTGTGCCACTGGAGAGGAGCTCAATGACATGTGCACAACATGACCAAAACGTTTAGCAATTGCTTTAGTTTTCCTTTGAGTGTGTTCCCCCTTTGAGGTTTTTCTCAGGTCCTTCTACCCCTTAAATTCCTGTCTGTGAGCTCTCACTACCTCTTTTTACACCATTTTTTATGCTTTGTGCTGGTGTGTTCTTGCTTCTTGAGCAAGTGGAAGGGTGGAGGAAGAACAGGGGTTGCTTAGTGTGTGCTGTGGTGACAGTGTGTCTGAGAACAGAAATAATCATTAGCAAAGTTTTTGCTGTCGTTTATAGAAAACGTGGAACATTTGGTAGCTATTTCAGGTCTGGTCCCTTGGAATTCTGCATCTTCATATGGGTCTGAAGAGGCAGCAGGCAGAGAAAAAGAGGATATACCAAACAGGATCATGTCCTTACCACGCTTTATCTGCCTGCTCCAGAATGATGCCCAAAAGGATTCCCATCCAAGGAAGGGAAAAACTTCTTCTGTGGAGACGGACACAGAGGTCTGAGTGGATGAGTGTTTCATGGGTGGTCAGTGAGATCTGACACCTGAAGGTGTAGTAGTCTGTCCTTCTATCTCTTTTATAGCTCTGCTGAGAGGACAGAAGGATTTCCTTCTTTCTAAGAAACTTACCAGATACCCAGGCTTGTGGAAGGGCTGTGGATTAATGTGACAGGCTCACTCTCAGACTGTGGAGCCGCAGAGCGGGGCAGAGTTGCTGTGTCCTACGGTGAGGGGTTGGCACCCACTAATCCAGCAGATTTCTGACTCCTTCCCCTCCCCAGCAGCATCAAGGGCATTAGGGTTGGGGTTTTGTCTTGGGTTTTTTTCAGTAGCTGACTAACTTGTCCTGTTACTGGTACAGATCCTCAAGCAAATGTGTGCAGTGGTGTTCTCTGTCCATGTGTAGCCAAAGAGCACCAGTGAGTCTGCCTGCACATCACGCCAAGAGCACTGTGCTTATTTCTAGCTCTGAATAATGGATAAGCCAATAGGGTTTTTTTGTCTACAAATGTGAGGACTTGAATGGTGTTTTTTGAAAAGGTGGGATGGGGCTTGAGATTTTTGGTTTGGGGTTCTTCTGGGTGGTAGGGTGTGTTTGTATAAGAATTTTTAACAGCTGCCCTTGGTTGCATTGGAAAACCTGCAATGGATTTATATCACAAATATTCTGAATGTTAACGCTTTTACAGATGTCAAAGATGTCAATAGACTGCACGTGTTCCTTTTATTCAAAACACTGATCAGTTGCTTACATTAAATAAACACCAAAAGTGGAATAAACTAAAACAGAGAATAAAACACTCCTGTGTTCTGTGTGCACTTGGTTCTCCTGGCTCTGCTGAAATGCTGTCTTCAGTTGCGGTGGGGTAGTCACGTCATGAGAACGCTGACTTTGAAATGGCGAAAGTGAAGGGCAGAGAGATATTGCTCATTACTCTCATCTTCCTAATCTGTAACTTGTGTATGAATGAATAGAAAATGAAAAGGGTCAAAGTTACCACTTTTTCTTTTTTAAGTAGTGACATTTAACGTTATGTGCTAGCGTGGGCTAAAGCTCGCTAAGCTGAGAGAGGAAACTAGCTTAGGAGTGGGTGGTTTCTCAGCTTCTGTTTGGATTTGTTTCCTTGCATGGTAGAGTGTGCTGTTGCTCTGTTCCCCTTCTCAGGCTGGGGAGATAAAAGTACATTCCGGAAAAGTCAGTCTTCCTGATAAATGATGGGTTTTAGCATGACAACTTTTGTAGGTTTTCATATGGTAACTGAAGATTTACAAAACGAGATTTGTAATCTTCTGGAATTTGAAAACAATGTTGGTATTTCTTAGGCCACAGAAAAATCTTATTTTTTCCCCACTTAAAAATATCTTTGAATTTTTATCACGTATATTTGGCTGTTAGTTAAGGTTTAATTCTGCAACATGCTAAGTACTCTGGGCCTAAGTACAGTTACTTCTGTGCTTAAAATTAAGTAAGTGCTTAAGTGCTTTGCTTTTTCATTTTCAGTTTTGGTTTTAAGTTCACAATATGAAGATCTTAAATGGCACCACATAAAAAAGACATCTGTGTATTTTTAAAAGTTACTTTAAGTCTGTGCTCATCATATTGAATAGTAAAAAATATCTTGAAATATTGAAGAAGTGTAGAAGCTTGAAGCTGAATGTTCTCGTGTTGTTCTTGCTTAGAAAAAGCTATTAAAGAGTTCATTCTCATTCATTTGACAGCCTTAAATGGGATATCTCTTTGGGAATTCTTTGGGTTTTTTTGCCTGTTGTGGTAGAAGAGCAGTGAAGAGAACAAGTGTTATTTCATTGTATAGAACTGTTGCAACTTCATAGTGTTGGGAAAAAAAAGATATATGGGGCTTAAGAAAAAAGCTGTATTTTGAAACTGTAGTCATTTTTAAAGGAGGTAATAGAATCACAGCAATAGGTGTACTGAAGATGCAATGGGAGCTCGGGATGGTTGCCTCCCTGAAATAGCAGGTACATGATTATTTTATTAGGAAAAAAAAAAAAAAAAAAATTTTCCCTCCTCTTACAGAAATGAATGTAGACCAGAGAAACTGCCATCCCATTCCTTTGAAATTGATCATGAAGATGTGGATAAGGATGAAGTATGTATTCTGGGTTTTGGTGGGTTTTTTTTCCCCTGGGGAAGAGTTATTTATTGCTTTAATATCAAATAAAAAACAATAATGGAGGCTCATTATCTCCTATAAAATATTTCATATTTTAAATAACTCTGAAGTTAGTGGAACAGCTTTTTCTCTTATGTCGTGTGCACAGCAGGCATATTAATAACATCTTATTTTAAAAGGAAAGAACGGATGATGATTTGTTGTCAAGCAGATATTCACACATTCGTCTTAGAATTCAAAAAGCAAGTCTATGCAATATTAATCACGTCTTTCATACAGGATACAACATCCCACTCATCTTCAAAAGGTGGTGGTGGTGGAGGAGGAGGAGGATTAGCAGCAGGAGTTTACAAGTCTGGATGGCTTTATAAAGGGAATTTCAACAGCACTGTAAACAATAGCATTACTGTTCGGGTAAGGGGACAGCATTATTCTTTCTTTACTCCATTTGGATTTCTATCCCCCCCCACAGAGGCACACTTGTTTGCCACTGTTGTTTAGCTGTTTATATCTCAGGTTTGATTACATTGCTTTAAAAGATAGTAGAGTAATATTGCAGTTGTCCACAAAACACTGTGATTGAAGTGCAGTTAGGAGTTGCCTTTTGTTTAAACCCTGTGAATCAGGGTTTATCAGTGAAAATAATTTGCAGTAAAACAATTGTTATTCTTTTTCCCCCCACTTCAGTCATTCAAAAAACGCTACTTCCAGCTGACACAGTTGTCAGATAATTCATATATTATGAATTTTTATAAAGATGAAAAAATATCAAAGGAGCCAAAGGGATGTATTTTCTTGGATTCTTGTACAGGAGTTGTACAGGTAAGTTTTTGTTTATTTCATTGTATTGTTCGGGTGTCAGAGAAATTTAAAAAGGCAAGTAGAAGAACACATGCGTTGATGGAATAGCAGTCTCATTAGCAGTTTCATGAGATTAAAACACCATTAGTTTTGCTCTTTACATTGGTACAAGTGCTCAGACTGACAGGTTACAAAAAACACAGTTCAGTTATGGTAGCAGATCATGCATATGGTCATATTGCCCATGGCACACAAGAGAAAAAATGTCATGTTTCTTTTCACTGAAATTATTTTCTTAGCTGCCAGATTTTACCTTATGCTTACTAAGAGCATGCTTGCTTGTTGTGGGTTAAGAGTCTGAAGTTACAAAGTATCAGCTGTTGGGCAAGTGGTAAATTAATCCTGTATCCTGAGCCTCCTTGAAGATCATCACTTTTGGAGGTGATAGAGAGTCTTAATGGCAGCAGGTAGGACAGAGCCTTATTGTTTATTGTGGCTTGGAAAAATAAATAGGCAGAAATGTCTGACACACCTTTTTTTTTTTTTTTTTTGTTCCCCGTAAGATTGAGTTCGTAGCTTTTTTCCCCACCGTGTTGCCCTGCCTGTCCTCTAATTCTATTAATGTATTTATCTTTTTTCTTTTTTTTTTTCTTTTTTCCGTTCTAAACATAGGTGTTATCTTGAATAGTATGTTACTGTGGTTGATCCAGCCCCATGTGTCACTAAATAAGGAAATTCTTTTTTTTTTTTTTAGCTATACTTTACTACTTAACCAGTAAAGATTGATAACTGATTTGAGGATTGCTTTGAAAGAAACCTTTCAGGTAATTCAAGGGAAGACCCCAATAAGCACAAGCTTTTGTTAGTTGGGAGGTCTCTTCTTCACCCCTAAGCAGGCCCTTTGGAGCAAGAAAAATAATCAGTAATTCAGTCTGGGAACAAATATTTACTGACAGCCCCCTGCAGAACCTCATTCCTGCACCCAGGGAAGTACCCAGCTCTGTAGGGAATGGCTTTTTTCAAACAGTTGTAGGACAGGATGGAGAAGGACAATGATGTTTGCCTGTGTCAGTCCATTGGCTTGAAAGGCCCTAAGAGGTAGCTTGGAAGTGTGACGGAAGCCATAGAGGAGATTCTTATACAGAAATCCTGTTTAGAAATTACTGCTTGCTCCTACTTGCTGGCAGGCTGTGCTTTCTTTTAAGATGGGTCTCAGCCAGAGCTCTAGTTAAGCTCTGAACATCCCTGTAGTGTGGTTTTAGGTACAGATTCAATGCTATCCCACAGGGTGCCTGTTCTGCTGTGTTGTTTCTGATGACACTCCATGACAGCAGAAATGTCTTGACTGCAAGATTTCTGGTCTTTTTGACTAACCTCTGACAAAAAAGTTCAAGAAACCTTTGAAATCCTCCTCCTGAACTTTGACAGCTGCCTTCTAAATCTACAGTGTTCCTGCAGATTGTCCAAGACTGTTTGAACTGTGTGTTCTCTTGCTTACCCCCAGACACCAGTTTTCGTGTTTGTTCTTTGATTGACATTTAGAATGGGAGGCACAAATTTATGAGCTATCTTCACTAGCAAGAAGTGAGAGTCTTAACCAAGTGGGTAACAGGGCGAGTATCATCAGCTATCCAAGTCTGTGATGAACTTGGAATCATAGGGCTGAAAAACAAAACCTGGCTTAGAGTTGCCATAAACAGGGAGACCATAGAATATGGAGAAAGAGTTGGGTAAAACTGAAGATTTAGAGGAAAACTGTGATGTGAAAGTTCTGATTTAATGAATTTTAATACCACTATAAATCATTTAACTCTCTATGAATGACTTTGGGCTCCTGTTTGTTAGAGGTTGAATATCTCAATTGTAGTAAACATCCTGGAGAAATCATCTCCAGAAAAAATACAGAATACTTCCAAAACAATTCTGTTATTTTGGAAGAATGACCCTGCAGGCATTAGACTGAGCCTGATGTTTCATTTATAACTCATCCATAGTTTCTTTCTTGAGTCTTGTATTTCCTTCTGGAAGAAATTTTAAACTTGAAAATAAGTGTTGAAGATTACAAGTCAACCTCAAGGTCCACACGCCATATGGAAGGGCTTATAGAGAAGCAAACTGAGAAATGGTACTTGTTTTTTTTCCCTGTTAACTGATCGGGAAGAAAATAGTTGGCTTTGGATTTGAAACAAAGACTGTGCTGTAGATCTCAGCTGCTTGCCAGAAGTCTGAAGTGCAGATGGAAAAGTGGATATTGAAGTTTTCCTGCCCTAATGTTCTTAAGATTCAGCATGCGAGATGTATTGCTCTATTAGATAATGTCTAATAGTGTTACAGTACCTGATTTAAAGATCTTGGCCATGTCTGTAAGGGGAAGTACGTAATGTAGACAAGAAATGCATTCAGTTTATTGCTCTCTGTACTTTCTGAAGATAAATTGAAACGTAGCATTTTTCTTAATAGATTGTGCATAAATTCATATACTTAATCCACCTACACAAATAATCTATTTTAAAAAGTTTTGAATGGTCATTACCTAAGATTCTTGGCATAGTTTTGTTCAACTTCTAGCTCTTGGTCAAGCCCTCATGTTGTATCAGTAAAAACAGGTTTCAGTGAAATTTTAGTCCTTGTTTTACATTAATTTGAATGTATGTAGTGACTGGAGGATTAGAGTGATTTCAGGATCAAGAAAAATATTGGACATCCGAGAACCAATAGCTACAAAACCCAACCCTGTTCTTACCCTATGTTGGGTGAACTAAAATTTATATCCCTGAAAGAACATTCACCTCAATAAAGTACTTGAGAGGAAAACTGTTTCCTACCAAGAGAATTTCCGGTAGCAGAACTAAAAAATAACACACATGCACACACATACACACACACAATCCCAAATAAGTTTGAAAAGCCAAGATTTGACTGACTCTGACCCGAGTAGCTCCAGAAGAAGTTGTTCAGTCTTAACTGATTCCTGAGCTGGGTCATGACACGTAGTGTAAGGACTGGAGCAAGTGATTAGCAACAGATTGGGTAGGAGTCTTCTAAATCATCTCTGCTGCTGGAAAAAAAGTGTTCATGGAACTTTATTCTCTGTGTCTTGGGTTCTTTGTCTCCTCGTCTGCTAATCAGTATCAGATTTTGCCTCTCTTCCTCTTAAATAAAAATATCACTATCATCTCACCATCTGGCTTAGAAGCTATTCTTAGTAACTTGTTGATATAGGACTGTACTGAGAAATAGTTACAGTATGTAGAACTCCAGGATACCATTGTCATTTTATTTGAGGCTGTTAATGAATAAAAATAAAATTGAGTGAAAGGGCCAGTTATGGAGTGAATGAATTGTTTTTCATTTGTCAGTATCACTCCAAGCTTAGATGTGTCAACAAAGTAATGGCAATTTTCTGGAATATTGAAAATGAAACGGTGGCGCTGATGTCCATAGTCAGTGGTTGCAAAAGTTTGATGAAGAAGTAGGGGGTAGGACACGTCAGTGTTCTTTCAGATTTAAGCAAGGAGGAGAGAGAATTGATGCAACTGCTCCCATAAGACTAAGAGATAAAAGCCTCACTAATTTGATAAATTTGAGGAATGAAGCACATTATATTAGATCACATCACTTTGTTTAATTTTATTGAGCTGTTTCAGTAACTAAGCACCTGTTAATTCCTGTGGCAGAAATTGATGAATTAACTCTACTGCAGGTAAAATCTGGTGATAAAAAACAGATCTCAAACTCAAGCTGTTGCCAGTATACTGGGCATTGGTTCTTACTCTATGCTTGAAAAAGGATATCATTGCAATGACTGAACAGCACTATACCTCACCTTTTGCTTCCTGCAAAGAATTGTCGAAATCGCCTTAGTCATTTTTAAAATCCTTCTGACACAAAAGGCAGCAGTGGGAAGTACCCATTATAATCTTTTCATGGGGAGGAATTTGCCCTATTGCAATCTTCTGGAGAGACTTACTGGTTAATCTCTATTCCAAGTTTAGACTCCTATCATCCAGAAGCTCTTTCAGAAAAGTATAAAAAGAACAAAATTAGGTAGATATGTTCTCATCCTAACCACAGTGTTTCTAACTCCATTAGATGCTCAGAAATTGTTAACCTTTCATGTAGCTTGTTAGCACCATCTGTAACATCTCAAAACAGAAGATTTTATAAGTTGTTCACAATTAGCTTTGACCTATTCAGGTCCAGCCTCAGCAGTCAGGGATGGAATAGTCTTTGACCATGTGCTGACTTGGCTTGCTTGCTAGTTTGAATTTGATGAACTCAGTCCTGTTCCCACTGAGCAAATTTTCATGTGGCTTAACACTACTTAGTATCTTTTTGAGTGTCTGGTGTGCTAGTAAGGTGTAGGAGATGTGGACTTTAGAGGTGTTCTCTCCAGGCAACAGAGAGTCATGTAGCAATGCCGTACTTTGCCATCAGACGTCTTTCATTATTCCACTTGGAAGGTATTCCCTACTGTAGTTTGAAGTGTTGCTATCTATAGTCTTAGATTTCTATGGCTAAATAGAAGACGTATATTTGGCCATAGAAGATCTTAGATGCACAAAGACCCAACAATAAATTGACATAAATTTGTGTTAATATTGCACTACTTGGATTTTCTTTAAAGCCACTGAATTTTGTCTGAATGTTTTTTTTAAGGAGTGGCCATATACAAGTTCATCTTATGGATGCCTTTTTCAGTACCTTTGTATAATTAGTTCTAGTGTTTCTTTTTCTTTTCCTTTTGTTCCAACAGAATAACAGGCTTAGGAAACATGCCTTTGAGTTAAAAATGAATGATCTCACGTACTTTGTGCTGGCAGCTGAAAATGAGCAGGATATGGATGACTGGATTTTCACTCTCAACAAAATCCTGCAAATAAATCCAGAGGGAACCATTCAGGAGAGGAAAAGTGCAGATCTCACTGATCTGAAACTTGGTAAGAGTGAGTAGTCTCATGCATTGGTTTGTTTTAATCAAATGCAAAAAATTGAACCTTCAGATATCACCATTAAATCATTTTAACTGCCTGAGTCCGTAATGGATTCTGCACCTATTGATTTCTGACAAAGCAGCACCAGTCTTTTGGCAGTCCCTGAACAATGTCAGCTAACTCCTGACAGATCATTTTCAAAAGGCTGTGGGGGAGATAAAGCTGCTCCCCACAAAGTCAGCAGGAGCAACATGGCTCTGCTTTGTGTATGCAGCTCTTTTTCAAACGTAGTCCTCTCTGTCAGTGATCTTGGTCGTACTTTTTGTTTTACAGTCTTGGGAGTCTGAAGGTTTTAAAGAGTTTTGTTCTGGAGAGAGGTTAGATCGTTCTTTTTCCAGCATTTTGTTTTCTTTAAAAATCTGGAGCTAATAATTAAAAAAAAACCCAGCTGTGGTATATTGCTCTTTCCCTGGAAGCTTATTGACTTTTCATTTATTGCTTTTGTGAGTTTATGTATTAATATGCTTTCACTGTGGAAGAAAGAATTGGATGCTCTGTTATACTGCACTCTTCGTGTGGCAGTAACTCATTCCTCCACATAATAAATCCACGTTCAGTTTGAATGAACCCCAGCTGAAATTCTAAGACTGAAAACACTTGAAACCTTAATACAGTTTTGAACTGCTTGTGCTCTGAGCTGAATGAAAGCTTTGAATCCACATGCATCTGAATCTTGGTGAAGTTCAGACGTAATTGAAGGCTTCAGCGTGATGTTTATAATAAATTTTGATTTTGGAGGGACAGGATATTCTTCATATAGCCAAAGAAGTTTTTATAATTTGGAGGCACAAGAGACTTCCACTTTAGAATCAGAGAAGTACTTTTGAAAATCCCACCCATAAGGAGTATTAATGAAACAGGAAGAAATATGTGCATAAAAGGTCAAAGACTTAAGACTAACAGAAAACAGAAGTCTCTACTGGTAAAACCCTGATAACAAGCAACAGGAATGTGCTATGGAGTTAACTTGTCAAAAGGCATGATGCTTTCTTGGCAGAAGAGCTCTAAATGGCTGTAATGACTTACTTCACATTGGGCTGAATTACCTAATGAAAGCAGGACGGTCCCTGGTGAGCTAAGTAAAGCAAAGGGGTTGTTGTACAGTGCTGTTCTCTGGATCCATAGATTTGCAGGTCATGGAGTCCAGACTGCATCCCTCCCTTCCAAAGGGCGGGTAAGGTCCTGCCTGCCTCCCTGAAGACTCCCTTTACTGTAAGTCCAAAATCTTTGGGTTGACATAAACCCTCGGTGTTGCCTGAGAAGGGACCGAGAGAGCAAAGGGAGGTGTCTTTGTTGTGGGCATGAATATTTGTCATGGATTAATGTGTCAGACGTTTCACTGAGTAGAGTCAGGCCTCTTGTTTGAAAGCTTAAATATAGACTAAGTTACAGTAAACACCAGTGGGAGATGAGGTTGAGGAGGCAGAGATTTACATTAGTATCTCTTCTATTTTTTAGCCTGATGGTACTAAAGGGAACTGCAAGGGGATAGATTTTCTTTTTGTTTTTTTTTTAAACCCAATGATAATAGCAAGTATAATAAAAACATTTGCGTATTTTTTTCTTCTTTTCAAGACTCTGCAGACGTTTCGGTGAATTGTGATTGCTCTCAAGAAGAGACTGATTCTTCAGAGAACACCTTGCACCCAGACTTTGCAAAAGTAATGGATGTTATATTTATCTTTACATGCTTAGTGGAAAGTGCTACCTGGGTGAAAAATGCCTACCAGTAGATGATCATTAATATTGTGAAAGGTTTGACAATGTAGCACAGCACGTTGTGATTGTAAGAGCCATGACAATTGACAGGAATAATTTTCTTTCTGAACAGCTGATGGGTTGTTTAAATGAGAAAAGCTCCACTGGATGTAAAGAAAGTAGGTGTCCCTAGACTGGTTTGATTTAGACCTGTGAAGTCAGTAAGGGTCTGGTCCCTGCAGTAATCCATGAAATATTTACTCTCTTAAACTGCGTTTCAGAAGATTTCGGCCCTTGGAGAGCCAAGATTTCCTGTGTGACTTGTAAGGAAACGAGCTGTGAACTGCTCATCGCCTTCTGTAATTTCATTGAAAGATGCATGTAGTATAAGGGGAGGTGTTTTGTCCTCTGGGTCTCATAAACTGCTTGATGTGGATGACATAATTGTCGATGGTGCTAAGAAGCTTTTTGATGAAAAGCTAGGTTGGAAATATTTCACTGCTTTTTCTTAAATGAATGTATGATCTGTTTGTAATCTTCTGTCAGTGAGCTACTATAGATACTATCTATCTACAAAGCCAAATGCTATTTGAGGATGTTACTCCCACAGATTTGAACTGAAAGCTGTATATGCAAATGAAGACAGAATTCGGTCTACATCTTAGTGTAGGCTATATTCATATATATGAAGTGGTCATCTAGAATTTAAAAAAAAAAAACAAACCCAAAAAACAACAGAAAAACAAAACAAACAGCCAACCACATAAAGTGTAACTGAGTTTATGTATTAAGGACAACAGTAGTATCTGATCATCTCATCCATGGATAGATACTTTCTAATGGTTTAGTTATCTTAAAGATACCTCAAAGACCACTGGTGGCCTGCAAGGCTAAAATAAATGGTCTGCATGTTGTGCGATGCTTGTATTTATATGGTTAATTCCTGTTCCCTCACCCTTGCTCTATAGGCCTGGCTGCAGCAGTGATCTGTGGCCTGTCCCTAGTCTATGGCAGGTAAAGCTCCTGATCCCATCTCTACCTAAACCGGTACACCAGGGACACATCAGGACCTGCTTCTGCAAGTCAGCCCGTGGGTGAGGCATGTTAGGAAGTGAACATAGAGCTCTTGGTCTTGCTGTGCTGCTTCTGCTTGTTACTTGAGGTGTGTCAGCAACGTCGTGCTATTGTGAAAAACACAAAACATTGAACGGGACCTGAACAAGAGCATGGCCTGTACCATGTCAGCTAAGGTTTGCACTCAGTCTTGGGCAACCAGGAAAGTTGTGGACTCTGTTAATAGTTCAGAAATTGAAAAATAAAGGAAAGTTAGGAAAAAAATGTGCAAAGAAAGACTGAAGGAAATGAGCATGTTTAGACTAAGAAAAAAGGTTTCAAAGATATCATGAAGGACCTGTAAGGGGAAGGGACAAAGTTATCAAAGTTAGACATAAGGATAAACTTAAAGGCAGGGTAGGAAAGCACCAGGTGGCTTCAGGAAGTTGCTGAGTTGGATTTATCAGAGAGCTTATTATTAACTTAGGCATGTGTCCTTCAGAAATAAAATAGGTTTGACTGATCCTGCCTTGTGGCAAAAGGAGGGATGGGGAGAGGACTCACAGCCTTACCTTTGGGTGACACATTGCAATCTGTCTGCCCACCTGTGAGGCTGAGCTGCACTTTCCTGCTCCCCTTTCTGCTCTCCCCCTCACACAAATGGTTTTCTGTGTGGCTGTTGGTTTTGTTTTTTTTTTCCTTGACTTGGGAATCCCTAAAGTGATTTTAGTGCAGTGATACACCGTTCTGACATTGTACACAATGGATTCTTTAGTAATGTATATAAACTTGAATTACTTAATTTATCTATTTTGGGGTTCTTTAGAAGTATATAAAGGCCTGAAAGTCCCTGCTTCACAAGCATACAACCTTCAAAGAGTGCTTGAAGGTGCTTTGGGATAACTGCTGCAGAAATTAGAAGTGTTGTTGCAAGTGAAACATTGATCATTCATGTGGAAGTCTAACAACTCTATGGATTTCTGTTCTTGTGCAGAAAACTAATTTATTATTTGTCACCACAGTACATCACAGAAACAGAAGAAACAGTGAAAGCCTCTCGAAATACAGAGCGACTAAACCTTTTCTCTTTGGATCCTGATATAGCAGTAAGTGAAATTTATTTTTTTTTCAAGTTCTTGAAAGTTTTAAAATACAGGTGGTCTGAGCTAACTGCATTAGCTAAGCCACCAGAGTGAACTGGAGGTCAGTAAGCAACTGGGTATACCTGAGACTTCAGCTTTGAAGAGTCAAGGGAACTATCTCTAGTCCATAGAGATTTCTGTATAGACTCCACCCATGTCTGATCACAGAATGATTGAAGATGGAAGTGGCCTCTGGAGGTCATCTGGTCCAGTCTAGCTACGCTTTGAATCATTAAAGCAAACTGAAAATGTTACAGGAGCAGAACGTTCTCTTGGACTGGGAATGTTACAAGAACAGTGTTTTTATTGTTATTCATTACACTGAATTTGAATAAAAAACCAAGGATGGATATAAAAAGCAGTGGGAAGGTACAGCTGGAGGTACAAATGGCTATGTGAAAAAAAGTTTAGCTGGAAATGTAGGAAGTGCAGGTTGCTTTTCTTTTTATCTTCAGCTTGCTACTGTCAGAGTTTATGATTTAAAGAACGTTATTCCTTGCACTGAGTGTACATTTGTTGATGATTTAACTGGAAACTTTATTTTGTTTAAAAAGACTTAAGTAAAATCAGGATCAGTATATATTCAAGCTTGAACCTGTTGTCAATCAAATGTAATGCCATTATTAAAAATGTTAAGCTAATTGAAATAGTGTTGTAGTGTATAAGTAAGGGGAAAGGAGGGGAAAGGTCTGAAATCTAATCTTTAAATGTGGTTTTATAGTCGGGAAATATGAGGCTGTTTAATCTAGATGAGGAAATTAAAATCTAAAATTTTAGAAGCAGTAAGTACACAAGAAAAAAATCTGTTCTAAAATTATGGTAAACCTGACTTAGATCCCTGATTCTGCCTCTGACATTGTATATGTTGTCAGGCAATCTTTTTGCTTTGCTTCCTGATCTATAAATTAGGAATAACACTCATTTACTGTGGTAATGTGAGGATATCAGCAGTGACTTTTTGAGGTTTTCAGGTGCTTCAGTGATTTTCAAGACCTTTAAAAAGCTTACTTAGTTTTGGAATGCCATGCTTTGCCCATGCATAACAAATCGCCCAATTTATTTCAGTCATTGAATCCTCAGAAGAAGGAGTTTCCAGGGTCAAACTTGGTGATCAAGCCGTTTGAAGAAAAGCCTGCAAAGAGGATCCTGATAACTTGCAAATCCCTAAATTTGAATCTCCAGGCGTGTGTTACTGAAAATGAAAATGACCCTTCAACCAATGTAAGCTTTACTTATGTCCCTGCGATTTTTCTCCCCTTTTTTTTTTTTCTTTTTTCTCTCTTTCTGTGCACTTGTTACTTTGGAAAGAGAAGTTAAAAGGAAAGCTGTATCACGCACGCATACTGCATTCACTCCTCCTCCTCTGCCCATCCCTTTGGATTGAATAATGAAACTTTTCAATAAACATTTTGAAGCTGATTTAGAGCGCAGACTTTTAGCTACGGTTCAACAGGGAATTAAAAATGTTAAAATCCTTGAGGATTCTTAACTATTGCTGTAAGAAGAACAAGTTTAAACTGCCAAGACCTATGTAGGGGAGGCAACTGAATATCAGTTGCTGGTGAACTGGTTTTTTGTTTTTCAGAGAGAGACCAGGAACCAAGCAGATTAAATTACAGAAGAGAAGACAAAATAGAAAGGACTGGATGCTTCATCTAGTGGAAAAGTCCAGCTGAAAACAGGATAAAACAGAACATTTTGCTTATCCTTACTTTAAGAAAAAAGGGCAGGGAAAAGCAAGATGTAGCTGTCAGTCTGCAGCTTTTAGTTAGTTCTCCTCTGAAGCAGGAAAGTTTTGAGAAATTAGTGTCCTGGCAACTCAACTTTTATACATTACATAAGAGGTATTGATCCCCACACCCCCATTTGAAGATGACCTCTACAGTGAGTGCATATTCAGCATGATGTAATCAATACTTTTTTTTTGGCAGACTGGAATAACTGTTTAAATGAAGTAGTGATAACTGTACCAAGGGCATGCAATAATTCACTACAGAGGCTTAAAAATCATAGAATATTGTACCTGCCTTACATTCCTTATCTCCAAAGTTTTAAGATTCTGATTTCTGGACAGCTCAGAAGGTGTTATTCCTATTCTGAGACTGATTTATTTAATCAGAACTATGGAAACTCTTTGGAGGTTACTTAGAGTCATAGGACTTAATTCCCTGGTACTATGCGATAGAATAAGTGGGTACTGTCAGAGCGGTTTGAATGCTCTTGGTTTCCTAGCAAAATGAAACATGTTTTTCCCACACAATAATACACCCACACATTTGTGTTTGTAGCAGTAAACATTTTTCGTGTACTTACATTTGTCATCTTTGCGCCGCATTTCTGATGATCCCTGGAAAGCCCACTATCACTCTTCTTTCTTTTATAATGACTCTGAATCTACATTTTAAAAATCCTGTAACATATTTCTCTGGGGCTCTGTTCATTTGCTCTAATAATTATATGTGACAAATACATGTGTTTTTTATTCTGCGAGTTTCTAAGCTAGCTGTCAATTACTGTTCTGGCGCATTGTTAATAAACTACCTTTAAAAGCCCCTAAAATCACATGACTGGAAACTAATTGTGTTTTTTAATGAATATCATAATTTGTAAATAATATTTGTTTGCTTTCTTTTTTCCTAGCTGCAAGAACCCATTAAAAGATAGAGTTTACCCCCTTGCTCTCAGTTACCACTGTATCATGTTTCTGGTGTTTTCTCCAGGTAGAGCCTTTCTTTGTGAGTGTGGCGCTGTATGATGTCAGGGATGGCAGGAAGATCTCTGCTGATTTTCACGTGGATTTGAACCACACACTTGTTAGACAGATGATTTCAGGTTCCTCGTTTTCATTAGAAAATGGCAATGTTGAAAATATAGACTCAAATGAAATGGAAGAACCACAGGTCAAGGGTTTCCCAGAAGAATGGCTGAAATACCCAAAACAGGTATTCCATGTGTAACTTGCATGACTTAGTGACTCTTGTGACTTATTTTAGTTGGGTAGTAGTATTCATTTTCATCAGAGTATTTATCTGTACTGCCAGTGGTTCTTGTTTTCAAGAATACTCTTTTTTTATGTATCAGTGGTACTTTTATACAGATGCTTGATTTTTGAGCTCTCTGTATAGACTTTAAAACCATTTACAATCATAGCTTTGAAAAAAGTTATTGTCTGTTACTTAGAGAAATGACAGAGGTTTCATGTGCTCTTTGCGTTCATTTGGTGACCTCTCCCAAACTAGCCAAGCAAAATTGCGACTTAAAGTGACACCTAGATGCTGCATTCATCTCAAAGTGCTTCCACATTCTTCCTGTTGCTGTAAGCCTTACCTCGAAACCCCATACGTTGCCTTTTCTTCTCCCTGTCATTCCCCTGAGTTGTGACTGATTTAGGCCAGTATTTAAGTACTGTCCAAAGAGGAATGGTTTTGTTAGGTGATGCAAACATGGTCATATTGCTTCTTGACTTGAGTCAGTCTGTTTGCAAGGTGCTGCATGTGCACAAGCTTACTTCAGCACTAGCCCAAAGTTGGGTTTTTTTCCATCTGGCTATATTGAATTTGTAGAGATAATAATCCTCAATAATCCTTTCTGAATTTGGTTTGTTACTGTTTCCATCAACAGAGAGCACTGGCAGTATTTCATTTCTCCAGTATTTCCATATACTTTTTAACTGTTCTCTCTCTTATCCACAGGCTCTTTTCTCCATAAGTAATCCTCATTCTGAGATCGTATTAGTGGCAAAAATAGAAAAGGTGCTTACAGGAAACATTGCCGGCAGTGCTGAACCTTACATTAAGAATCCTGATTCTTTTAAGGTAATGTAACAGGAACATCAGTTCCTTCTTTGTCAGCTTCAGCCTATTGGAAGCTGAAGACATTGCAAATTGTGCTCACAAGTCTCACCAGCGTGTGATTGCTGAACAGGACGAGGTCACAGGAGGCCCGCGCCTAAGAAAGCAAATGTCCAAGCTCCATTGACTGACTGAATGAAGTACCATTTTGTCTGCAATACACAAATCCATTTGTGGTGCATTCCTGTGCTAGTTATATCTTAGCAGAATGAAATTTTCTTTCAGCAATCTTTTAGAAATGATGAGTTAGTGCACTTCGTATATGAGCAAAGTTGGGTTAGGCACCTGTTTCCCTCTGAGAGCAGGCAGTGCATCTGCATTGGGTATATTACAGAAAACTGGAGTAGTAACTGTAACTAACACAGTTCTGACTGAAGGGATGGTGAAGAGGTTTAATTTCTCCGCAGCATCATATTCATCTGTGATGTCTTTGCTGTCCACCCAGAACCTTCTGTTATTAAGTTATTTTAAGGACACTATAGCCTCTGCAGCAAAGGAGTACTTGGATGTACTTTGTGCTTTATTTCAGATATTATAATGACATTGATGAAATAATTAATATTTTCTTTTTTGTAGTGTGCACAGAAAGTGTTAAAATCCAATAAGCAGTTCTGCAGCAAGCTGGGGAAATACCGTATGCCATTTGCTTGGTCAGTGAGGTATGTATTAATTCTTTTTTAATTTTATAAGTGTCTTATAGCTTATTCTGCTGTTGGACTTGTATCCTTCTTTTCCACTGTTTCTGCCTGAAGCTAAGCAAAACTTTCTGCGTGGTCCAGGACCCCAGAAGATCCTGCAGCTTTATTATTTCATTGCCCTATTTTTCACACAGCTGAACCTTGGTTACTTCCTCATTAAATGTTACTGTGGTGGAATCTTTTCTTCAGGTACGTAGTGAAGTTGCCAGGGAGAGGCAAAGGTGACTGACAGAATATCAATTTATCATGGGCTCCACCAGTGATTTGGTGCTAAAAATTACCAAAGAGTTTTCAAAGTCACAGTTCTCACAAGAATTTCCTTCAAAGATAATTACAGTCTGAAATAGAGTTGCGGTGGCCACCTAAAATATAGGTGCACAATTTTGCAGCTCGGTTCTTGTTACGATGCCTGTGAGGTTTTAGGAAAACTCTAACCAAGGATTTGGAGGTCATGGTGCCCCTAAATCAGTGCCTTGGGGGTGATATTGAGGGATTATGCTTCAGGTACTTGTGCATTTTTAGTGGTTAGTAGGTGAGAGAGAGCTGTTATTTTCTTGTTTGGCAGGTCAGTTGGGTTTTCTTGCAGGTCAGTGCAATGGCAGTAATGGATTTTTGTTTTTCCTCTCTCTACTCCTGGAAAATTTCTTGCTGGTCTCACCCTCAAGATTGAGGCACCCCTGTGCCTCTTGATCCCCTTCTACCAAATTAACTCACAAAACCAGATACGGCTTTCTTCTTTTTGTTCTCCCTTTACAAGTTTCCATGCAATTCCTTTCTCTGTCCTCTGCAGTTTTTCCTTCTCAGTCTTCTGTAATTTCCTCAGCTTACTGCTGCCCTGGGATGAGGGAGCTCCCTGACTGAGACCCTCTTGTGTGTCCCTGTGACAGCTCTCTCTTCTTTCTGCCATGCATAGAGCAGGGAATATAAAATTTTATATTCCCTATAAAAAGGAAAGCTGTCGATTGCTCAGGGAAAGCATTCCTTCTCCTCTGTGGCTTCTGTTCTGACAGTGGCAGGCCAGGAGGAGAGCTGCCTGAAGCTGTAGGGAGGAAGGAGGAGCGAGTGCTAGGTGAAAAAGTCCCGTTGTGGCATTGCCCATGACCATGAGGGATAGCTGTGTGGCTGTGTGCTTCTGGTGTGGAGGCATGGAGCACCAGAAGTACAGCATCTCCTGTCGCGTGTAGGCGAAAACTTATGATTTTAGAATATGGTGCTTAGATGGCAAAGGAGAAAACACACAACAAGGTATGGCGGTTTGAAGAGTTCATTTTTTTTTTATTGACATACATTTTTGTCAATATCCAGTAGGAACAGAAGTAGTACGTCCCTGCTCAAGAAAAAGGCAGATAATGTGTTCTGATCTGTCATCGCAAGCTCAAGGATACTCGTTAATATTTACTATTTCTGTGTAGCCAAAGGATCATTCATCAAAATTATATTGATGGGTGTCTCTTGGGTTGACAGAGCTCCTTTTAGCATGTAATGGACTGTACAATGGCAAGAGGTGCAGGCTTGGCATCAGACTGACTTGAGGCTTTTTATTAACTCTGTCCTGCCTGCCTGTGGTCTGTGGTGGTACCATCAGTCATATGTCCAGTAATTCAGTCATTGCTGTAGCGATCTTTAGGTGGTATGATGATTTTAAACTAGTTCAGTGTCCGACTAGTCACTCATGCAGGTGGAGAAGGCTAAAGCATTCTTCCGCATCTTCAGCAAATCTTATCTCAGAGTGTTTCTTGCCAAAAAAATAAACCAGAAAGGTTTTCTTCTTATTCTGAAGGATGTGCATTTCTCTTTCGTAGGGTTCTCCAAGTGGCAACCCTTAGTTGCCCCTCGGTGAGAGGGAGTAGGCAAAAGCAGGGTTTGGGCCGTGCCGTACTACGCTGGTACACAGATGCTGGGCTGTGTATGTGCCGCGGCTGTACTGCTCAAGCGCATTGCATCAGTTCTGGGCCAAGGCACAGTACTGAGCTGCAGGTCTGCACTTGCTCTGCCGAAGGGAAGTCTAACAGACGTGAATGAAGTTTTACTTCTATCCGTAAGATGGAGAGCACCTTAAATGCCTGTCAGGCTAGGGTGCACTGAGAAAACGGTGCTTTTCAGAAGATTCTCCTCTCCTTTAGGTTCTGTGTTATTTCAGATATTTTATCATTAACATACCAGCTGGCAGCTCCTTGGTCATCTCAGACATAGTATTATAACTGCACAAATGTATTTTGTAATAACGGGCCACATTGATTTGGAGTGAGCAATAAAATCTTGATTAGATCAAGCTTGACTAATAAGTAGTTCTCTGCAAGATTTAAACCTGCATGCGAGTTTTTTGATTTCTAGTAACATAGTATATGATAGCAGCAGCTTCCAGTTACCACAGCCATGTGAGCAGAAGCATTTTCTATGGGTGGATTGCTCTACTTAACTACTGCTCATCTAAGCGGAGCACAACAGTTGCTGCTGCTGCACCCAACAGTATGTATTGGGTAAATAAACAGAGATTTTCTTTTTGGAATTCCATGCAGAACGGTTAATTGGCACAGGCTGGAATGTGGCAAAGGACATAAGGCAGGACGAGAGCAATAGAGCTCCGTTTGAGAGGAGCTTGCTTGTGTGACACTCAGTACAGTGGGCATAGGAATGCCTGGGAGTCTGAGCCTTCCTTAGTCTGTTTCCTTGAGACTTTTTGTCAATGGAAACCCTTGACTCTACTAGTACCATACTGTTTCAGTTTCGGAGATGGCAATGACTTCTTTCACTGGGTACTCTCTCCAAAATTACAGGCTCCTTTTTCAACGTGCAGTCCACAGTCTCAGAAAATAAGATCGAAAAGACCTCCACATCATACTACATTTTTGCTTTCCCTAGGACAGGATCAAATCATTCCTAAATATGTTTGTCTAGCCAATATTTCTGGCAGTCATTTCCCAAATATAAATGGGAATATATGCTTGTGGTGTTAGCAAACGCACAGCGAGTTCAGCATTTTGCAGACTTACTGTGTGTGCATTACTCACGTGGGCAGAGGACATAGCTGGGGTTTGTGGACATCCCTCCGTTCCAGCAGGCAGTATTTTTGGATGGCATCCTAATTCAGTGCTTCACTGCCCATACCATTAAAAAGCTTCCCTCCCATCTGTAGAATTAATTACAGAAAATATACTTGAGTATGTTTATCAGCTCTTAAACGTTTTCATTATAAATCATATTATGAGATAACATAGTTAAAAAATCATTGACCAAATACAACAAGTATATGAACTTGTTGGTATCAGTGATGTTGCACAAGGAATTTTAGTTCATTGGGCCAGATTCTGCACTCATTTACATCTGATTATGTATTAACATTACTCAGGACTCTCTTTGGTAAAAGCAAAGTATAATTTGGCACTCTGAAATCTATTTCTATTTTCACAGCTTGAAAATAGAAGTTTCCACAGGAGGCTATCACACTACAGGGGAAAAAATGGTTTGGCTATGATAAATAGCAAAACCCTGGGTTTGGAAATGTGTTTTCCAGTTATTTCATTCTGGCACTCCACACAAAACCAGGAGTGTGGTTAAATTTTCCCCCCTTAAAGCAGTTACAGATGGCCACAGTGCGATTTTTACGTATACATTCAGAGAGCCAAAATCTTGACAGTTGCGTATTGTGCGTGTGACTGAAACTCTTAATTAGCTTATGTGGCATCCGGTTTGTTAGCATCATTCAAAAGCATGACTCAGGCTTCCTCCCTGACTTCTTGCTCTGAAGTTGATGGGATCTGGTGTCTTTATTCTCTCGCAGGTATAATTACGGTATGTGTTAGAATTACAGTGTGTCAAATCCATCTTCCATTCTCATATTCCTGCCAAAACTGCTAAAGTTTGCAAATATGTGCCTGAGCTACATATTGTAGGTGTGGGGAAACTTCACTCACAGAGATTAGTTTTTACACTCTGCTATTCCTTCAAAACTTCTCCACCCTTGTAAACTTCGTGTTTTAGAGCCTAGTATTTGAATCCTTCAACATCTTGGGCAGCTGCTGGCTTGGTTCTCAGCTGGCGTACGTTGATGTAGCTGAAGGTAGTGAGGCTGCGCTGATTCACAGTAGCTGCAGATCTCGCACTGAATCTCTAACCCTGGAGGTGAACAATTTTTCCACAAATCGTAAGCCACTACTTTAAAAGTAGCTTTTTCGATGTTAAATTATGAACATTGTGTAGGTTTTTTGTGCTTAAAGAGTTTTTATGATTGTGAGCTATCAGCTAACAATGTCAGAACAGTAGAATAGTAGAAACACTCTAAATACTGAGATGATGTTTCGGGTTTCTTTA
This sequence comes from Nyctibius grandis, assembly GCF_013368605.1. Classification (NCBI taxonomy): domain Eukaryota; kingdom Metazoa; phylum Chordata; class Aves; order Nyctibiiformes; family Nyctibiidae; genus Nyctibius; species Nyctibius grandis. The sequence goes on from NC_090665.1 coordinate 19,175,094, forward strand.
ATGAAATCTGTTAATTTGTTTTCCCCTAGATTAACACCTGTAGAATCTCTTCAGGATTTTAGCTCTGTGAAATTTTTCTTATTAAAATCTCTCTGGTAAATAAGTAACCGGCAGTAAGGAATCGTTAATATATTAGGCAAATATTGGACTCATGGATTGTAGAAGTGTTTTATTATGTTTCCTTTTTTTTGATGTGACAGTTGTCATTCTCAAATGCCTTCAGTATGTTCACTGTAACAAGGAGCCTTCTTGCTCCACCTGCGCCCAGCAGCCTGAAAGGATCTAGCAAAACAGGGGGTTGCAGTTACTTAGCTGCACACTCAATACACATAATACTTGCTGCTCTGGCAGTTCTTCAGCTTTAATGAGCCAGGGGATGGAGATGGCCGTACAGTTTGACCAGCAGAAAGCCATATAATTCTTCCCTGAGTGCATAAAACATACCTCTTTTTAAGAAGTTATTTTGTTTTCAGTGGACATCTAAATTGCTCGTGCAGCAGCAAGAGCTTTACATAAATGGAGTATTGGGTGTAAGTCGGAAGGATAAAAATACTTACCTGTTTTGTATTGCGAATACCTGGTTTCAAGCCTTTAGTTTTGTCCTGGGTGTATAATTTAGGCTGGGATATGCTGCTGAACTGACGAGGAGCAGTTCTAGAGGCAGGGCATATGATACCCAGGGAGCACTGATGCTGGGGAGGAGTGGTTGTAGGCAGGAGGACTCTGTAAAGCCCTTCTGACTCCAAACTGGAGGGGAGGAGGTGACGATGCCATGTCCCCGAGCCTCCCGGGAGACACCACTCACACCAACACCACTGACCTGGAGTGAGCTACTTCCAGCACAGACCTCCTTCTTTTTCCTTTGACACTATGAACACCCCCAACCCTGCCTTGGTAAGTGCTCCACAGCCTGCTGTGCTGAGCAATGGTTTGCTTGGTGTCAGAGCCTGCACTGGAATTAGTTAATAAGCTCCAGCAGGGCCTGGGTTTGCTGAGCATCACATTGCAGAGCCCAGTGGCACGGCCGAAATCACTCACTGAATGTTTTAGTCCTCTCTGTTGGTCTGGAGAAGGAAGCAGTGCTGAGTCCAAGAAATATCATAGTGTCACCAATACTGTAATAATTATTAAATTTTTTTTTCTTTCTTTTTTTTCTGACAGTAGTTTAATAGGATTTGTAAAGTAAGTGGTGGCTGCCAGAAATTAGGTCTGGTTTCTCCCTAATAACTTAAGATTTTTGACATGGCCTGTTGGTGTGGACCTTATTCCCTCTAACTACTGGAGGCAAAAATCTGATAGAGGAGAGCTGATTATTCTCTACAGTTACAAAAAAATGAAATAGTAGTGCTTTTCTCAGTTAATTAAGTTAAGACACGGTGCATTTATACTTATCCTTGGGATCCTCTTCCAAAGGTTTACTCCATTGTTTTGCATCTGGCAACAATTTGTGCTGGCATCAATTCTTATTCTCACTGGCAGCAGAACAGAGAAGTAAATTAAGGAAGCAAGACTGGCCAAATGATTCACAGAACAGCACTTAGTGTCAAGAAAATTTTACTTTTTTAAGCAATGTTTTTTCATACTACAGTTGAATCCAAGGTTCATTAATTTGGATAGCTGTTACCTTATCCAGTCCAGCCAGCGTGTGTGACCCTTGGGGATATACAAAGGGCACTGGAATGTCTTAATTAAATCCTGCAAGTGTCAATGAGCAGGAATGGAAATATCTGGGAATGTTTTCCTGTGTGCATAACAGCTGATACTTATTGTTCCCAGTTATAGACAGATATCCTTTTTTTCCATTTCATTTGGCACTTCGTAGCTAGTTCACCAAAAATTTAGTTGATGCTCCACAAACTTGTTTTCTGAAGTAAAGCTAAGCCTCAGTGAGTTAGTGTCATGCTCCTGGAGGACACAGAACAGACTTAATGCATAGGAGGATTCACTAGAGGTTTCTAACCTGGTTCTGCAAGAGCATATGTTTCTTTATGTGATGAGATGTAGTGGTTGGGATTTGACATCTTGCCGTGATTTCTCTTACTTAAAATTATCATTATTTTCATTGGATAATAACCTCTTGGATGAAAATACCTATTGCTGTAATGAATTCTTCAAAATGCTTCCTTGAAAGGAGTCAATCTCTTTGTTGAAGTGAGGAGTCATGTCCTTGATGTGTGAGCAAGATGGTGAAGTCCCATCAGGCTCAGGGATAGTGGCTCTCAGCCGGGGGTGGCCTCCCTGGGGCTGCCCCAAGACCTTGCCAAGAGGCTGGAGCAGGCAGCCTTGCAGCCAGGACGATGGAGGGGTGGGTGGGGGTGGAGAGCGGGTGCCGGTGAGGTGCTGTACACTTCCAGCTTTCTCAAGTGAGACTTAGCTACAGAACAGGGAGAAAAAATGGTGGATGCTGAACTTGATGGTGATCTCTTCTAGCATTAAAGCCCAGCAACTCTGAACTGTGAGCAGTCACACTGCACCTGAGGTCAGTGGGGACTGTCTGCATCCTGTGAGATTAAATGAGGTCTTAAGTCTTTGCAGGACTGGGACTGCACATGGAATTGTCTGTGCTCCTGCAAACACGCAGCTCGGAAGAGCTTTCTTGTGTGAAGCTCTGCAGGGAGCCCTTGAGTTTGTGTATTCGTATCATAACCTTGTTAAAAGATTACATGACAATTTCAAATGTTCAGATATATATATGAGTGAGTGTTTATAAACATGCCATTTTTCTTTCTTTATAGACCGGTGTTTAAAGATAATCACGGAAATGTTGACAGAGACTCCCGATTCTCACCTTTATTCAGGCAAGAAAGTAATAAGATTTCCATGGAAGATTTGATTAAACTAATAGCAGAATACAGAAGGTAAGGAACAGTTTTTAATTTGGTTTGAGAAGGTATAAAAGCTTTATAAAGATGTGCAGAATAATTTTCACAGCTTTTTTTCTTCATTTAACACAGTGTGCCAGAGTGGCCATATTAAATTAGTGTTTTTCACATTAGCCTATTACCTGCCAAAGAGTGCTTTATGTTGGACTTTCCAGGAAAACTGAAATGTCATTTGGCACATTAATAAATGTTATTATAACCTAAAGATAGTGATTCCTTAAATTAGCTACCATCAGGGGAGGTGCAGGTGAAGTAACCAATGAGACAATATTATCTCAGGGGAAAAAAAGGAGAGAGAAAAAATGAAAAAGCATGCTTTAATGGTTTCCCCACTCCTTGCTTTTGTTTGTTTGAGTCTCCATGACAAACTGCAGAGTGGACATTGGAAGGAGAAAACTTCTCCAAATGTCTGACAGTGTGTAAATTAGTAAATAACGGTTTGGCTGGATGGTCTTCCACACAGGTGTAAATCAGGTTAATTCTAGAGCAGAGTCTTTGTTTGTACTGGATAAATGACATGAGAATTGAACCACGAATTTCTTCCTGTCCCTTCTATGCTAAATGTGTCTAGGAATGAATTAATCTAATTAACTCCTGGTTCATTTGTGTAAAATCAGATCACAGAAAGATTGAATGTCAACTACAGGGGTGGGATGAGGCCCTTAATCTCTTGTGCCATCTTACTGTTACTGGTCAGGAAACTACTGAAATTCTCACGACTTTTGTTGAAGTCACCACTGCTGGCCTTATCTATCTAAAACATTTCCTAGATAAAAGGAATTTAGTGTCACAGTTTTAGCACTTCTCAAATTGCTTGGGCACGAGGAATAAGTCTTAGTCCCTCTTCAACGTGGCACTTGCAGAAGCCATGATGCTGTGGACTCCTCTCATTTCAGTGGTCATTGAATTCCTTTTAGAGAACATTTGATTCAGATTTTAGAAAGAAAAAGTGGGTAAGTTAATTCTCATAAGGTTTGGTTCATCAGTTTCTCAGTATTCCACAAAAAATGCTGTAATATTGCTTGCAAAGAGAAGGCAGGAATGAGGCCAAGAAAAGAACAAAAAAAACCCAACCAAAACAAAACATACCACGTTTCTTTCCTGCTGTTGCATTTGATTTGAGTTTAATAGCCAACAGGTGTATATTAAATGTGCTTAATATGTATTTATATCTTAAATCAGGTTCTGTTTTTCATTTTAGATTAATTCCTATGATGGGTCTCATCTCCCTTGTTCTAATTTTCTAAAATGTTTACATTTTTTTCATTGCAGAGCAGAGAAGATTAGCAAAATACAGACTATACCTGGCTGTTTGGAGATTGCAGTTGATTGTGTTCCTTTGGAACATCCAAGTATGATTCCACTTTATAATTATTATTATAATTAAATAGGACATTGTCATAGGCTTTCCAGCCATAATTGGTGCCTTGAGACAGTTCTGATAGAAGTGTCCGTTGTTGTACAGAAAAATGTACGCAGGGGAGTGTTCTTGATTTGTTTTCATTTAATTACACCATTCTTTGTTTCATCCTGTACCTGGCCAGATACACCCTAGCAATACGGAACACAAATGCTGAATCCAGCATGTGTGATGAAAGTCCAAGGACCACTTTTTGGTCTCTAAGGGATTAGGCCAAAGAGCTGAGCGGACTTCTGTAGCTTGAGGTTAATAGCCTTGCACTGTTGATGGGCTCTGATGCTCAAATCCTCTGTGAGTTAGCACGTATGGGACATGCAGCAGGTTCCAAGAATGCAGGCTAGATGAAGGACTTCATTCAGAGGCCACTCTGGCATCTGTGCAGCAGCTGCTAAGATAGATGCTTCTAGCTGGATCCGTTTATCTCTTTTTAAATTTTCTGTTTTGAGGGCCACATTTCTGTGACCTACTGTTGCAAAAAGCTCAGGACCATTGAATTCCTTTGAAGTTTGTCATCACAGATCTTTATACCATCTTTGTATGATATTAGATAAAAAAAATAGTTTCACTAACATTTCAAAAGCAATTTTTATTTTTGAAATAAAAAGAAAATGATAGCTCAGATTAGGCAAAATGGCCCAAAGCAGCTTGGGTCTTGTACTGTTACCTGACTTGGTGTGCACTGTGGCCAAGTGAAAGTGTGGCTTTAAAGGGTATGTGCTAGTAAGGCGCCCAGTTCCTGTGGAAAGTCAGTGAAAATTCCCTGACTCTAAGGAGTAACGGCTTAAACGTTTCTTTGGTATGGGGAAAATTTATCTTACTCTGAATAAGGCTGTAAAATAATTTTTAAACTGTACCAGAAATCTTCCATGCTGTAGGATTCATTAAAATCTCTGTGAAAACTGTTATTGACTTCAGCCAGCTCTGAAGGAAGCTTTGTAATAGCAGTAACCAGTTCTGTTATAACACCTCCTTCCCACCCAAAATAAGTCATGCTAGGCTAGTGCTAAAATCTTCATTGCCAAGAAAAGCCACTGAAAAGGAAGTTGGCCAAAGATCTTGTCAAGAATTTGCCAGTGCAATTGTGTCTCTAGGGACCGACACTACCCTGCTTCACATGAGCATCACTTCGCGTTAGACAGCAGAAGTAGATCTTCGTTTTCATAGGACTTTATCTACTGTAGCTACAACAAGAGCTGGAGCCAGCGGTGTATCAGGGGATGTTGTCTGACAGTGTTTAACCTGAAACAAAACCGCCTTTTCTGCTGCCTGGGGGGAAGCCAAACTCGCATAGCTCTAGCAAAGGGCAAGAGACCAAAAGCTTCCTGCAGCTCCCACCTGTGCTGCATGGCCCCTGCTTGTTGTTCTTTGCGCTGTAAGCTTGGGGCAATGGGGCAGCAGGTACTGTAGCTGCTACATCCCCTGCTTTCCCCCTCTAAAATACCCATTAAAATCCCAGACTGTGAGGCTCCATTCTTGTGGAGGGCAGTCACAGAGAGCAACCTGTAGCCGAGAGCCATGTGGCTGGTAACAAACTGGGCTGTTGCGTCTGTGTGCATGTCTGTGCCATGGCAATGAGGCACGGAGAGACCAGACCTTCACCGCTGACTGCAGGAGCCTTCGTTTTCCAGCTGGCTTCTTCCTGTTACTACTGCCTCTTCGCACACTCTGCAGGCTGTCGCTGCTCTCCTATCTCAGCTATTGGTATTTAAAAACTTCATTTATTCCTTAGTCCCCTTTTTGTGTTCAGTTCAACACTATTTCTATTTCCCTGTGGATTTTCTATGGGCTGCTGGAAGTGCAGCATGTGGAGGGCACAGAAAGGCTTCTGCAGAGAGGCCTTAGCACTGCATTCTGATCCTTGGGTTGGACCCTGGATTTCTCTAATGAAAAACAAGGTTAATAATGTTCAAAAATGGATACAATCAGAATGCTTATAAATCAAGTCTGAGGGGCAGCTGGCCAAATGGTAAGGCATAACACATCCTCATATTTTAAGATGGCCTGCCTGAGATTTGCTCAAAGAGAAAGCTGCTCGTCTTAACTTTGTAGGCCAAGAGCAGTGAGCAGAGTCTCCCAAGTACTGGGAGTGTTCGTAGCAGAAGAGCAAACCTTCAAAAGTTTGTATGTGACCCTGAGTATCTTCACTGACAAACAGAGGAATTTGTGTGATCATCTACAGGAAGCTATTGCTGGGGAGAATAAACCTCAAGGCTTCTCTACAGCAGGCAGTGGTTGCTTCTGGCTGACAAATGCAAGTGATTTAATTTAGCTGTTCCCTTTTAATGCTGCTAATTTTGATTGGGAAAGACGAAAGTTCTCATATATGGATCTTTCCAGCTTAATTCAGGAGCTATGTCTGTTGGCTGGGTGTACAAGTCAAAAGGACACATTCATATTTTGGTGGGCAGCAGGCTGGGAAGAAAGTGGTCAGTGTCTATTTGAAGAAAGCAAAGAGAAACAATCGCTGGTATAGAGCCTGTTCTCCTCTGCCTGCTAGGGCTGCAGAGGACCTGCACTATCCCAAAACTGGCAATTTCCTCTTGTGCTAGTCTAGAAGGAAGTAAAATTGGGCCTAGTGTATATGAGGGACCACGAGCTTCTTTCAGCTTCCTCACCACAAATTGGTAGGCTTTTCCTGTGGGTTATTCTGGGGTTTGAGGAATGAATTTGTAGGCAGGACCTTCAGATTGCTCTTCCCAAAAATAGCTCGGGACATCCCTAAGTTGGTGACCCTTCTAAGCTGCTTTTGTGTAAACAGCCCTTGAGTTCTCCATGCTGAAGTTAAATGTCTCACTGATTTAATGGCACAGGCAGACAGTACACTCTATCCGTTTTTAATCTCTCCCTGTCTGGGTGACAGAGTGCTTATTTTCATCTTCTGTTTCTTGATCTGATTTCAATTATCCCAATTGCATCATATATTTAATCTAGTTCTGCACTACTTGTTTCCTCATTTCGTTTACTATGTTATTAGATAATAGAAAAACTTAGATGAGATATTGAGCTGTAAAATTAATTAGAAACAGCACCACTTCAGTATACTCTGTTGAAACTGTCCGTAAACCAGTAGTGCTCTTACACCATTAATTGCAATCAAATACTGAACGTGTCAAAAGAGGTTTTCAGTGCTGTGCTGTTTAACTCAAGTGAGATAAACTATTTAAGGATAATATATTGTAATTGTTCTGAGGTAACATGGATGCGATATAAGGCAGGATTTGACCTGTTGCATCTCAGCATTACTTATTCTTTGCAAGTTAAGGCAGGATTTTACTTGTTCCATCTCCATATTACTTATTCTTAGTAGTAAGACTGTAAAAACAAACATAATATGTGATGGTTTTCTTTTCTGTTCTTTTGAAGACTGTGTAACTTCGTCTTTTATTCCAATCAAGCCTTTTAATGACATAAAGGAGCATCAACCTACAGTGGAAGTTGAGGAGTTTGTACAGGAATCAACAAAATATTCTCGACCTTACAGGGTATACAAGAACCAAATATACATATATCCAAAACACCTCAAGTATGATAGTCAAAAATACTTCAGCAAGGTATGGTATGTTACAATTCAGGCCAACATTGGGTAGTGGTGTACTGCATGAGCTCTCAATGAAATGAAGGAGTACTCATCATAAAGGGAGGGAAAATGGTGATGTGAGTCCCTGACTTGGCTTTTTATCTTTTTCAATTTTTTGCAATCATAAAACATTGGTACAATTTTAATGAAATGAATCTGTGGATTAATTTTAAGTTGTGTCAGTGATTCAAAGAGAGATGATGTGGTAATAGCTATTTCATAATTCTCAGAAGAGAATCATTTCATATTTTAATGAAATGATGTGTGCAGATAAAATTAAGCTGGATAATATTTGTAGTTCTTAAATGAAACTTGAGTACTACTTGCATTTTCATGGTGATTGAAAGTTAATCAAGGATAAGACACAGGTAAGTGCTGGTCACTTTATAATCTGCTTCTACAGTCAATTTGAGGCCTGGCTTGCATTTTGCTGGTTCTTGGATATATTGTTTCTAGTGATATCACTGTGATTTGAAGGCATTTTTAACCCCATTTCCGATCTAAGCTTTAATATGTCCTGTCTTTTCAGGCACGGAACATAACAGTGTGCATTCAATTTAAAAGCTCTGATGAAGAAGGAGCGAAGCCACTGAAGGTGAGCCACAAGGAGAGTATATTCAGAGAACAATGTTTCTGAGGATGTTACTTACAAAACCCAGGAATCAGGGCTATACTAACCCGGAACAATTAAAGAGTGAATGTTGTCATGCATCTTTCTACATTTGCACTGTTTGATCCCAGCTGGTCATAGTGATTCCAGCTCACAGTCCCATTTTGCAGTGCTGGCAGTGGAGGGGAAAGAAGAGAATATTAGAAAACTTAACCATTTTTTTTACAGTGCAACTTGCTTGTTCTAAAATTTACTGTTTACCCTACATGTCTCACTGAGCTCAGGACACTTGCTTGAGAAGAGTGAGGTGCAAAATTAGAAGAACCTGAGACTTAGTTCTTATTGTTGTACTGTAGTTTCCCCACCAATAAATAAAGTTACCATCACTCAATAATCAAGGGCCTCCAGAGTGGACTCTGCCAGCAAGGAGAATAACTGCTGTAGCGTTTGTAACATTGAAAAGTCTGTAAAGGCATTGTATTGTGTATTGAACTGCATAAAAGCAAAATAGCTTTTGTAAAGCTTTTTGCAGAAAACTCTGAAATTGATAACAGCAAGGAAGAAGTCTAAGGAGTCTGCATTGCATAGTAGAGTGTTGGGTAATTTTCACAGAATCAATGGACTTTTACTGGAAGTGTGTATAAAAAATTGCAGGTTTGAGCACTTAAAATATTTCTTTTAATATTTGATCAAAGCAATTATCAATCTTTCATGATATTGTTTTCAATGTACATGCATATTAGATATACCAAGACTACTATCATCAGCAGAATTTCACAATGTAATTAAAGCATGTTACTCTTATCAGTGTATTTATGGGAAGCCAGGTGGACCATTATTTACAACAGCAGCCTACACCGCTGTGCTACATCATTCCCAGAACCCGGATTTCTATGATGAGGTCAGTCTGCTTTTTCTTTCATTAAATGTCTGCCAAGCCCACGTTTGCCAGTGAGACAGAAATACGTACAGCATACTTCTGTTGCAATTGCTTGAGTATCTGGATGTGGGCCTGTGTTATGTAGCTTTAAGTACAGTCTCACGTTTTGTTTTTTTTTCTTAAGTCAATTTCAGTGAATCCTTCCTTTTGTAAGTTGTTCTGAGTACAGTTAAGATGCTGTACAATTAATTAGAAACAGTCTAGCTCTCTAAAATGCATGTCTGGATTACATTAAGGGTCCAGCTGCATCTCTGAATTTAATGGAAACAGTAAACATTATGATGAAGGGTGGAGCCAAATGTCAGAACAAATCCCTCTCTGAGATACAAGATCTGCATTGGGGCATTTCTGTTGATCCAGTGGGCTGAACAGAATGTACAGTGATGTGTAGTGTCTGCGGCAAGTTATTTAGCTGGTGCTTTTGAGGATACAGCTGTAGAATAGAGTTCATGCACTGGCCTTTGCCAAATGTTAGTCGCACATGCATCTTTACGTTTCACCAAGTATTGATTCCCTGGGCTTTCTGCAGGTGAACTGAATTTCACCCTTTCAGTGACTAGTGTGTTTGATGGCCTGTGAATGTCACGTGTCTGTTCTGGATTTTCCACTACTGCTTTATGTGTAGTGATAAGTCTGGCAAACAGCATTAGTATGTAGCCAGCATTTTCCAAAGTGTTGGCTTGATCTTGGAAAAACTTCTTTTTTCAGTTAAAATTTACTTTGATAAAATGGCAGGGGCAACACGAGCAGATAACGTACAACTACATGGGAAGTATCAATTTTAAGATTCATGTTTAGGAACTGAGGTGGAACTTAAAGCATTACATCTTCAGAGATCTTGAAGCCCCTGCTACTCCTTTGCAAGCAGAGTTTTGGGTTTTAACACATCTGAAAATGTTCTTCCTGTGATGCTAGTGAGCCATCTGGTTTGGGCAGATTACTTTCAACTTGAACAAAGAGCTGAATTCAGATCTTAGTAGCTGATTTGGCTGGAAGAGATATGCACCTGTCCTAAATGTTCCTAGTACAGCAAGTGCAGTCTTCAAAAGAATGTAGTATGTTATCAGGAAAGTTGTCTTAATCTCCACGTCTGAATGCCCATTTCATATCTATGTTTATGGTATTAGATTCTTACCCATAAGCTGATATAACACTAGAAGCATTTATGAACAATTTCTAAACCTTACTTTAAGCACAGGATTAGCTTGGATAAACTTTATCATAGCTCACAAGGTCAAGGGGTCTTTTTCATTAGTTCCTATGGTAACATGTTTTTATTACTTTGTATTTTTATTCCAATAGGTTAATAATACCTCAAACCCAATCTGTAGGGACTCATGGATGACATGATACAGGATTTAAGACTGAGCAGAAATCATAAACAGAAGCTTATTTTCGTATCAGCCTTTATTACTTGGTCTTTGCTGTGAAATGACGATGAAGCAGTAGCAGAGATGTCATTTTAGTATTTGGTTTGGTCATCCTGAAAATATGAGGAAGGTGATGGCTATTTATCGTTACTGGAGTGCAGGTGATCACTTCTAGGCAGGGTCCATCACTCTTTAGTTCTGTCCTCTTTCATCTTACACTTTTTCATCATAAATGCAAATATTCATCCACAAGACAGAGAGGAAAAAACCTGTTTTAAGTAAAAGTGTTGGATGATCATCCTAAACAGTTTCCTTAAGAGAGCATCTGTTACCCATGCAGACAAACATTAGCCAATAAAGGCAGGCTGTACTTAGACCTCTGTGTAGAGAGAGATGTCACTCATTTAGACCATCTCTGATGCCTGGTTTAATCGATTTTTAAACTAAAGTGAGGTGTAACATTTTACATTTCAGGTGAAAATTGAACTTCCCACTCAACTCCATAAGAAACACCACATTCTGTTTTCATTTTATCATGTCACCTGTGACATAAATGCAAAAGCTAATGCCAAAAAGAAAGAGGCTCTGGAAACACCAGGTACCTGTAGTAGAATTACTTTCAATTATAAATATAAGTTATGTACATTCAAATAAGGATTGTGGAATTTCTGACTGGATATTATTGTCTTCCTTTGAACTTGAGAAGCTTATTTTTCCAAAGAGTCATATTGATTTGTTCTTGTGCACAGTGGGATACGCATGGCTTCCTTTGTTGAAAGATGCCCAGTTAGCTTCCCAAGAACACAACGTACCAGTGGCAAGCAGTCTGCCTCCCAATTACCTGAGCCTTCAAGAACCAACTAGTGGAAAGGTATTAATTCAGACTTTCATATTATTCAAATGGTACAGAGCATTTATTTGCAGACGTTTTATGTGAGATCAGATTTGCATTTGCACTTACCTGGAAATGTAAACAGTAAATAGGGTATCTGTTTTAGAATATTCATGTGCATATCATTGAGTATATAAACTAATATATGTACCGCTGGGCTGAGAGTCGTATGTTGCTGGTTCACAGGTGTATATGGAGAAAATGTATTTTTATAACTGTGTATTCTACAATATTATACCTAACTTCTCCAAAACGTGAATAAGAGTGGTCAAAAAGAACTCTTTTCACAAACTCGGGCCATATGACATTCATTCTCTAGCTGATCCACGGTCATGATTCACTCTCCAGTTTTGCAGTGTGATATCATACTTTCCCACTGATCCCGTCCAGTTTGGATTATTTCTGCCGCCTTGTGTTTGTTTTGCTATTGTCATGAGGACGGGGTGGGGCAGCAGTCTCGTCCCTTGAATGATAAGATTCGCGGGCTTGTGCTGAAAAGTGGATTTGTATTGCAATTATTCCACAGTTGGGAAAGCACACTAGCCAGCACAGTTCATGCACGCACGTGTGCAAAACTATGCAGTGAAAATTTGATCCAGACTTGAATAAGTAGGAAATAAGTGGGAAAACGTTTTTTTTTGTTGTTGTTTGTGTTTTAACAGCAGATCAGCTGTGATATAAAATGGGTAGATAGTGGGAAACCACTTTTCAAAGTCTCTACTTTTGTTGTATCGACAGTAAATACTCAGGTAAGCCGAATTTCCTCTTAGCTCTGTTACGTTCTTACAAACAAAATGTGTCAAGGAATGTCTGAAAGATATTTTTAAATCTTTCATGAATTTGTTTCTCTAACCTATAAAGGTTATTTGAGTGTAGAAGGGCAAGATGACAATGATGGAATACACACTTTAAGGAAAAATATAAATTATTTAAGATTATACTAACAGAAAAATCATGGAATATCAGTTTAAACAGGACAAAAATAAATGGTGAGCACCAGGAAAAAAAAAACAATCTGGCCATTGAAATCCCTGAGACTGTGAGGAAAAAATTAGTTGGTCACAACACTGAAAAAAGAGTGGTCAGAGCACCTAGCAATAAGTTGTACATAGCAAGCCGTGCTGGCCAATGGGTTGGGCTAAATAAGTTGTTCTGTCTTCCTGTGTCTTATGTCTAAGATGGTAGGGACCAAGTGTGTTCTTCGGTATCACAGGTGATTGCTGTAGCCAATTTATGGAACTGAATTCTGACCCTTTCTATAATATACATTAACGTGAATGTTTATCATTTTAGGATCCATACCTGAATAACTTTTTCCATCAGTGCCAAGAAAGGGAAAAGGATCTATCCCAGCCTCCTACCTCAAACTTTATAAACTCTTGTAAGGTAAAGTAACCTGCAGCACGAACTGTGCTATAAAATTGTATTTAGGGCTTTCTCCCAACTGATCTGTCACTGCACAATTCTAAACATGGCACAGACTTACCAGGAGGCAGTGGGTCCATGACAGCTCCGGTTAGACTTACTTGGTGTGACAGATGCATTACTGGTCACAGAGCTGTCTCCCATCCCTTCTCATTTAGAGCACAGCTGCATCTGCCCCATCAACTTTGATAATCCAGCCTATGCCAAGCCTCAAATCCTCTTAAAGGATGGTGTAACGTTGCTCTAGGAACGTCTGGGAATAGGAGCTGTAGCCTTCAGAGCTGCAGTGTTCCTGCTAGTCCTCTCTTGCCTTAGATACATTGTACACTTACCTCCTACTTGGCTCTTCGTACTTTCACTCTAAAAACCTGGATGCTCTCCAAAGGGCTGATAAGGGTATTTTGCATGTATAAATCAAGGGTGCTTGTTGCCTGTCAAGTTCTGGAAACAGAAAGAACATACCCTTTCTGCAGAGATGAAATGAATTAGCAAGAACTGCATTAAATGTGACTGTATTCAGTAGAGGTCAAAAGCTGTGAGAAAGGAGGAGTATAACAAGCAAATTACAAGAGCAGCAGGTAAACGTAGGGCCATGATTCTGTACCTGTTCGTGAATGGTGAAATTCAGAGTTCTCGCTTTGCAACCTGCTTACTGAACTTTAACAGGAAGGTGGGCAGGAAGGCTGAAGGGTAGCTGTGACGCTGTTCCACAGTACTAGCTCTAAAACGTCGTACATATGACTTCTATTTATTATTTTTCCTTTTAGCAGTCTGTAAAACCTAGGTGTTCTGGGGTTTAGATGTTACCATCATGTAAGTTGTTTCCTCCTTTCCTTTGTTGTTAATGTTTTCCTGTTTGAGTGTACCTTAATCAGATTTTATAAAGCTGCCTGCGAAGAGATTTTTGCTTTAATAAGCAAACAGTAAGTTCCAATAAATCATGGCAGTTCTCTGGGCAAGTGCCTAAAGGTGGCTGCTACTTTTGTTGATAGATGCAGGTACACCTGAAAGGGATTACTTTGTTTTTAAATACTGTCTTGATTTAAAGAAATGATTAAGGGATGTTTTCAAAAATCAAACCATCAGTGTTATTTAGAGGTTATACCTCTACGGAATGAAGTCCTTAACTGTTAATTTTTGGGAAGCCATTGAACACGTTGGACAAAGTTTAGGAATCTGTAAAAGCTTCACAGCTTTCTAGACAGAACATCAGTTACCTAAACTACCAGAATTGCACTGTTCTTTATTTGCTGTTTGTAGTTTACCTTTTAAAAAGATTTCAGTAATTTTATTAGAAAATGGAGACAATGTTGTATGCGACAAGGGATCAGCTATGCAATATAACCAGGGAATGGGTAATTTTCCCCAGAGTATTTTGCTTTTGTTTATAAATCACTGATACCTCTGAAGAAATTCTGGAATGATTTGGAAATGACTGAAATGAAAAACTAGGAGGAATTCAAAGGAGTTTTTTTTTTAAATTAAAACTCAATATCCTCCTTGATCAGAGAAGATAATATAATGTCAGTCCAGTCAGGTTAGAGTGTTAATGCTACTTTTTACCACTGTGCTTTTAACATTAAGTATTTTAGCCATGAGTTCAGTTTATCAGATCTCTGCATAAAAAGAATGAGTTTTCCTAAAAATGTTAGGAAATGCATGTCTTGAAAATAGTAATTAAGGTCTTTTATTGCTCTTAAGTACGTATCCTTAGTGAAATATGAAAATTGGTTTTGGTTTCTCTTTTTTTTTTTTTTTTTTTTTTTTTCCTCCTTAAGTCAGGGTAGAGCAAAATATTGGAATTCTGAAATTTGGGCAATACCTACAGTTGTGTTGATGGTCATATTTAAAACAAACTCCACGGGGAAACAGTCCCCTACTTAATTGTCCTGTTTTCCTACTGCTATTACACCAGTGGCTGTGCACTGTATTTTACCTGCTGAAGCAGGAAAGCAAGTAATCAACTTTCATTGCTTACATTGGAAATCTCTCGTTTTGTTTCTTACATCCGTTACAGAATTTGCTGAGGATCGAGAAGATCCATGTAATTATGAATTTTCTTCCTGTAGTCCTGAATCAACTCTTCTGGGTTTTGGTGCAAAACAGTGATGATGAAGTTACAACAGCTGTGACCAGGTATCTGAGTATTTTCTGTACAAGGAAAAGAATTCACTCTAGAGTGCAAAAGTACTAGTTAGTCCAATTATAGCTACTCTTACAAAGGCTGACTATGACATTTAGACTTTAGTAGGTGAGAATGCCTGCTTCCCCCTTTAACACAGGGCTCTGCAAATAATACATGGAAGAGCGTGGTATCGTGTGGCTGACTCTGATACCAACCAGGAAATCATTGACCATGGTGGACATGTCTCTGTACCCTGAGGCAATCATAGGTAAAGGTCTCATTCTTAAGGAGCTAAGTGCTTCCTAACAAAGCTGAATATCAAATTTTGGCTTATGTTTGGGTCTGAGGATGTGGAGTTCAGCATAGGAAGACCTTAGCACCTTGCAGCAACCAATGCAGAGTCAAACAACCAGGTCACACTGTTCTGGGGCTTTTTTAAATTAGAATATATCAGCAATAACTGAAGAGCAATGGAAGCATTTTCCAGTGAGCAGGCAAATAGCTGGAATGATTTGCTGAGTCTCTCACCTTTCACATAATGAAATTGTCTTTATTGATGCTGTTAATTAGGGTAGCAGGAAAAAAAAAAGTACTGGAGAGATTACTATTGGCCTCTGCAGAAGGGCAGAAAGTTACATTGCGTTTTCTTTTGGCCATAGTGGTGTTTTTGTTGTACTTCTGCCCAGTAGCTAAACATGGGGACTACAATACAACTAGTAGGAAAAAATGGCAGCTGTCCTCAGCAGCCCTGTTAGACTAATCTGCTGTCAGTATATTTTCCTTTTTTCCACACATTGTTCTTCAGAATTAGTCCCTGAAGAAAGATTAATTAGGAAAAGTTAAAGGAGCAAGGAAGCAGAATTCCTCATCTTCGCCTTGGAAAGCTGGAGTTTCAATATCCTTTGTCAAAGGATCATGGCACCTTGCAGGGCAAAGTCCAGTTTTACCACACCTAGGCACTGGGATTAGAAGAACCTCGTAAGCTTGTGTGATTTCATCCTTGCATACTGTTTTCAAAGGGAGAGAGGCAGTCGGACCTTTGTGCAGGATCCCTTTATGGCCAGCAAATCAAGGGATGCTAAGGCTAGATAGAGAGAAGAATTGTGTCCCAGGCTATGATTTCAGTATCAGTTAACTGACTGGAACAGAAATGCTATAGAAGCAGCAGCTGTTTAAAAAATGGTTTTAATGATTAGATGGAAAAATGGAAGGATGTTAATTTTTTCATGCTTCAGATTTTGACTATACACCCACATGGCCAAAAAAAGAGGAAAGAAGGTTTCTCAGTGTTTTTCTTGTATATGTGGTAGCTTTTGTGCTGGTAGTGTTGAGGTCAATGGTAATGTGCATGTCTGCTGTGTGTGCCATTCATTGATGTGTCCTATATATACACACATTGTATTTTGTTCTGAATAGCTTGAAGCAGCTTGTGTTGAACGTATTAAAAGCAACAACAGAATGAGAGCATAGATTGGCTTACGTGTTGGGGAGAAAACATTATACTCTGTCATGGTTATTTACTTGTCTGGGGGCCCAGTCATGTCATCATTTCTATGTCCCATCTTAGCCAGAACTCATTTCAATTTCAATTCAGAATAAAGGGACAACTAATTTTGTCATAGCTTTTGTGTTTTGCCCCAAGTTTTACTTCTCCTACTAATAGCAAGAGATGAGATATATGAAAAATACTAACTTAAAAGAATTACAAAGCTTTTGAATCCAATAATAAGAATTGGCAGAAAACACTCAAATCACCAAGCTAGTCAAAATGACTTCTTGTATGTGGACCACAGCTAGGCATATTAATATTCCATTTTAGTCATACTGTTATTACTGAATTTGAGATACGGTTCACTCATTTTTGACGTTTGAGAATCATGAGCTGTTTCCTCCCCGTTCTTTTAACATAAAAACAAGATTGTAAAATTGCAGTGTCTTTTCTATATTAAGCATCCCGGAAAAGTGAGATCCCAATACTCAAGAGGAAATTTCATGCTTAAGTTGAAGGAGACTTATTGCTCAGACTTGTGTTTTCTGAAACAGGATGATCTCAAACAAAGATGGCCCAGGTACATATTGAAGAGAAAATTTTGCTGAAACACTTGGTCTCATGCAGTGCCACCTGTGCTGTTAGTCGAAGCTCTGGTTGTGAGAGCGAGTGCTGGCATGACCCAGGCAATTTTCTTACATGTTGCTGATCACCAAGCTGATCTGCAGAAGCTCAAAGCATCTATGGTTGCACCAAGAGTCCATCCTGTCCTTGCTGCGCAGTAACGAGAGGGTGCTGTGCTCGGCCTTTTGTTTCTGAGTGCTTGGGCGCTCAGGCTGGGGCTGAGTCCGAGATTATGGGCAAACAGTGCAGGAGAGGGGCATGCTCGGGCTGGAGCCTAGGCTTGTGTTTGTCTTTGACAGTGCCGTCAGAAGCGGAGTGTCAGAACTTTACAGAATTACCAAGAACTGAGAGAACCTCACATGTGGCATTCACAGAGGAAGATGCCCTTGCCTCTCTGTTTCATTAACGTACTCTAATTTTTCTTATTCCTAAACATCCGAGGTCTGTATAAGCTTTAGTTAGTTAATAGTTTTCTTTTGTTGTAATGCCAGTACAGTTATAATCATTAAAACCAGGTGCATTTTGTTAGAGGAATGCATATGTAACAGCACAATCCATGCAAGTGGCGGGCCCAAGGAATGACTGTTTTTTCCCAGTGGGACAGTTTCTGTACACACTATTCATCATTTGGATCACACCCCTCATGGACTGTTTTAAATGAGGTTACAATAACAGAACAATGTGACGCATCAGATAGACTTTCTCTGCCTTATGACACAAAACAGCTCAAATTTTTTTTTTTTTTTTATCTTGCAGGGTTCTTACTAACATTGTTGCAAAGTGCCATGAAGAACAACTAGACAACTGCATAGACTCTTATGTGACGGTATGATTGCTGTTATACTGTTAACTATTTTATGTGGAGGGTTTTGGTTTTGATTTTTGTGGGATTTTTTCCTGTTTACTCTTGGCTGTACTTGTTTGTAGCTTTCTCTACATTTGCATCATAGCTTTCTGCCACTAGTAGGCTGGGTGACTCTGGTTAGGAAACTAACGTAAGATTTGGAAGAGGCTGAGTCAGTTCTCCTCCTCTGCCATAAGCTTCTTGTGTCACCTTGAACAAATTACACTGCCTCTCTGTGCTTTAAGGGCATGCTGCAGGGCAGAGTCACTCCATGGAGTGTCCTCTGCACCACACTCAGCTGCGTCCTGGATCACAACCTTACTCTGTTGAGGCGGACAAAGGGCTGCTCATGTTTCCTCTGCCTGGTGCAGCTTTCTTGCCATAGGACATCAAGTTGAGCAAGCACGGGAAGAGGAAGCTGCAGTGCACTCTTAAAGGGTACTGGGATGTGGGAGGGACAATTCCCCACAGTCGGCTCATGACTAGAGTTTACATTTTAGAAGCAACACCTAGTGTAAATGCACTTCCATTGAGCTGCTAGGAGCATAGGCTTAGCGTCAGTCTTCGTGAAATGGTGTTAAACTGAGAATTTCACGCCTTGCAGGGTTTTAGAGGAGGAAAGGGGGAGATAAATACATGAAAGATCATGAAACTTCAGCTAGATAGATACCAGTGAGAGACATTTGGTGTAGTTTGCTTACAGTTTGCAGCATTCCTCTAGATTGTGATGAGATTTATCGCTTTAAAATATCTGACCATCTGTATTATATGTGTACAGGGTTGCCCTCATTGAAAACGATCCATAAGTGGTAATTTTTATGGAAGAGGTACTTCTGGGTTCTCTTTGTGGTTGCAAGATGTCTGCATGTTTCTTACGAAGCTGTAGCTTTTTAACTAAGCTTTTGGTTATGGTATGGATTTACTTTCATGCTTCGTGAAAGTATGTGTTTACAGGGGATGCATCTCAGCACCTTAGTAGTCAAATTTTAGTCTCAAGTACTCTGATTTAAGCACAGACAAGTTCTGCTGAGGTCCCCCTCTTGAGGGCTCGATTTCTAAAAGGGGTGTAGTTTTCCCCTTCTGTCAGCTCCAGTGGGTGCTCTGTGCCTTCAGGATGAAGAGTTGTTAGCCACTCTGACTAGCTGTTGCCAATGGAAGAAAGGAGCAAGTGAAAGGTGGCCCTGCCTAGGTGGGCAAAAACCCCTCCGTACTTCCTCTGCTTGCTTATTCTTTTTTTCCGCTGGTGAAGTGGCTTGAAAGGCAGTTTAGAGGTGTCAGGATCCTATGCCCCGTTGAAAAAATAAATCATAGCACTGATTTAAAGCAGAATTTCCTCTTGGTTCACATTAAGCTGAAATCAACAGGAAGTTGTGTTTAAAACTGGGATTTTGTAGGGCAGCAGTGTTGTGCCATTGCTGCTAGGGGAATTAAACTTTATGGGAATGTATTGTTCAGTCAGGATATTTTGGTGGCAAAGATTTTCAGCTGTTAGTGGTGTATAAATAATTTCTACTGAGTTTTTTGTATTTGTTTTAATGTGCATTTTGATAATTTTCTTTTTCCTTTCTTCTTCAGTATGTGTTCATGACCAAATCACTTGAAGGAAGGACTGTTCACAAGGAGCTGGCCAAGAACATGACTGGTCTTCTGAAGTTAAATGACCAAATAACAGTGAAACAGGTTTTAAAGGTGAATGATAGCTTGACTTAGCACATTTGTAGTTTTACTACTGGTTTTCTGCCTGAAACTCACTTGTCGCATCTCTTTATCCTCTCTTCTTTCCCTGTATGAGCTTTGTGTGAATCACATCCTGCAGTGATTCAAGAGAATGGACTTACCAGACCTGCTACAGTTTCTCAGCTTAACACGTTTCTCAGAATGCCGTGATTTGCATAATAAAATTCCTGCTTTCTGTTACAGCTTAGTCTGAGTCAGAAACCCAATTCTTACACAATATGATGTGAGCAATTACTTTTAGGCTACTTCATTTTAATTTTTATTTTGGAAGATGCAGGGAGAATATTCATCTGTAAATGGGACATTTATATCTGATTTCAGCTGCTGCCTTTGGTTGACAGTGACCAAAAGGAGGATAATTGAGGTTTCCTGAGGTTTCTCATATCAAACCAGGTTTAAGAAATTCCTGAACGTGCAAGCCCGATCACTGAGGCTTTCGGTTATGATGTAAGAGCTAGCCAGTCCAGCTCAGGAGTGCCCAGTGGCAAAAATATGTTCAAATGTTTAGAGTGAACCCGTTCCGATTTCCTGTGCTGAGCCACTGGAATAGCAAAAATAGACTGAAGAAGCAGAAAAGCTGGTCTGCAGGAAGCGTGGGTGCAAAAGTACTTGTGATTTAGTTTGTTGTGGAGGTTTTTTTGCAATTTGTAAGCTTTCTGAGTGTATTAGTTTCCCATATCTCCTGAGATACGTGAGGATACAGATATTAATCTGTATACTACCTCCTCACTATTAAGTGGTATTTGAAGAACCACTCTGTTTATCTTTTAAACAAGTACCATCTTATTCTGGGACAAATTACCAATCATCTGCTGGAACTAACAAAGCAGTTTATTCTCAGCTTCTGTTCTCTGAGGTTCTCTGCGTCATGCATTCCTGCCAGTTACCTCCAAACAAACAATGAAGACAGAGCTCAGCAGGAACGGAAGGATTGTAGGAGTGGTGTTTGCGGGCTCCTTATTGTGCAGAGCTGCAGTGACAAAGTGCCCGAGATGGCTTCAACTCTCTTAAGGACATGAGCCAATGTTACTCAGATACATGGCACTTAATCTCTTTCCTTTATTTGTCACATAGGGTTTATCATTGTGCATTACTGAGAAATGCAATCCATCTATAAGGAATGCTAATGCATCATAAAGTATTTATCAGATAATCATTTTTCCTAATCTCTTTTTTTCCTTCTTTTGAACAGCATTCATGGTTCTTCTTTGCAGTTATCTTAAAATCAATGGCACAGCACTTGGTTGATGCAAACAAAACAAAAGTAAGTATATATGGGATCTCAGTTAAGCAGGCAGTCAGCCTCTTAGGGAAAATATAAAATGCAGAATCCTGGGAAATACACATACTTGGACTTTTCTTCTTGACTGGTCAAAAAAAGAAATGCTGTTATACTTTGTAAAATACTGCTTTTACCCACAAAAACATCATATTACCTGATAAGCTCAAACCTATTCTTGCTTATACAGAACTGGTGGGCCAAAAATACAGTTACATCAGCTTTGTAATGGGGGGGTTAAAATGGAATGAGAATTCTCTAATTTCTGCTGGTTACCCAACAGGTGATTTTGCCAGGCAGCAAATAAAGTATCTAGACACTCTACTTTGCTTTGAGCAAACCTTGCATAGCTGGAGATCAGTGCTTTGATCTCTTTTCTGCCTGACTATCAAAGATGCTCTTAGTATACTTGTGCTGAAATCTGAGGATAAGATTTTCCACTTCCCTATGGACCAGATTCTTCCTTTTGGGTTTTATACTCAGAAGAGATCTATGGAACTCTAGGAATATTTTTCTTCTATGCTGGATGACCTGTGTTTTATTGTCTTTATTCTTGGCCTGAATGTATTTTCAGGTTTAATGTGCAGCATCATACACTCTCACGTGATGATCTATTCCCTGCTTAGGTTTCTCGAACTCAGAGGTTTCCAGAATCATTTCAGACTGAGCTGGATACCCTTGTGATGGTCTTAGCAGACCATGTTGTTTGGAAGTACAAAGATGCTCTTGAAGAAACTAGGAATGCAAATTACAGCATTGCCAAATTTCTCAAGGTGAGATGTTCTGTCATTACAGCATATGCACTTATTTCTCCATACTTAATGCAAACTTGAGACTCTTCTAGTCTAGTTAAAGGGAGTGAAAACAATTCTGAGTGAATGATGACTCGATTTCCAATTTTAGTGTTGACCTATAGTTCAGTTTTTCTATGCCCTTGGGTCTTTGAAAATGCAAAAGCTTTATCTAAGTCTGCTTTAAAGCAATTCTGATTCATTTATATCTATTCTCTAAAAGAGCTCAATTTTCATATTTTTCAGATTCTTACATTACATTCAAATGGATAAAAAGTTTGTTAAGGAACGAAACCATAGTTACAGTTGAACTGGTATTTTTTTCTTTAAATACTATAGCTCTGAATGATTGTGGGTGGATTAGTATTTCCTAATCACAACCAGGGTGGACAGCTTTTACAAACCAGAATAAGCAAATGGCAAGTATTATGTGAAATACTGTAACCTACCTTTTTAACTCTGTAATGCCCTTTCATTTACCAAATATAAGAAAATACATGTGTGCTTTGGAAGAGTCACAAAAAGGGGTTGCATTTTATGGTTTTGTCCTAATATTTCTCAATCCTTTTTATTTTCCCAGCATTGAATTAGCTGTGGAGCATGGGAAAATTGTGATTCAGTAAGTTGTGTGGCCAGATACTTAATGTAGATTTAAACTGGACACACACTCGCGCCTTTCCATTAATGGAATGATGGACATTAAAGATGTACAGAACATTGTATATAGTACACACTGAAACCCAGACTCAATCTTTTATGACAAATCAAAGCACAGCATTAGGAGAGAGCCATATTCCAGCAATAAAATGTTTTTGTGAGGTTATAAGGCAAACAACCACGAACTGAAGGTAGATTTTTCTCCTTTCGTACGTAGGTGAAATAAATGATAAACTTGCTGTCTGCTGTGTTGGCCACTGTTGCTGATACCATATGGAAGCCCTAGTTGCTGTTGGCATACTGATGTTAAGCTGTGTCTATCCATAGTGTTACATCATTTGGAAGGTGATGCTGGTTTGAGGCAGGAGCAGAGGTGGAGGGGCTTAGTCAGCAGCTGTGTGGTGTTGCACCTGTGGAGGTGTTGCGGATTTGCATGCTATTTTTGTGTGTTACTCAGCTAAACTGGGAAGACAGTAATGTTGTGTTATTCGATATGGCATATGGCTGTGTTTTAATTTCTTTTCCAGTCTAGTCTGCCAGAAAGAATTACATAGGTTAGAGATGATACGGTGTTCTCCAAGCTGGGATTGCAGCAGCCTTGTTTGAATGCTGTGTGGGCAGAAGGCTTGGGACTTCACTAGTTTTGTAGAGTTCAGGAGTGCCAGAGAAGAGGGGAGTTCCGGATTGCATTCCCTGTCTGGTAGGCTGACTCTGCAGGGAAAAAGTAGCACCGAGGCCCTCAAAAGCCTTTACACCTTCTGGCTATTTAGCCCCATCAGTCAGCAACAGCAACGTTCTCATTGTAAAGTAATGTAGTGGCATATTTGCTCCCAGAGAGATAATGTAGCTCATAGCAAGTATTGTGGCTGGGTTGATTCCTCAAGAGTCATTGCTCTGCCACTGAAGGAGATATTCAGGTCAGCTCCCATCACGTACCACCTCTAGTGATTGAGTGTTGCAGTACATAAATGGCTTTCATTAGATAAGCTTTCTCCTGCTGCACTGTGCACTGTGGTAGTTATTTTAGACTGTAGACATGGTGAAAATGAAAAGTTTGATCAATTTATTATTACTGAAAATAAATTTAAAAATCGAGCCAGATTCACTAGTTCCCTGGTTTTCCTTGCCCTGCTATAAGACTAACTTCACCTGCACAAATTATTCTTTATAGGTGATGCAAGGCAAACAGCCAGGTAAGTGAAGCCATGTACTGCTTCTTTGGCTATAAAATAATAATTCCTTTTTCCCCCTTTCTCAGCGCTGTTTTACATTTATGGATCGTGGATTTGTGTTCAAGATGGTCAACAATTATGTAAGCATGTTTGGAACAGGAGATAGCAAGGTATAGTTTTGACTTTGTTTGTTTTTGTTTTTCCCAAAGTGACTCGCTAGCAGGGTATTTTTATACTGAAACTATTTATGATCTATTCCATGGCTTCACCATGCTCAGAACTCAAGTCAGTGAAAACATTTACTGTAAATATGTGTTAAAACCTCTTGGTTTTGAGCCATCTATCCCCTTTTCTGGGAGTAAGTAGCCGTGTCCAAACAACTGCTCACTGAGCCCTGCGAGAGCAGACTCTGCAAAGACTGCTCAGACCAAAGCATGCAGAAGACAGACCTCTCAGAAATTCTTTGAATTTAAGCTTTGATTCTTTGGAGAGTGCACTTCTGGTTTGGTCTATAAATAGCAGCAGCATTTGGCAGTAATTTTCTTTGAGGAGATTAAAGTAAGAGCATATGAACAAGTTACCGTTGTGTAAACTCAAGTGAGACTGTAACATCTCAGTTACTTTGAATGAATGGTATGCTCTTACCTCATTGGTGATGCAAGAAAGCTAATCTGCTCCAAATTAGTTTGTGCTTGCTATGAGGAAAATTCCCTGCAGCCTGAATTTCTTCAGTAATACCTATAATAGTCTGTGATATAGTTTGAACAATAAATTTCAAACGGCAAGAGGTCCCCAAATTATACAGCTTGACTCCTTTACTCTTCAGCCATCAGGATGAGTCAGAGGCTTTTTCTCCTCCATGACTGGGTTTCTGAGCTGTCATACCAGAGTATGTAAGATGACAGATAACAGAATGTAAAGATACACACTTTGAATGACTCATCTTTCCCAAAAAATCTTACAAAACTTTTGTCCATTAATTTTTTATAATTCTTTAGTGTTTATCTGGGCATTTTTAGGTAATCAGCAAGATTGCTCCAGGTCTGTTTTGCTTTTTACTAAAACCAACTTCAAGCTGCAGTCGTGTCTTTCACCTAATCTCTGGAACAGACGTAGAATGGAGTCTCTCAGTATTAACGTCATAGCCTGAAGTCTGTGATTCTGAAAATAACATTATGCAATCTGAAAATTGTTTCCACATTTCAAACTTCCCTAAATACATTCAACCACAGAAACAGATGTTTAATTGAAAAAGCCAGTCAATGGCCACTGGAAAAGCCTGAGATTAGTCAGTGTGCAGAGCAGACCTCCACCTCCCTGGCAGTAAGCGTGTGCGCGCTGCCAGCCACCCAGCATCCCTCCAGAGCCATCCGCCAACATGCGTGGAAGCAGAAGCACTGCTGAGCTGAGACACATGTACCGCTGGAACAGGCTTTGTGGCACTTGAAAGCAATAGCCACAGAATAAAATCAGAGATTTCTGACCTCAAGGGGAGAGGGGCATTGCATTGTTTTCATTTTCAGTCAGATGCTTAAGGAAGAGTCGGTTGTTTAAACACGCTGCAGGATTTCTTTCTGTGTGTCTTTTCCTTCTTCAACTGGATTGTTTATATATCAAAAAGATGAAACTGCAGTCTGACCTCTCCAGAAAATTTAAGTGTATATTGCTGCTTGAATAAATAGTTTCTGGGTATATCAGTCTATAACGTTGCAGTTTGAATTTATTCGAAAGTTGAAACACCTCATTAGAATTTAGTTCATTGTTGTGTTCTCTAAAAATGTCACAGTTCCTCTTGGGAAACACATTTCAGGTGTTTGCATGTCCAGCTGTGTTCCTGATGAGGTACTACAGGGCAGTAAAATATTTCAGGGAAAAATTCCCCACCATCCACTACTCAGGCTCTGAAAAAGTGCATTTTCCAGGTATCCAAGCCTGACGGTGGCAGCAGAAATGTTACAATTTAATTTTAGGGACTGAAGACTTAAACACAGGGCAAATAAAAGACCTTTACAAGTACTTTTTAATGCTAGGGCAAGTGTTTGACCTAGATGGATGCAGTGTCATATTGGTAGTCCTGAATGACTACTTCCTGCCACTGAGAGCAGTGAGCTGAGAAGATGGAAATAAAAATTGATTACTGGATGTCATGTATTATCTTTATATCTCAGTGGCACATCATTATAGTGGGAATGATAAATTCTTGAGGTAGTTGCAAGGCTTCACAAAAGATCATGGATGGCTTCTTGCAAGGGAAATTTAATGAAATAATACCAAAATTATCTAATACCCAAATTTCTTCAGAGCTGAAACTCACTGGCATCAATAGAGGAAGTTTTCACCACTATCAATAAGTTTTGGATCTCGCCTGTGTGGCTGAAACTTTGTATTTGGTTGACCAAAAAAAAGAAAGGGGAAAAAAAAAAGGAAAAAAAAGAGAAGACAGATATAATAATTATGACGGTACCAAATTTATGGGAACTGGAGAAGATACTTCACTATGATTATGTGCTATAGTATATACCATCAGAAGTCCCAGTGTGGCTTTAAATACACCTCAAATATTTAGCTTGGATTGAGCTTATGTTTATCAGTACATCTTCAAAGAAAAATCAGAGTTGGGAAATCCAAAAAGCTTGTTTGACTGTGACGAGTTCATTTGATAACAGAGATGAAAACTACGTGTTTATTATTTGTGCAGCTTGGCTTAACAAGCCATAAGGTTTCATTGTTGGGTGTGAGTATGAATTTTGAGGTAGAGATAAATAGTAGTGCAGCTCTATTTTACCATTTTCCCTGTTTTAATGTGAACTGAGCCATTGTGTGTTGTGATTTTCAGACTTTACATCAGTTCAAATTTGACTTTCTCCAAGAAGTCTGTCACCATGAGCACTTCATCCCTCTGTGCCTGCCCATACGGTCTTCAAACATTCCTGGTAAGAACCCAGAAGGGTTTCTGTACAACAGCGAATTATCGGGAGGTTCAAAGAGCAGATAACAATTAGTTCTCTGAAGTGTCATGTCTGCACATCAGCCACAGAAGCCCCAAACAGCTTTTCAGGTGTGGTATTTAAGCAGCATGATAAAAATAGCATCATTTCAGTATGCCTGTAAATAAATGCAACTCCTGACAGCCCAGTTAGGTTGTGGGAGGTGACTCTTTTGCTGGAAGTTTTGAAGTGAATGAACTGGACTATTTGTGAGGACTAATTACTAAAGCTGCAGTAGCCTGGGGAGGTGGTGAGGTAGGGAAGGGGTTGAACAGGTACAGCAGGAAGGGGAAGAAGCTGAGGCAGTGGTAAGGGCATTGTGAAGCTCTGCTATTTGGGAACAGGCTTTCCTGCTGCTGTTGGGAGTATGACTCGTCCATGTGACAGCCCCTCCTTGGTGGGGAAGATCTGAACTGGACATGCAGCAGGAGTTTGGAAACATCCATCTCTCAGAAAATGGGCTGCTAGTACTGTTGCCTCCAGAGTATCTCTAGGGCTGTCAGGCAGGTCCCACACAATAGCCCTTTTCTCCCAAGTGCATTTACTTTCTTGGCCTCTGGCAAGCCTGAACTTTACGTGGTCACCGCATACTGCAGTGTTTTATCTGGAGCAGTGTGGCAAGAGAGGCCCATTTCAGAATCTGTTAGTAATACCTCCTTTGGCTGCTTCTCAAGGCTGGGGATACTGTGTGTAACCCATGTTTTGGAGAGAAACATGAACAGGTTTTGCCTATGCTCTGCCACAGGAGTGAGTCTACCCTGCCCATGCCCCAAAGCCAGCAGCCACTGTGCATTCCATCTTGTGCATTGAAATCTGTTATTTTCCACCTAACTTTGTGGCCAGTGCCCAGTTCTGGGTGCTTTTTCTCTTGGTTTCAAAGGCGCTGGTGGGGGGTTTCAGCCCTGGGCACAATTCCCAGTTCTGACAGTTTTCCGTGGACTCTGGGGAGTTCACCTGGGATGTGGTCCTTTAAGTTGCTGAGAATGGAACGTATCTTCCAGTGGAAGGCAGAATCATCTCTCTGGGCAACACCTCTCAAACTATGGGCCCTTGTCTCCTTTTTGCTTCAGTTTTCAGCACCTAAAAGTGAGTTCAGTTCTGACGCTCATAGCTTTCTGTAACAGTAGAAGCTGTTTCATTCAAATTTGAGTCAAATTTTAAAAAAAGGTACAAAGCACATATATTTTTTACACTTAATAAGTTAAAAAATGCATTATTTTTGCCTATTTTTGTTTTATATTTATGAAAAATGAAGACCCTGTGACTCCTTCAGAATCAACACAGGAATATCGAACATCAGGTATGAACAAGATGACTGCATAAGAACTAAGTAGAATGGCGCATCAAGAGCTTTAAGATTTACTTTGACCGCTGCCACTGAACTGTGGCAAATTTAGGCAAAAATTGCTTACCATTTTCAAAAGTGGAATTAGTCTGGATGTCCGTGTTTTCGAACTCTTCTAGCTAGAATGTGGGAACAACAATTTGGACTCCGTGCTTCAAAGTGAATAGTCTTATTATGTGCAAAACATTTGAGATTCTCATATGGAAATGTGTATACAAATTGTCTTTTATTATTAAATTGTAAAAACTGCATGACTTTGAGAGATAATATTAGATTAATTAATTCTAGCAAGTGAGGGAGCAAGAATGGGGCAGTCAGATCAGGAAATCAAGGTTTAACAGTGGATTAAAGCAGTAAAAGTTATTGAAAATTTGGAAAATGGGGGGAGGGGTATGTAACCTGTAGATTAATTTGAGCATTCTTGTCCGTTCTGTTCCAAGATATTCCAGAGTACACATTGACCAATGAATTTTGCCGTAAACATTTTCTAATTGGAGTCCTGCTGCGGGAGGTTGGTTTTGCCTTGCAAGAAGACCAGGATATTAGGCACTTAGCTTTGGCTGTGCTTAAAAACTTAATGGCAAAGCATTCATTTGATGATCGATACGCAGAGCCGGTAAAGAAACTGTTTATTCTTTTTCATTTGCTTGTTCATAAGGTGGCTAAATATATATGAAACTTCCTTAGCCACTAGTATATGTTAATTAGTTTCTTCAGGACTGTGTTGTATCTTTTTTTTTTTAGGCAAAACAGGCACAAATAGCAAACCTGTACATGCCACTCTATGGAATGCTTTTGGACAATATGCCAAGGATTTACATGAAGGATATGTTCCTTTTCAATCTCAATACTTCCAATCAGGTAATTCATGTGATTTTTCAGAACACTGAAACAATCGAACTGAGATCTGACCCAGTCAATCCAGTGGGAAGAGGTCCAAGTGTATGCTGGTCACAAATTAGCTAATGAAATGCAGTTCTGAAAATGCTGATTTGTTTGCACCCGCAATGTTTAATTTGGAAGGTCTCGATTTGCAGAGCACCTGCAGGGCCCAGGGTACAGACTGTGTGTCTGGAACAGACCCAGGACACTGGCTGTCCCAGGGCTGGAAACTCAAACTTAGAGGTTTGCAGCCCCAGCCAGTCTGTCCGGTATGGCCGCCCTGGTGCTGCAGGCTGGGGGATGAGGGCCCTGTCCTCGGGCAGGTCCCTTGGCAGGTGGCTGGGAGATCTTGTTGTAAAGAACTCCCATCACCCCCAGATTCTTAGCAGGGTTACATGATGAACCCACAGGCAGTTTCACTGGTACAACAGAGGGACCGTGAACTATACCAGGAGGCAGAGGGAATGCCTGCAAGTAGCTGAAGGAGGGAAGGAGTACAGAAACATCATAAAACAGCTTTACCACTACAGAAAATGTCTGTATAAACTGCGCATGTGGAGGAGCATGTTTTTTTATTCCTTAAAAGATTAGATGTGTTATAATCATAGACCTGCTTTAAAAACTAGAAACAGATTGCTGCAGTGGTGTTGTGTCTTTCGGTCCTTCCAGCAAACGAGCCTGTTTCATCTGATCATTGCTAGCACCAGTTAATACTCCTTTCCCAGTGCTGTGCTAGTGTTTGAGAAGCGAACACAGTTAGACTTGATCTGTCCTTTACAACTTCAATTATGAAAGGGTTTCATATTGCAGGTAACTATTCGGCATATTATGGCAAGCCTTGGTCTTTTAAAGCTGTCGTGTCTAAACAACTGAAAGTAGATTTTCAAGCTCAGTGTGTAAGAAAAGCCTGTCAGGTGTGCTGTCATTGTGAAAGTTATGAGGGATATCATTTACTGCGGTTTGTTCTGCTTCTTTCGTAATACAGGGATCTAGGGATGACTTGAGCACAGCCGGAGGATTTCAGAGCCAGACAGCAATGAAACATGCAAACTCTGTGGACACGTCCTTTTCCAAAGATGTTCTGAACTCTATAGCAGGTATAAATGACAGATTGAACATGCACACAGGTAGATTTCTGTGTATCTCAATCCATCGTGCTTTCTGCTTAGTATTCATGATGGGTATCATTAACCCATTTATTATGATATGCAGGGAAACATGGTATGCGATGTTTCTCTTCCCTTTGGATGTTTTTTGGATTGATTTTTATTTCTTTCGTGAAGCTGCTCTTCTTCCACTGCTTCACTTACTCTCCTGCTTTGGAACGATGCCAGTATTCAGGCTCTCACAAATCCCTGTGCCTGAGTTCATTCTTGTAGTCTCTGCCTGACTTAAGAATAGTTCCAAGGTTTCTCCTGAAAACTCATGAAGTCTCTTGGAGACAAGTATTCTTAGTTTTTCGAGGCTTAATGGAAAGGTATAAACACAACTTACTTTGTTTACTTCCTCCAAACCCCATTTCAAAATTCAGGGATGTATAGATGCCCAGGGTTCATGGGCATCTTTCCACTGATTTTTGTGGCTTTAGGTCGGGCCTTACGGAATGCAACAGGCCATTTTAATGTCATGAATAACAGCAAACTGAATCATTTTACTTCAACTTGTTGCATGTTTTCAGTACTAAACATAGCCATCAATAGCTTTGTCATTGGAAGTTCAAAGCACTGGTGTCAATCCAGCATGTGACACATTTTAAGTTTTCCATTTTTCTTGTTAGTTTTTGTCTCCATGAATGTTTTAGTTTAGCATGTTTGCTATGACTTTCATTTACAGCCTTTTCATCAATAGCTATCTCTGCAGCAAACCATGCTGACTCCAGAGCTTCCTTAGCAAGTCTTGAATCTAACCCAAGTACCAATGAAAAAAACAGTGAGAGAACTGACACGTGTGAAAAGGTACATGTGCAAATGTTGAAAACGATTACTAGAGGTGGAAACCTATCACTATACCTAACAAGACCCTTTGCTGTCAATTCAACAGATCATGAGACCTTTGTCTTTGATTGGATCAACTCTTCGTTTTGACAAGTTGGATCAAGCTGAAACTAGAAGCCTTCTTATGTGTTTCCTTCACATTATGAAAACCATTTCAGAAGGTAAGAAAATGTGCATTCACCACCTAATTTACATTGTTATAAAATATTGTGAATGCTGAATCCAAACAAACAATAAATTAGAATAATTATTAGTATACTTTACAGGCTTTGGGTCAAGTTTAATTCCCTGTAACAGATACATAATATATTTTAATATCTCCCTTTAGATGCACTGATTTCCTACTGGTTGCGAGCACCATTCTCGGAAATAACAGACTTTTTCAGCATTTTAGAGTAAGTTCACTTTGTGGTTGGTTGATTTTATGTTAAAAGGTGACTAAAGTGACTGCTGCAAATAATTTCTCTTTGGGTTTGTCCACCTAGTGGAATAGGCTGAGATAGCTCTTGCATTTTAGATTATTTTGCCATAATCTTCCAAAGTCTTAATGAGACATTACTAATAAAATCCATATCCTCCAATATGTTGGTTATTTCCATGAACAGGAGACTAATGCTTTGGGTGTTCCTCCTAAAAGAGAGTTTCATAGTAGTTTCCCCATTTGGGGTTGAGATTCTGTTCTTCCCTTGAGAAAAGCAAAGCATTTAGCTCCCCAAAACTTCCAAACCATGAGAAAAGCCATGTAATGTAGAATAACCTGCTTTTTCACATCTCCAAGGTGGTTTGCTCAATCCAATCTATGCATGTCTGCAGAATCCATGCAGGTAGCTGTTTTCAGAATTTCCTCACCGTCTTGCAAGTGAAATGCGAGTTATTTAACTTCAACTGGTGAAGGAGCAATGCTTGTGCAGCCAAGATTTTACCTGTGACATTGCCTCCTCACCAAGCAGGAATCTTCAACCATGGAGAAAGAGAACAAGGGTGTGGAAAGTGGTGCCACATCTTGTGCATCCCTAGGCTGGGAACCGCTGCATATGCCACAGGTCTCTCTGAGGCACTAAGATTCAGCATTTTTTCATAATTAGGAAGCCATTAATAGATACAAAATGTGTTGTTTTATCTTTCAGGGTTTGTCTGCAAAATTTCAGATATCTAGGAAAACGCAATATTGTCAGGTAATTCTCTAGTTATAGACTGTATGTTACAGTGTTTAAATATTGCTGCATTACATTACGCTTAAATGAGGTGTATCTGTCAGTTTTCTCCTGAAAGCATTAGTCTGACATACTGAAGCCAATGTATGCTTCATTTTTCCTTTTATGCAAACAATGTTATCATGATGTTCTGGACATCTGAGTACATACCTGGTGTAAAAGATGAATTGCATGTGATGGTATGATAACTACTATTGCATTTATAACCCAAAATACTGGGCCATTCTCAACCATATTTCTGTGCATATGCCAAACAAAGGAACTTGAACACTGTATTTTCCGTCCATATAATGGAAAGAATAGTTTTAATGGGCATAGATAAATGTTCCACAGCAATTAAAAAAAATTCTTCTGTCTCTACCCACTCTCTGAAAAAGCATGAGATGATGTTCCAGCTGTGAAATATGAAATGCACACTTTGTTTCAGTTGATGTTTCATTTTTAATTTAATATTACTACTGTGAACTTTTCTATATGTCATACTGTAGAAAAACGAAAGGTCACCAGATGAACCAGTTCATGCTCCATGGCAGGTTTTGTCAGGCCTGTATTTATTCTTGAGAAGCATGGCAAAATCAATGTCACATTCCATAACAGATTAACAGTTATTTTCTCTTAACAGGAAAATTGCTGCTGCTTTTAAGTTTGTTCAGGCCACCCAGAATAATGGAACCCTTAAAGGTTCGAACTCCTCTGGCCAGGCATCGGGTCTGCTCTCGCAATGGTAATGACACATGGTCTTATTAACTCCTGTAAAACCACAATCTTTGTTGTCATCCTCCAGCCCCCTTACACTGTCACGGTGTTGACTAAAAAGAGGTTGACACAACATGTAACACATTTCAGAGCCCATTTCAGCATCAGAGAGGGTTAAAAGAACACACACGTACGCACACGCGTATTTTTCCTGTCATTGTCAGTTTGTCATCATTTTTTTCCACTCATAGAAGCTGTATTAGTTCTTTCATGAGCAGGATACATTTTTCTCATATTCTGAGTTAACAGAACTGATCTCCATTTCTCTTCACCCAAAGGCAGTTTTCTAAACATCAGCCAGCTATTTAAGTTGATGCTTTTTTTCAGTGCTTAGTGAGTGTTTTGTCTCCTGTGATCTCAAGAAATCACAGCACATCTGTTTGTTCTGTCCACCTCACTGACTTTCTTCTTCATCTTTGTCTCTCTGAAAAATTTTGCATCAGTTTGTTTAACTTACCCTTTGAGAAGCACTGCAGAAAATTCTAACTGGCGTGGAAACGTTCTGCGTAGGCATTGATAGTTTATTCTCTGTTTCTGTTTTTTAATGGTACCTTTCCCTTTCAGGATGCATTCTACTAGTCACGATGGCCACAAACATCACAGATCTCAAACGTTACCAATAATACGTGGCAAAAATGCACTTTCTAACCCCAAACTCTTGCAGATGATAGACAGCAGCACTGCAAGTAAGTACAAAAAATTATTCGCTTCCCTCTGGAATTCTGTGGGTTTTGGATCAGGCTCTATACAACTAAATCTGTTATCATGAGTGCCAGTGAAAGACAGCTTGAGGAGAAGAGCCTGAACATACATAGAGCTGCTGACTCTGCCTTTTTTCGTGAGACTAAGAAATCTGAGCTTAAATTTGGTCGAAGTTCATTTAGAAACAAAATAAATTACAATAACATGCCATATTTAAATAGCCTTAATGACAAGTTATTCCCCACTTCCCAGCATCTCTTACATCTATGGTTATGTACCTTGCTGTACAAGCAGATGTACACTGGCTGAAAAATTACATTTATTAGATCTAGCAATAAAAGTGACCTTTTCATGACAGAAGGTTCTTTAAATGATGAGATCGAAGTAATCTATCCCACTTTCCAGTTAGGTTTCTCTCCTCCTTTGAGGACAAACAGAAACAATGAAAGAATATATTCACATCACTGGTGCAGCTGGTAAAAGTTGACTCAAATTCCCTCCCCTTCAATCTCCTGTGAGCAGTTTTCTTCAATATACCCCTTGGGTTAAATGTACAGTTAGGACCCCATCTCTACTGTGCTGAGACTTAATGACCAGATTGCAGAATTACATCATCTTTAACTACACTCAGAAGATCGTTTGACATCTTGCTTTCTGTATGTTGCAGGCAGCTCCAATGAAACAGACATTGTACAGTATGTAGACACAGAGGCAAACATTGCTACAGAAGTTTCCCTTACAATCCTTGACCTGTTGTGTCTTTACACTCTCAATCACCAGGTATGTTTTACTGTTTCATTTTCAGCTTGAACTGGTGCCATGTGGGATATGGGGTGGAAGGAAGGCCTCAGGGAGCAGGCACACAGAAAACTTGAAGTACCTGAGACAGCAGGGTGGGGAAATAAGATACGCCAGTCCTCAGTGAAGGTATTTTATGAAGAAATTGACTCGTAGTACCCAAACTGAATAGAAGGATGTGGAAGAAGAGCATC
The DNA here is from genome assembly GCF_013368605.1 of Nyctibius grandis. Classification (NCBI taxonomy): domain Eukaryota; kingdom Metazoa; phylum Chordata; class Aves; order Nyctibiiformes; family Nyctibiidae; genus Nyctibius; species Nyctibius grandis. The sequence goes on from NC_090665.1 coordinate 19,209,800, forward strand.
CTGTGTATCCAGGGCTATGTACAGCCCTGCTATGTGTGAAAGTGTTGTGCATCTACTAATATGTCACAGTATCTGAGTCATGCTTATTCCACTAGATTTCAGAGGTTTTAGACAAAAGATTTCTGAACTGCTTATCATCTATATCTCTTCAAGTCAGCATGTGGATCCTCTGTGTCTTTAAACATTGCACTGTGAATATCAGCCCAGCTGACTTGCTGAAGGTCTCACAGCTGCAATACAGTAGGCAGCTCCTTTTAGATTCAGTGTCTCCTTTTTGCCACCCTGGCCCGTAAATCTAGTGTATACCATTCACAAGTAGGAGTACAGGCATAGGAGAGTGCTGTCCTTGAAAAACTGCAAGTAAAAAGTCTGCAGCAAGCTGGGAATGCCTCATCCGCAGAGATTTTACATTGAAAAAAGCATCTCCCTAAGAACACTCCAATGTAAAGTCCAGCAGATCCTTCTTCTGTTTTTTCACTTTAATAACCAGAATGTCCTGTCTTGCCTGTGAACTTTTCAGAGGCAGCTCCAGCAATCTGATTGCCAGAATGCATTGATGAAGAAAGTCTTTGACACACACATGCTCTTTTTGCAAATCAACCAGTCAGCTGCAGCTCTCAAGCATGTCTTTGCTGCCCTACGGCTGTTTGTAGGCAAGGTAACTATGGTTTTATTCTGTTAGTCTGACCTATTAATGTTACAGCAAGTGCAGCTTGAGGACAGTTGGGTACTTTGAAAGAGTTCTGAACTTCACTGTATTAATGCTTATTCCTGACAAAGATCTTCTGATTTATTGCTGATTAAAAGCAAGAAGTTGACAATATCTGAAAAATTAGTTCTGTTTTGGAAAATGAAAAATTTACTGAGAAAGTGAAACTTGTAAAGTAAATAGATAAGTAATGTCCAAGTCTGTGATATCTGGCTATGTCATTGGCTTTCATGCTTTTACCACCCATGGAAGAAAGCTTGAAACCCTAGAGGTCCATGGTCTTCATGGCAGATACCTGGGCTGCAGAATCCGGTGATGAATGATTACAGCTGTCCACAGAGGAGCTAGCAGGAGAGTATTCCATACACTTCACCAAAAGTTTTAGAAGTTTTACAGATACCTCATTTTCAAATAGAAGAGTTTTTGGACAAAAACATGCTTATGTATCAAAATTTCTTTGCTTGCATTGCACATATGTAAATGATCATGGGCAATCAGACACTTTGTGCGAACTGCAAAGGCTGCACAATTTCCAAGTCATAGACTTAGATGAGATCCTCTTAAAACTAACCAGAATGTAGTACACAAATAACAATTGCTATGGGGAAGTGAGAGTAAGCAAGGCTGGCCTGACCTCCCAGATGTTTCTATGAAACGCAACAGTGTGGATCAGTTTAAACCATGTGGCCTCCTTCTGGCTGTTATCTCAGGGGAAAGGAGGAGGAAATCATGCTTCTCCCAGTAACGTAGCTTGAGGACATGGGGGGAATATAAAGTAAACCATCCACAGACAGCTTTAAATTACATACCAGGCAGTCAGGAACGGAAGAGCTCTGTGCAATGGGGAGGACAAATAAATATCCAGGATCGCCCTTTTCATTCATCGTGTAGCTCTCAGGATTTAATTCCGTCTTCATAGTTCTGTGGGAACGGGGATCAGTTGAGGTTCTTGCAGCAGAACCTCTCGGGCAGTACTTGAGATCTGTAGCCAATACGTACATCTTCCACCTCTCCTCGGTCTGTCTTCTGTTATATTCACCCTGCTGATAAATAGTAGGTATGGTTTGGAGAGCCATCCTTCACTCTCTGTTGTCTTCTGCTGTTCAAACCCTTGACCACTGGAAGTTCACTGACTTTGCTACTCAAAGTATTTTCTTTCCCCTGAACAGCTTTTGTAGTAGTGCAGAACCCCCCCACGCTTTTCCTGGTTAGCTATTCTGCATTCCTTGCGGATAGGCTGCTCTCCTTTCATGCTTGCTGTGTGCCAGCTGCTGTCTGGAATTCCTGGAGGCCAGGTTGATTGTTGCATTGCATATGGTGTTTGTATGAAAACCTGTGTGCAGTTTTTACTTAACCTTAATTTGCACGTGGGATTATGTTTAGCCAGTAGCTAATTTTTTCACTAAACCCTGGTGTGAATGAATATGGGAGAGTTGTTTTTACTGAAAGTTTAGCAGAAAAAAGTATTGACTCAGAATAACTGCACCAAGGCCTGAGAGTAGGGCTAAACATATTCATACTTTTTTCTCAATAGTTCCCATCAGCATTCTTCCAAGGACAAGCAGATCTCTGCGGTTCACTCTGCTATGAAATCCTGAAGTGTTGTAACCACAGGTCACGTTCAACTCAGACAGAGGCATCTGCTCTTCTTTATTTTTTCATGAGAAAGAACTTTGAATTTAACAAGCAGAAATCAATAGTCAGATCCCATCTACAGGTAAGTGAAGTGCGAGATCATCAGTATTTAGCTGATGTGTATTGGTTTTTATCATTATTATTTTTATGCCTTGTAGCAAAGCAAATTTTTTTTGAGTCCTCAGACAGGCAGTTCTCTGGCAGCTTGATTTTCCTGCCAAGCCTGAAGACACTGGGCTGGTTTATCTGCTGTTCTTGGGCTCCTCGGCTCTGTTCCAGGGAAAGACAACAGCTGTGAATGTAGCCACATAGCCAATAAATAGCCAGATAAATGTCTATTCTTGATTCACATGCATTGCTTACAGCAGTGAGAACACAGCTGATGAAGGAACTAAACAGAATCTGATAGTATAGTAACAGAAATGTAAAGTCCAGTAACAACGTGCTTACACTGCAAAATATGAGCAATTAGAAACATTGGAAAGATTACTCACATTCCTTGCGTTGGTATATGTTATCTTCTTAAGAGAGGTATAAAAATGCATCTCTGCTAGTCTGGTAAATCAAGTCATACTAAAACAGGGACTAAAAACTCTTTAGAAACTTTGATTTTTTCTTTGCTAATTGCACCCTGTGTTTGCTCCCGCCCTGTACAGCTCATCAAGGCAGTGAGCCAGCTGATAGCGGATGCAGGGATTGGCGGATCTCGTTTTCAACATTCACTTGCAATTATAAATAATTTTGCTAATGGAGACAAGCAGATGAAAGTAAGAAACATTTTTTGTCAATCACTACCTCTTGCAAAAGGTCAACAATTTCAGAGCAGCGAGTGTTTCAGTAAATAAAATTGCTGGCTTTTATTAGACAGTGATTTATGCATTCATAGTGTGCCTTTTTCAGGCAGCCTGAAATTCATGAAAATTTTTATGACTCAGAAGCTTAATAATTGAAAATAATTTTTAAAACAAAAAAGATTTTTATTTGAAAATTGTATTATTTGTTATTCACTGCTTTTGTTCATTTGCCTGTTGTCAGAGAGGATATCATGCATTGTGACTAGTGAAACACAATTGCAGTTGACAATTTTTAGTCTACAAACTGTGCCTTTAGTCTGTTCAGTAAATGTGTATCAAGAACATGCACAGCAGTTGGGTTTTGTAACAGCTTGCTAACCCCCTGACAAGGGCACTTAGCTCTTAGATTAGTTACCATTGCTATTATAGTCGTTGTCTCTACTAAAGGTATCGGAAAAGGATTCCAGTTTTTAATTTTTACAATTCCTGACCAAACATTTGTCAACATGAATTTTGAATTTTATACTTTGGAGGTGTTTTTCCTTCTCTGAAGGTGACTTTAGGGTATCTCCACTGAGGCTAATAATAAAGTTAGTGTAAGCAAATTGGTAGATAATTAGCATAAGTAATTTGATGTCTTATTTAATAAGATGCAGTTAAAATTGTATTTGTTTCCAAAGGCCAGCTTTGATTTCCTAGCACTGCAGTCAGTCACACTGCTCCTGTAACACGCTCACCTCTGTGTGACATAGTGGAGGGAGCATTTAATTTTTTTTTTGGATGGTTTTACTTTTAAACAAAGGGAACGAGGGGAAAGAAGTCTGAAAATAGAAATGTGTTTCATTGCCCATCTGAAGAAGAGAAACTGCTGAGCTGAGTTAAATATGTTGAGAACAGCTGATATGAGTACCACAAGGACTCTGTTTTAATCTTGCGCAGTGTGAGAAGGCCAGGAGCCAGACTGCTGTGCTTTATTCACTGCGGTGAAACATGCTGTGAGAGTAGTTAAGCAGGACTATCCATAGTGCACGGTGCTGTTCGTCGGATGAAAGTGTACGAGAATCCAGTTCTGGATGCAGTAAGCAACAAATGTTTCTGTTTGCTGTCTTCAGCAGAGTTGCTGCACGCAGACAGTGGTACAACTGACTGACTGGGATGTCTAGTAGGTGCTGTGACACTTCAGTACAAAAACATCAAGGATTTGTGTACAATGTGTACGTACTGTGGAACTGTGACTCTGCTTCGGAGCCTACTGAATTAGGGAAGGGGAAGAAGGTCTTCCATAAGCAGGTTTAGCTCATTCAGGGGTGCTGCATGTGGCTCTTTGGATGGTTTTAGTGATGTATTGCTTATCTTTCCCAAAGAACGTTAATTTCCCAGCAGAGGTGAAGGATCTGACCAAACGCATCAGAACGGTTCTAATGGCCACAGCTCAGATGAAGGAGCACGAGAAAGACCCTGAGATGCTTGTGGATCTGCAGTACAGCCTAGCCAATTCATATGCCAGCACACCTGAATTACGTAGGACATGGCTTGAAAGTATGGCCAAGATTCACGCAAGAAACGGAGATTTATCAGAGGTAATGTAAATAAACGAGTAGGAAATCCATTTGTCTTTAGGCTGAGACGTTCTGATTAAAAGGGCTCTGAAAGACAGACAACAGTAGTGGTTTAAGAGAATCGTACAGTGTCTCTCATATACTTGAAATTAGACGAAGAGAGGTTTGAAAAACACCTAGAGTTGTGCTGTGCTCATTCTCTATTTGCCTAATTGTGACTACCCGATACGTGCTTGAGCAAGACTTGAAAATGCCTGACGGGGAAGCTGTGGTCAGTATTGCGTTAGCATCTCTGCTGCCTAACCCTAGCAGGCACAGTAGGTGTAATGTAGATGAGGTTATGGGCAGTGCATAACTTAAATAAAGGATTTTCTTCTCCCCCACTACAACATAGGAGAGGAGCTTCATTTATAACACGTTGTCCTTATCAAAAACTAAATGGGTGATGCAAAACTCCAGTGCATAACCCAGGAATATCTTATTTACTGAATAATCTTAATGGTTTTCTTGAGGAAATCTATGCTTTTACCTAAGACACCGTGAAATTAACACTCAAGAAAGATTTCATCGTTTAATCCTTTATTTCCTTAAATGATTATATTAATTTTGTATTCCCTTTTCTGCAGCAGGACTTGACAGTGATGAAAGTATGTGCTCCTTATCACATGTATGCTGTAAGTCATACCATACTTTAACGTATACATGTATCTTGCTCTATCATTACAGGCTGCTATGTGCTACATTCATATTGCCGCTCTCATTGCAGAGTACCTGAAAAGAAAGGGTAAGATCAATGTATTCAGAACCAACTATGTATCTATAAACATTATTGCTGAAAATAATGTTTGGCTGTCCTGCTTTCCTTCCTTATATATGAAGTATTCTTAAAGCTGCTTGAATTCTTCTCAGATATTTTGTTTTTAAAATATATTGTAAATGCTAGTCTTAGCACTGGAACAGTGAAAGTGTGTGTTTTGTGTAAAGAGGGTTAATTAAATGTTTAGTAAGCTAGTGCTAAAAGAGAATGCTTCACTTGTTGGTCTGTTGTTATTAAATATGCATGTATTAACACATACCAGTAGCAGTGTACTAATACCATCTTACACTATCATAGGTTACTGGAAAATGGAAAAGATTTGTACCTCACGTATGCTCCTGGAAGACGGTCAAGTCTCTGATAGTAATGTGTTACTAACAACTCACAATGGAGGAAGTGAGTGCTCTAACCGTGCCTGTTTATGGGTCAAATAACATAATTAGGGAATCAAATTACTGTTCTCCAGTTGATCTGGGAAAGTATCTACCTAAGCGAAAATATTTATAGTGCATGTTTACGGCTGTAATAGCAAGCAAGTAATGTTGGGAACATTATATGTTACTTTCCTGATGCTCTTCAGTTGGTTTGATGAATTGCTCCGAATGTCTCTGGTTAAGGGCTTTTTCAGCAAGGGAGCAGTGGGCTCGTCGTCGGCAACAGAAATCCCTCTGAGGTCAATTGGTGTTTAGTGCACAAATCCATGTCCAATTCCTTGACTAGCCAAAGCTGGGAGGGCACAGGGGTGGAATTAATATCTGGTTATCCATATGTAACTTAGTATAGATAAAGATTTTTTTTTAATCTGTGATGCTTATTAGAGAAATAAAGCGCAGGCTTGTATTATTAAGTGCTTCTATGCCAGTGGTTATTTAGTTTATGAAATGTGTATTTTAAAGAAATTCTCAGCATGAGATATTTTAGTAATTTTCACAAAGACCAATTTCTGTGGGCAAGGGCAAATATCTGGGGAAGAGAAAACTTAGTTTGGAAAGACCATGATTCTCCGATACACTTGGAAATGTCTGTGGGTGAGATGAAAAAATGCATCCTTTTATAAGGAAGCTTTCTGTGAAGAGCAATATTTCGGAGATGGTTCACTAGTGGTAAAATACTTTGCATGAATAACGGGTCACAGTAGGTGGAGTGAAGAACTTGTGTCATTTTAAACCTATGTTTAAATGATTTTCAAAACTTGACAGAGGGGAAGGAGCCCCTCTGTCTCAATGGTTAAAGGTTAGCTTTTTCCTTGTGCCTTACTAGCATTTTCCTACTTTTAAATTGAACACGAACTGTGTCAGAAGTTCATCGCCTCCACTGGCAGGTTTACCTTCACCATTCAAAAGCAGTAGTAAAATCTTTGCAGGTCAGACTCTGCCTGATCTGATGTGAAATGCCTGTGTAAGTTGCTCTTTCTGCAACCATTGCACTAAGGCCCCAGCTTAGCAAATATTAAATGTAAGCTCAGTTTTAATCCTTGTGAGCCTTCCCTTTAGCAGCTTCTGCCGTCAGCCTGTGCTTTCTACAAGAGAGTTCCTCAGTTAGGGCTGCAGTCGCCCTGCTGTCCCTGGGCAGGGTAAGGAGAGCCGCTGCCAGGGTGTCCTGGAGCCCAGCAAAGGCACACTGTGCTCTGGAGCGGCCGTCTCCCCATCGGCTGCCGTGAGCTTGGGGCGACTGTGCCCCTCTCGCTTCGGAAACCTGACGGGTGGGATGAGTGCAGGTCCCAGCATGTAGCGTCAGGTGTCTGCAGGTCAGGCCAGCAGTCACAGCACTGGTTTCACCAGTATAAATTGTCTCGCCTCAGCCTGCAATGGTAATTCCTGTGTAGATGAGTGTTGCAGGTGTAGTTTTGTAAGGACTGCCAGCACTGTACAGCTAAGGAACCGAAACGCCAAAGAGAGGAATAAGATTGCGTCAGGAAAATGTTATAGTTACCCTTTGCCTGGACAAGTGGATTTATATCATAGAGAAGGTGTGTAATAATCTCATAAATGCAGTCAGTTCCATTTGTGCTTCTCATCTCTTGGGCTGTGAAAAAAAGTGACTAATCCAGTCAAATAAAATCTGTCTGTTTTAATGGCACCCGATAACTTTTTGAATTATCTGGTTATTCAGGCATTAATTGACATTGTTAATACTTGCACTTCAAGGTTTATTTTCCATGGGATGGCCTGCTTTTCTGAGCATCACCCCCAACATTAAAGAAGAAGGTGCTATGAAGGAAGACTCTGGGATGCAAGATACTCCCTATAATGAGGTCAGCAGCATTAACATTTATATACTTGTTTTATATGAACAGAGAGTGTTATTTCTAACGGGTGCCTGTGCATGTTACAATAAATTATAGTGAGAGTGTACTTCACGCGGTACTAACAGGCGCACAGCTTTTGAGTGAAATGTCATAGCTGTTGCACTAAATAGCAGGGATAGGTGTTTAGCTAACTGGAACATTAAGTACCAGAGCTGGAAGTTAAGGGAGGGGGAGCCCACGAAGCAAACCTGTTCTTCTGAATTACATGTCAAGTATTCAACTGTTTTCATGTTACTGTTATTTCGGGTTTTTATCTAAAGAAGAGCTAGGTCATCAATACCCGATTGAACATTGTGTCATTGAAATAAACCTTAATATAGAAGATACAGAACAGAAATGAAATAGTGGGTATGTCTTTTTGCTGCATTGCTATTAATTAAATGCCACCAGCTGTTGAGTCACGAACTATTTGTATTTGTGGAATTGCAGAATGTCCTTGTGGAGCAGCTGGAGTTGTGTGTTGAATACCTGTGGAAGTCTGAGAGATACGAGCTTATTGCTGAGGTTAACAAGCCTATCATTGCTGTTTTTGAGAAGCAGAGGGACTTTAAAGTAAGTTGGGTTTTTTTTATTATCTTAAGACAACAGTAAATATCAAAATTTTTAGGAAAAAAAAAAAGTGCTTTCTTTAAAATGAATGTTTTTTCTTCCTGTCTGTAATTTCTCCTTTTAATGTTTTGTGCTGTGAGTAAATGAAAAACTCTGGTACCTTACCTTCCTCTTTTCAGCATCAGTACAACAGTAAAGGAACAAAAAATTTTCAAAAGGACCTCTTGTGTTAGCCAGTGGATGTGAATTTTTACATGGGTTTTTACACCAACAGCACATTTGCATTGCATTTAAGTTTAGAAACTGCTGATAGATTGTGTGATCTCTTCACAATTCCAGGGTTTCTTCATTTCTATTTACTTGGCAATTTCAATACATAGTGGATAACCAGATTATAATCTCATTTACTGATTATTCTGGTTTTAAATTAAAAAAAACCAAAAAACCAAAAAAACAAAGAGGTAGATAGCTATAAGCTGTACACTGAGGAAGCAGGTCCTCAGATTTAAACTTAATTGAAATTTTGGTTCACTGTCCTGAGAAAGTGCTTTTTAGTGGTAATTGTGGGTAGTGTATCTTTGCATGGGGTTGGGAGCTGATGGGAGTTATTGGCACCCTGCTCTCGCCTGCACCTAGGACACTTGGGGTCCCTACCACTGCCCAAGCTTGCCTTCCCGTGTGACCCGGTACACAAAGGCACCACTGCCACAAAACTGTACTCAGAAGATGACAGAAACCTTGAAATGAATCTTCGGTGACTGCTGACAAGGTTAAATCTTAGCATGTGAAGCTATCATTGCAAAGGTTTGGTAATCCAGTTAAGACAAGCCATGTTTGCATAGATCCTTAGTGTCATTTCCCAAAGTACTCGTGCTCTCTCACTTCGCCTCACTCTCCTTGTTTCTTAATGTAGAGACTGTCTGATTTGTACTACGACATCCACCGCTCGTACCTGAAGGTTGCAGAAGTAGTGAACTCTGAGAAACGTCTCTTTGGGCGATATTACCGTGTTGCGTTCTATGGGCAGGTAAGTCAATTTAACGTTCTTTTGTCTCCACAGATTCACAGATTTAAGCCACGTTCTTCTAATCCTGATGTATTTCAGGGAAGCTAAAACAGGGAAACACTTGGCAGTGAATCATGGGGTACAAAGTGCCTTGTGGGTCATACTCCAAAGAGGATTTTACTCAGAAGAGACAGCGCTCAGTTGCACTGGTGTAAACTGCTGCTATGGATTTAGTGGTGTAACGGAGAACAGACCTGTATGTCAGCTTTAGTTCTTGACTTCATCAAGCAAAACTGCAACTAAGGCAGGGCGGGTTTTTTCAGAGTAAAACTTAAATAAAACTAGATAAGACATCTTTGATATATGGCCCTCTCTTCAAATAGAGCTTAAAGCAGAGCAGTATGCAGTAGATGTTTTGTTGCATTTCTCACTGACTCTGACTTCTGCTTTCAGGCCACCTCTGATTCTGTGCAATATACTGTAGAGTAGTTTTGTTCCCTCTGCTGTGCTTCACCATCCTCAAAGCATTATTTTGTGCTTTCTTCCACTACAAACCAGTAGCAACCCAGCATGTTGTTTTAAGACCTGGTTTTGGGAAGCACACAGTCTCCTTTACTCTAAAGTAATAAGGTGTGTAAACAACAGATTGATGTGAATCATTCTGTTTGCTAATTAGATTTTAATGCAGAAATTTGCTCTTTTCTCCTTTTGATCTTATTCAAGGCTGTGGTAAGTCTAGTTCTCTTGCATGTTTTGTTTAATTCTCCTCACACGTCCTCCATCCTTCCCTGTACTGTTACTGAACATTAACTCTCCTGTGCTCTCGATTCTTTGGTTCGTGGCAGATGAAATAATGTTGTTTCATTCATTGTTGCATCCTGCAAACTAATTTTTGTTTGTTCAGTTACCTGAATTACAAAGCTGTATCTGTTGCCATTTTGTGTGTGCGCCATGGGGCCCAATGCTGCATCATCTCATCGCAGTGAAAGTTTTTCTCTCAGCTTCACTGGGAGTGGGATTGGACCCCTTCTTCCTCTGTTGAAAAACTCGGTGTAGCATTAACGCTGTTTGAATGCAAGCCTGCTTTCCTGGCCTGTGCAGTCTACGATGTACGGTGGTGGTAACTGGAGTGATCTGGGCAGGGTGCAGCCACCTGCCTGGTAGTTCCTTGTAGGAGTGAGTAAATTGGGAGTCAGAGGGCAATGGTGAGTCCTTCCTCAAAATGGGGGCAGCAGAGGGGGAAATGGGACTCTCCTACTTGCAGCTTCTTGCCAGAGCGCTCTCAGAGGCAGCTACTTGGTAGTGGGTAATTTAGCTGCAGCAGTTCTGCTGAACTGGATTAAAATCTCTGTTACAGTGCAATGACTTTTCAGCTGCCAGTGCCACAAGGACAACTTCATTTAAACAGCTGTAGTGCTCTAAAGCATATGACTTTTTCATAGCTGCGTATTGCTCGGTCTGTTCCCTGGTGCCCCCAGACAACTGGGCTCTAAATGCAAACAAGCACAGCTTCCTCCTTTCCTTTTGCAGAAGAGATGTTACATGGTAGAAAGTGGGACTGCTCTGTATTGCTCCTTGCAGAGGCATAGTGACAAAAATGTATGGCACAGTGCAAATAATTAAAGGTAGATCATTCCCATCAGCATTACTTGTGCTTCATTTACCAAAGAAAATAGGAGTGGGTGTGCAGAACTGGTTAAGGAGGGCTTACCAGTACACCAAGCACCATGGCAGGTGTGGGAGCTACAGATGAAGTTTGACCTGGAAGGAGAGACAGAGAGAACAGTCTGTTCCTATATACCAGTTGTGCCTGCATATTTTTCCCTTTGGAAGGTTTCCTTTCTGTATTTCTGTCAGTCCCTTTTTCCCATGTGCCACTTGCATTTTGGCTGTGCAAGTGGAAAGGTATGGGGGCCTTTTGGTCCTTCTGTTGCCAAGAGTATTGCAGTAATGCTGAAAGCATTCTCAGTGCCCAATTCATTTAAAACATTAAAAACATTTCCCCTTTTTTGTGCTTCTGGCAGTCCCAAAAGCTAATGGTTGCAGATTTTAGTAGTATTACACACTTAAATCGGTGTAAAGCAATATGAATCACTCTGCTTAGGCCACTACAAAGGAAATGCCACAGAAAGAAACTTGGTATGCAGGTATGGGATGCTCGGTGTGCAGGTATGGGATTCCTTTTCAGTCTTACACATACACTGTTCTGTGAAATACCTGTGGGTAGATACGTATGTAAACGCACATATTAAAAATGTATTATTACAGCCTCACCTCCATCCCCGGAAAGGTGATGGAGCAACTTGTTCTTAGTGCTGTCTCTAGGCACATCAAGGACAGGGGGATCATTAGGGGCACTCAGCATGGCTTCACCAACGGGAAGTCTTGCTCAACCAACTTGATAGCCTTTTATGAGGATGTTACCCGGTGGATAGATGATGGTAAAGCTGTGGATGTGGTCTATCTCGATTTCAGTAAAGCGTTTGACACGGTCTCCCACAGCATCCTCGCAGCTAAACTGAGGAAGTGTGGTCTGGATGATCGGGTAGTGAGGTGGATTGTGAACTGGCTGAAGGAAAGAAGCCAGAGAGTAGTGGTCAGTGGGACAGAGTCCAGTTGGAGGTCTGTGTCTAGCGGAGTCCCTCAAGGATCGGTTCTGGGACCAGTTCTATTCAATATATTCATTAATGACTTGGATGAGGGATTAGAGTGTGCTGTCAGCAAGTTCGCTGATGACACAAAACTGGGAGGAGTGGCTGACACAACGGAAGGCTGCGCAGCCATTCAGAGAGACCTGGACAGGCTGGAGAGTTGGGCGGGGAGAAATTTAATGAAATATAACAAGGGCAAGTGTAGAGTCCTGCATCTGGGCAAGAACAACCCCATGTACCAGTACAAGTTGGGGGCAGACCTGTTGGAGAGCAGCGTAGGGGAAAGGGACCTGGGGGTCCTAGTGGACAGCAGGGATGACCATGAGCCAGCAGTGTGCCCTTGTGGCCAAGAAGGCCAATGGCATCCTGGGGTGTATTAGAAGGGGTGTGGTCAGCAGGTCGAGAGAGGTTCTCCTCCCCCTCTACTCTGCCCTGGTGAGGCTGCATCTGGAGTATTGTGTCCAGTTCTGGGCCCCTCAGTTCAAGAAGGACAGGGAACTGCTAGAGAGAGTCCAGCGCAGAGCCACGAAGATGATTAAGGGAGTGGAACATCTCCCTTATGAGGAGAGGCTGAGGGAGCTGGGTCTCTTTAGCTTAGAGAAGAGGAGACTGAGGGGTGACCTCATGAATGTTTATAAATATGTAAAGGGCAAGTGTCATGAGGATGGAGCCAGGCTCTTCTCAGTGACATCCCTTGACAGGACAAGGGGCAATGGGTGCAAGCTGGAACACAGGAGGTTCCACTTAAATTTGAGGAAAAACTTCTTTACGGTGAGGGTGACTGAACACTGGAACAGGCTGCCCAGAGAGGCTGTGGAGTCTCCTTCTCTGGAGACATTCAAAACCTGCCTGGACGCGTTCCTGTGTGATATGGTCTAGGCAATCCTGCCCCGGCAGGGGGATTGGACTAGATGATCTTTCGAGGTCCCTTCCAATCCCTAACATTCTGTGATTCTGTGATTCTGTGATTACACATATGCATTTATTCATTAAACATTTTTATCAATTGTATCAATAATAAATACATACGTATATATATTTTGTAAAAACGAAACACGGCTGTTCCTTAACTGAAAAAAAAAACTGCAGAGAAAGATTAAAGGACAAAAGAATACTACAAATACTGTTTGCAGAGAGAATTAATGGAAAAAGAAGATCCATAGCTGCATCTTCATGTTCTTCATGCAAAGGTGGAGACAGTATTTGGTTACTGCATTGCTGGGGGGACCCTCTGGAAGGATGGTTTGGATAAATATAGTCCTTAGGGAGGATGTAGTCGGTTGTTTTCGCCAGAGAGCTTTACTTGCCAGTTCAGAGAGCCAGATCTCATGACAGCTGCTGTTTCAGACTGCAAATTCTGTTATGCCTTTGGTGACAACATCTCATTGCACCACCAAGTGGCCACACTAGCCAGTGCTTACGATTTTATCTGCACATGAGCGTTTTGAGGAGTCAAGATCTTTCTTGAATTAAAAACAAAAAAGCTGTTAAATATGTTGAATAGCAGAAGACTCGTATTGTGCTGATAAGCAAGGACATTCCAGACTTGTTTTCAGAGGAGTGTTAGGTAAAGGTGGAGCTGAGGTTTTGTTCTCCTATCTGTGCAAGAAGCTGGAGGGCAGATTTTCATAGAGGTGAGCTGACTGCGGGTTTACGTCTGCAGATGAGACGATGTGTCCCCTTTTCCAAATGTGATAAAACAGCTGTAGCTTCCTTACCAAAGAGTGCAACAGACTCACTTACCATAGGAGGTGGTGCTCACTCGATAAAGACAGTAAGGATCCATTAAATGCTAATTCTTGGCAGGTAAAGCAGAAGGCTTTGCCTCGGCACATCAGCTGCAGGGACAGTGTGTATTCTTCCAGCAAAGGGCAGAGAAGAGTCAGATTTACTGTGAGCTCCAGGGGCTGTGACTGAGGGTGTACAGGGAGGAAGAAGGGCCTTTTCAGCACTCCCACGGTGACATCCCAGGTTACAACTTGCCTCTCAGCACATCAGAGCTCAGTGGAAACCAATAACCTACTGCCTGGGAGGTCGTCTCCCTTCCATTACATTCGGCTGCTCAGTGTAATAATTTTCATCTGTAAGGCTGCGTTGTTCTTGCAGGGCAAAGCCAACCAGTATGAAAATAATCTAGGGATATGCATTGATAATGTGACCTTGGCTGCCTAATATTTTAAAATCCTGAATTTGGAGGATATTTGGCTCCTTAAAAGTATTTAATCTTACTTTCAATAGTCTTCCTAGACATATAGCATATGGCAGACACGAGTATTTATAGCTCACAATTAACTTCTGCTCGTCACTTGTCAGATGAAATACTGTAGGGAATATGTACTTAAATGATGTCTCTTGCAGTAGAGGCAAGACTAAATCTGTTAGTTTTTTCGTTTTCAGGTATTTTTTTTTAAGCAAAACTACTAATACAGATACTGTCTTGTGTGTCATATGGCATCAGCACAGAGATTAAGCACTTTTATATAAACACTGTGTTCCAGCATGCAAACATACACAGAATCAGTGTTTAAGAGGATAAACTATATTCTAGTTTGCTGTGTGATTAATTTGGAAAACATGAAGTTTTTTTTTTTTAAAAAACATCAAATACTAACAGAAAACAGATGTTTTTTTGACAGAAGCAGTCCTGAGTGGCATGTTTGAGTATGGTTGCATCAGACTAATGAGGTTTTCCCACATAAAGCAGTTTTGCTTCAGTGGAAACAAGATCGGAAACCAGGTTATGATTCTGCAGGTCTTCTCAGTGAAATCAATTGAAAGTCACTTGCCTGCCCAGCTCAGTAAATGTTTATAGGGTGTCAGCTTTTGAGCTCTAGATTTGTTCTCTAATTACCTGTGAAGTTCTTCATATGCCTAGGGAGTTTAATTGATAATATTGTTAAAAACTGTGCAATGTTAGAAGGTCACTGTGAGACTCATTAAAATACTATCAGACAAGCTGCTGTCGCTGCTATTAGTCATTGGTTTCCAATAACATCCACGTTGTTGTTGGCACTTGCCAAATTAAAAGACAATTTTATTGCCCCTTGTCCTCACTGAAGGAGAAGCCAGAGATGTGCATATTTGTTAATCTATACTGAAATACAGAGTAGGGTTTTTTTCCTAAACAAACATTGAAATTTACCACTAATTTATTTTAATTCTGTACATTTTTTGTGAAGATTTGCATAGTCTATAATTTTAGTGGCCAAAGTTGAAATATGCTTCAATATGGAAAGGCTCGATTTTGCAAGAGTGCTTTCCAAAGAGATTTTGGAGGTGTCTCTTGACTTCATTCATTTGTGCTTCTCTCTTTTCAACAGCTGGCAGTTTGCCTAGGCGTATTGTAGAATTAGCTGTCCAAGCCATGTTGTGTTAAGTTTACAAGGCCTTGAGTGTGACCTCATTAATGCTGTCTGCCTTTCCCCTTTATCCCTGCAGCTTCAGGTATTTTCTTCTCGGTCTCTTTGCGTTAAGGTGAAGGAGGAGACTTTGGGTACAGCTGCAGTGGTTAGCACTGCCAGATTTCATCAGCAGCATATGAAATCCTAGGAGGAGGGCTGGTGCTGCTCATGGCGTTGGGATAAATCCAGTCCTTGTTAATGGGGCGCCTGGTGGTTTCTGCTCAGCTGGGAGAGCTTCTCCTGGAATGTTGATGTATATGTTCATCATGGGGCAGTGGAGTGTCTCACCTGCACATGATGCAATGCTGTGTTAATCTTCTGCGGTCGGCATTTCTTCTGAAGCCTGACAGGTTCTTGTTCAGCTCTTCAATGGAGCCTTTTATTAAAGCTCTGCCAAGTCCATCCAGTGTAATAAGTAAATGACCTTAACAAGACTGAGCTTTTTTGCAAAGGAGCACAGTCTGTGTGTCTTTTTTTTTTTTCTTTTTAAATGTAAATCATTTACTAATTGTCTCTGAAAATGCTGCAATTCCATATGGACTTTCAAGATGCCACCGGAGTTCCTCTTCAGCTGCCCTGAACAGATGCAGACCAGTTCACGGCATCGCTGTGGGCAGCAGTGCCCTGCACAGTGCCCAGCCTTGGCCTGCACACGTAGCTCCCACATAGGATGTGCTGGAGGTGGCGTGCTGCACACATCCAGCTGGGCTGGGCATCCAGCAAACAGCTGTTACACTCATGTTCTGTTAGCATAGTGCTTCCAAATAGTTAATTTAATCAAATGATTAAAATTTAAAGAATTTTTGACGTCCATTTTTTAATGCATTAGGGTTTTTTCATCATACGCACATCAACATTCTCAAGAAAGCACTTTAACCCTTTAAACAGCTGGGTCTCTTACATGAATAAATGTGTATGAGTTATTTCCTGGGTAAAAAAAAAAACTTCGGAGATATCAGACCAGTATAAATGCAGACCTCTAGGCATGTGTCTGCTAGGAATGGAGAGAAGAAAGCTTTTAACTTAGCTGCTGGAAATGGCATACTAGAGGCTCTGGTGGGTATACAGGCAACCTTGATTCCTGATGTAAGCACCTTGTTTAGGCTTTGCCCTGCCTGTTGTGTTCACTAATGCTTCCATTTCTTTCCAAACAGGGTTTTTTTGAAGAAGAGGAAGGTAAAGAGTATATCTATAAAGAACCCAAATTAACCGGCTTGTCTGAGATCTCTCAAAGGCTGATGAAACTTTATGCAGACAAGTTTGGAATAGATAACGTGAAGATCATCCAGGATTCCAACAAGGTACGAAAGATGTGTGGTTCTTGCGTGAGGGGGAGAAGTGAATGCCCAGTTCACATTTTGAGAGCTGTGTTTTGAATGAATGTGAACTGAGTGTATGTGTAAACTACTATGACCTAGTTTTACAACCAAAAAAAAAGACCCTCACCTTATAGCGTGTCAGGTGCTGTACGGAAACAACAATGTTATAGCAGGGCATCACAGTCGGTGGGAAAAAAGCATCTTCCAGCATCTGCCTGCAGAGAGCATGCAGATGTTTACTGCAGCGCAGAAGCAGGTTGTTTTATCTCTCATTAGCTTTCACCCACTTTTGCCAATGGCTATATTCAAAAGTCCTGCTGTTCTTAGGGGCCTCTTGGTTAAATATGTTTGTATTAGTCTGTGGTCTGAATATTACATTTGGAAGTCTCAGTTTTAGTTGGTATTGCTATGACAGGTAAAAGCATCAGAAATATAATGGATGCCTTGGAAGCTCATCACACCTAACAGAATTTTATTATGTTTGCCACTGTTACACAGGTCAACCCCAAAGACCTGGATCCAAAATATGCGTATATCCAGGTGACTTATGTCACACCTTTCTTTGAAGAGAAAGAAGCTGAAGATCGAAAGACCGACTTTGAAATGCATCACAACATCAACCGTTTTGTGTTTGAAACACCTTTCACACTCTCAGGAAAAAAGCACGGAGGTGTAGAAGAGCAGTGCAAGAGGCGCACGATCCTGACGAGTAGGTTTGCTCAGGCTGCTTCCCCCCTGCCCTCCCACCTGTGCCAGTTAAGCCCAGCAGTGCGTTCCATGTGCCAGGTTTCCTGCGGTCAGGGCACAGCGTGTTGTGCAGAATTACAAGTAATCTTTTCAGTGTGTCCATTGGCAAAGTACGTGCTTTCTTACAGTCCTGCTGACCATCCTAGGGAAAGTTATTTTCATTTGCGGAGTCATCAGCTGTCTTATTTTTCCTTATTATTGACATCTTAACTGTTCTTGCAGTGATGTAATTTGGGAGTGGTTCTGCTGGAGGCAGCTTAGCACTCAGAACTATTGTTCTCTTAATAATAAACGAGTCAAAGGAAAAACAAAGAAGGGTGCTTGTTCTGCTAAGAAAAGTAAAACTTAGCAGATACGAATTTTTGTTCCAAATGGGAGTAAGATACATTATGTAGCATTTTTTTAAGTGAGAGTTAAGATTTCGTCTCATTGGGCACAATCAGTGTCTTAAGACAGGAATGTCAGGAGCACTAGATGTGTCTGTTCTTACTGAGTCATATTAAACAGGAAATGTTTAGTTCCTCATCGTGATTGAAACCTCTTTTTAAAGAGGCATCCTTCGTGAAACTGCTGCTGAAACTTGACCTGTTTGAATTTCGTCTGGGAGTATGAGAAACTGTCTGAGATGGAGGCGTTGTTCTCATGGGCAGCCGTGAGCAGAGAGACTGGTGTTCACAGCAAAGGCTCCTGAGTGACAGAAAATCCAGTTCCCCACCGACTTCAGTGCATCTGCTTCCCCCAAAGGGCAAAGTGAAGAAAGCTGCTTACAGTAGTCGCCTAAAAGTTTTGTTCTGGCAAGTCAGGAAAGATGCGCTGATGTCTGGGGGCATCTCGTTACGTGACATGACTTTGCTTGTAAGAAGAAGAAAGAAGGAGTAGCTTGTGTGTGTTTTTTTTAAATGCTTGAGCAGCAGCAAGTGTTTTGAGATCTGTATTGAAGCAGGTAGTTTCACTGACTTGAAAGTGCAGCTGTTATGGTATGTCTGGCAGAAACAGAGGGTTGTTCTTCCAGCAGAACATTTTCCCTAGGTTATTACGTGCTGTTGTCAGCTCCCACCGCTCTCGGCCTGGCTTCATCTTTGGTGTTAGATGGGAATTTGATGACCTTTTCTTCTCCCCTGCTTTTCCCTCTGGCACCTGCCTCGTGTCAGTGCTTTTCTCTAAAGGAAACCTCTTCCGCCCCTCCACCCCGCCAAAGTCATATATTTTCATTTGCTTCCTATGTAAAAAGAAGTGCTTTTAGTTGGAGAAGAAAGCAAGGCTTACCAGTATGACTGGAGGAGCAGTGGAAGTTAATTGTGCTTGGGCAGAGGTACTGGGTGGCTGGAACGGTACCCGCTCAGCATCTCTGCTCCGGAGCCTGCTGCCTGCGTTGTGCAGAGGACAAGCGCAGTCTGGCTGCGGTCTGTGGATCACTGGCTCTCTGCTGTGCCTGGCTGGGCCTCATGCTTCCAGCTCTGGAAGTCCTGGGTTTCCTGCTCTCCGAGGAGACAGCCACCCTGTAAGCTGGAGCTTGTTTAGGTCTGAGCTGCCTGGCAGCAGATGCTCACCAGAGGAGGGCATGTCCAGAGTTCGGGATGCATTCCAAAGTGTGTAGGGCAGTCAGGAAAAGATTGTTAGCTTAGATCAGGCTTAATGTGCCATAACGGTACCTTTGCCAGACTCCCTGAGATCCATAAAAAGGCCTTGACTGGAAGGAAGGGGTTGTAACGATGAATAATTCCTCTGTCGGCTCACATAGCAGTATTTAGGTTGAATACTAAAAGTAACTCCTTACTTCTTTAAGGATGATGTTTTAATAGTAGTTCATCTGTGGGTGAGGAATACCCAATTCAGCTAAACTAGAGGCTCCTGCCTCTAACCTGAAACATGTTTGATGGGATGTTTTGAGCTGTTTGAAGGTCAGTACAGACTTATCATTTGGTGCTTGTAACTCAGAAGAAGAAATTTATGGATTCTAAAATCTGAGTGGTGAGAGCTTTTTGCCAAGTGGATGTGACAGAGCTCAGTAGTAAACAGTGGTGCATCAAAAGGAAATGCTTTTCCAGTGCCAGGTACATCAAAATTCAGTTTGGACCTGCTGTATCACTTTTGCTCATTTGGTGATTGAGACTTAATTTGTATGGATTGATAAAGAGATTGACGAAGTCAGAAGTCCATACTTTGACTTAATTGTTTTACTTTCTTAAATACTCTCTTGTTGGGTGAGTTTCTCTGATATATTTTCTGCTTTTGAGTAGCCAGTCACTTGTTTCCCTACGTGAAGAAGCGTATCCAAGTCATAAGCCAAACCAGCACAGAGCTGAACCCTATCGAAGTAGCGATTGATGAGATGTCCAAAAAAGTCTCAGAGCTCAATCAGCTTTGCACAATGGAAGAAGTGGACATGATCCGACTGCAGCTCAAACTCCAAGGAAGTGTCAGTGTCAAGGTAATGACAATTTGCCTTTTTTCTTTTTTCTTTTTTTTTTTTTCAATGCATCTGCATAAGTTTTTATTCTGATTTTCATCATTCCAGACCTGTTCTGTCTATTTTATATCTCTGGTCATATCTTATATTTCAGTGCAGTTGGAGCCTGCTCTAAAAATGTAAGGGAATGGAAAGTTTTCCACTGATGTTAATGACTGCTGGATTTATATGCAAATATGACTATTCCAGTCAAATATTCTCTAAATAAATGTTAAGACCTTTCTAACAAGACTGTCATGTGTCACTTGAGAATACAGCCCATCACAGAGCCAAGCATGCAGATACTTCAAAGGGTGTTTTGTTAGGATTGTTTTTGTCATTTCCTATTTAGAAATGTTGGGATTGGTGAGAGGTGCACGTATTTCTGGTGCCCTCGTTAAAATGTATTCAAGCATATAGCTTTCTAGATGGTTAACTAGCTGAGGACTTTAAAAGGCCAGAAGAGATCTGCAGTTTGGGCGAGGCTGACCAGCTCCCTTTCCTTCAGTAAAACTCTTCAGTTTTCATCCAGGTGACAAGAGGAGTGGCGTGATGTTCTTCACACAGGCTTGGTTGCCTGAGGCCGGTCCCCAAGCCTTGGAACACAAGAGAAAATGACAGTAAACTGCTTGTTCTCTGCACCTAAGCTGTGTATTTTTCCCCCAGGTAAATGCTGGACCAATGGCCTATGCTCGAGCTTTTCTTGAAGAGACAAATGCTAAGAGATATCCTGATAACCAAGTTAAGCTTCTGAAGGAAATCTTCAGGTAAACATTAAGTTTAGGCTTTCCACCCTCTGCATAGTAGGAGTAATACGAGTAGCTGTGACACGAAATGAGGCTAAATTGAACCAGGCTAATTTACATCTGCATTTAGCCTGTCTTACAAGTCATTCCCAGGAAAACATTTACTAAAGTTTTGGGCTATCCTAGTAGCCTATGTGCCTCTTGATCTGAGGATGAGTTCTGAAATTCACTTTGCAAGGGGGAGAAGAGGTACAGTCGTGTGTGTGTATATAGATAGATACATTTTTTTCATTACTACAAAATCTGTGTGGTTGTTCTTTGTGGTTTTGTGCTTATAGGCAATTTGCAGAAGCATGTGGACATGCTCTTGATGTCAACGAACGCCTTATTAAGGAGGACCAATTTGAATATCAGGGAGAGATGAAGTCTCATTATAAGGATATGCTCAGCGAGCTGTCTGCAGTTATGAATGAACAGGTTAGATCATCTGTTTTGGTGCTGCTTGGGCTGAATGAGAGTGGCTAATTGTATCTTCTAGTGACAAATGAGGCTGTAGAGTAAAAATAGTAGAAGTAAAACCTGGCAGTGCAGCAGTCACTGAGAAAACATAGTTTACTCTTTATTTTTTTTCCCCTCTCTTTTTTTTAAAATCCAGCTGTATTATATATAATGAATCTGATTGATCAACAAAGATTTGTCTTCTACCTGTCTTGCTGCATATTGAAAAGGTGAATGTTCATGAGGCTAAATGCAGACTGAGGTCTAGAGGCATAGAATGATAATCAGTTAAACTAGTGTTTTATGCTTTGCTTGCTTTATCCTACAGCTGTGATGTATTTAATTAAAACAGTAAATTGCTTTTAAGACCTAGCTTGTTAACTGCAGGAGGTATTTTTATAGCTTCTATTTGTATTTGGCTTTCAGAGCAAGAGATACCTTTTTTTTTTTTTTTTTTTTTAATATTTAAGTACACTGTCAAAATACATGCCATGTTAAAACTCCATTTCAGCTGTTAGCAGCTTCAGAAGGATGATCGTGCATGGCTACATTATATGAAATGCATCCCAGAATACTGAACTGGACTTCAGTGCACGCTTGCAGCTATTCTGTTGCTGTGTCTCTGCAGATATTTTCTGTTATGTTTTCTGTTTTAATTTAAATAGAGTGATTCTGCATACTAAAGTGCAAATTAAATCATACTTAATTATTTCTCTGGATGCTTGTACGTAGGCCACCTTAGATTGGATCTGAGGAATACTTATTCTCCAGCAGTTGCACTGCATTTCCAGGTGCCTGTAGCACACATAAGCACTGTTTGTGTTAATTTTGTTTAAGCATTGGTATCAGTGATGGCGTCTCACAGAAGTGTCTAACAGGCACCCCATCAGACCGTGCTGTATTATTCATCTTCACATGTGAGGAGAATAAGGATTTACCAGAAATTTTGAGCCATTGTTACTCTTACTGTGGAATTGAGCTAGTTTTTCACAGGATGTAAAGCTGTGTAATTGCTTTGAAGGCCTGGTGTGTGCCAGGTGGGGGTTGAGCTCAGTGGTGGTTGCTGTTCTGTGAGTTGTGCTCCCTTCCTGTTCAGGTGTATAAAGATTTGTGAACCTTAAGCATTCCAATGATTTTATCATAACTAATATTTATCACTGTTTGTTATATTAAGTATGTAAGTATTAGGGGTATCATTTGTTACTCAGTACTCATGCCTCTCCCATGGAAGTTATTTTGGCCATCCAGTCAATGTGCATAGGCAGTACTGTATGTCTTGTGTCAACTACTGTTCCCCACAAGAATGGAAAATATATGGTCAACTTAAATGAGGCATGAGCAGCCCATGAGTTTCAGCATTCATAAAATATTTGATGAGTTCTATTAAATACTCACACCTGTATTTATATCAGTGAGCGATGAGTTTTCTTCATGTAAATGAAAAGACTAAATAATACAGAATTACTTGTACATAACAATGTTAATATGTAAAGCTAAGAGTTCATCCAGCAAAAGTCAAAATTGTCATCTGTTTAACCAAAATCACCTGAATTTGAAAGTCCACACTGAAAACTAGTCTCCCACTTGAAGCCCTGTGGTGGGGCAGCCTTATAAACAACAGCCCAGTTTTCCAGGCAAGCGTGGCTTTTTGGGAAGACTCTGCTCATCTTGCAAGGAATGCATGAACTCCCTACTTCTGAGCAGAGCGTTGCCTCAGAGAAATCACATGCTGTAAACTATGGCTGAAATATTTATCTTGCAGTTGGAAAGCTTGAGGCTCTATTGTAACTGTGCTGTGTGCTTTACACCAGTAAGATTTGACATCTTCCCCATTGTCGTATTCAGGAGGGTTTTGTTTGCTGACTCACTGACAGTGACTCTTTCATCACCATATGTTTTTCTCTTGTTTTGTTCTGTTTTGTTTTTCTTTTCTGACAGCTCTGTCATGGTCCTTGCTTATACAGCTTCTCTTCTTCCCTGTCTAACATTTCCCTCAATACTATAGCCAAAAGTGGTATGTTCATTTTTCTTACATTTATTTTTTTCTTTGAATGTCATGTACTTTCCTCACTTGCTTGTTTTTCTACTTGGTATGTTTGTTTAGTTTCATGCCTAATGACTCCCTTGCTTGGGGAGTTAAAAAAAAAGGCAAGGTCTATGCGTGATGTGTTGTCCATGACCAGTGTTGAGATGCATGTTCTTCAAGATCTTAGTCGTGAACTTGGAGAGGTCAGTGGAGCAGCTCAACAAGAGCCTCCTAATGCAAAAGCATGTGCTAGCAAAAGTAAAAGTGGCCAGATGGAAGGGATGGGGACAATTGGCATAGAAAGGCACAGATTAAGCCATGCCCCCTTTGTCCCATGAGCATGGTCCCCTTCTCGCAGCCCTGCCCACCATGCTGCTCGTGGCCGTACACTGGGACATGGGCTGAGGCCATGCTGGGGTGCAGTGGACTGGTGCAGCCCAGCGCAACAGCAGCCACCCCAGGCTCTCTTCTTCTGACTCCCTTGGGTGAGCACTGGATTAGAGTCATGGCTGGGTGAAGGCAGCACTCTGGGCAGAGCGTGTGCCGCAGCCTGCCCGTGCTCCGCCGTGCTGCCCTGCTCTCCTTGCAGCTTCCCTGGCTTTGCTGGGACTGCCAGGGTGTGCCTGTATCCCAGGGCTCTTCCTCCAGCCTGCAGCGTGGGAGCAGCTCCTTCCCAGAGCTGCCCGAGTTGCTGGCTCAGGCACTAAAGCTGTACGTGGAGGCAGCGTGGTCACGTTTGCCCGAGTAATAAATGGTGAGGCTGACCTGCAACCCCGACCGGAGATAACTGGGGGATGGTGGCGTAAGATTATGCCTGGAGCTTTGTGAAGGGGAGAGGTTTCCCTTCCACCACTGACGGCTGCGTGGTCAGTGGGGATGGCCCATGCCTCTGCTGTGGCTGCTGCAACATAGTGCCCCATGGCAGAAGGCAGGTTTTCAGTCTGTATTTGTAGAAGTAGGAAAAATAGTTATTACCAAGGCTAAAAAGAGCTTCTTCAGAAAAAGTATTCCTTCTTGCCTAGGTATAGGACAGGGCAGAGCGAGCTTTTGCCGCTGCTCCTCCCGTGTGCAGCCCTGCCCACAGCCTCGGCCCTGCCTAATGGCCATGGCTGTCCAGCTGCGTGCATGTGAAGCTCGCTGGGCATGCTGCGTGGGCAGAGCTGGGGCCGGTCTGTGCCACGGTCAGTAGGTGCTAGTGCAGGTGTCTCCTGAGCTTATAAAATGTAGGTGACTTCTCAGTTGTGTTTGTATGAGGGTTGTTAGAGAAACATGGGGTTCAGGGAACCCCGTGAAGCACCGCATGGCAGAAGCTGGTGACCTCAGCCCCATTTATCCCCCCAGCTCAGAGGACATCCTCCCTCTTGCTGCAGCCTCCGGTCACTTCTGGGTCCCCAGGCAAAGGTCCTTTTCCTCTGTCAGATCCTTAGCATCGTGGTTTAATAAACAAAAAATGGGAAACATTCAGTTAAACAGTGAACACTTCAGACACCAAACTATCCACATCTCTCTCACTGTTGCATTTTTTTTTTTCTTTTATTTTTATGAAAAGATTGCGTACAAGGAGGACTCAGCAAAACAGCACGGAATGGAGCGCACTTACTCACGAGTCGTCAATAGAGGCAGCTCGTCTGTGCCAGCAGCAACCGCCCCGGCAAATCCTGATGCGTGACTGCGGCGTGGGGAGCACACGGCCTCGGGGACACCCGGGGTGGCTGGGGGGCGTTCTGCTGTTTGGCATTTTTTTTCCTTTCAGATTAATAGTACTATTAATTGTAATAGTACAAATTACAATAGTAATTTGATCACGGACAATGCCAGGAAAAGAATTTGTGGGTTACAACTTTAATTTATTGAAAGTCTTCACAGTGTTATTTTTTAAAACTTCAAGCTTGACTTTTTCTTTTCTTTTTTTTTTTATTTTTTGCCTGTCCCAATATTTGCACATTCCCTATCTTCTTTTTGTTGTCGATTTTGTTTTGAGCAGCCTTTATTAAGTTGGGCTGATTATAAAATTCCAATTGAACAGATAGGTACACAGCAAACCCTAAGTTTGCTATAAATTATATCTAATACTAAGTCCTAGTATACATATATTTTAAAGGTCAGAGTGAATGTTTTATAACATTGAAGTATATTGCAATTGTAAATAGAAGATGTGTAAAATATGTCATTTTTACAAATTTAAAAAATATCTTTTTAGTTAATTATGACAGTACTAAGAATATGGATAACATTTCAGTTACCATTATATTAAAATATTTGTGTATGTGTATAAAAGCGTCCATAACATTTTCTCTTTGAGGGTCTGTGCAATGGTTCATTCCCATGCCAGCACTTTCCAGAGCTGTGGAGATCAGGCGGCCCCCTGCATCCCAGCTGTCTGTTGTGTTGCAGTTGCTGATAGGGACATTTACAACCATCTGCAGAATGTGGCTTCAGGTTCTCTCTGTGGCCTCAGACAGGCCACCCTGGGAAGCAGGGTCTCCCTGTAGTGCTCCTGCTTGAGGCCAAGGAAGCTCTGCTCTTCCTTTGAAGTTCATAGTCCCAGATTTTGCCCGGGGCCTGTTGGGAAGCCATGTGCCTCTAGCAAGATGTTTTGGTTTCTGCATCGTGTTGGGATAAGGTGGAGGGGTTCTGCCAGCTCTTATGAGTTCCATTTAACCTTGACACTCCCCCACCCTTTCATGTTCATTCTTTTGCCCATAGAAAATCCCTGCTTTCAGAGGTCCTTGCTTGTTGGGTGTGTATTTTAGGATCCCTCTCTTCTATGCATGCAGTCCCCACAATTCCATTAAGCTGTGGCTCATTTTGCCTGGAGAAACCCTGGTGATTCCCCTGGACATCTCCACAGGTTCACAAGTGTCCGTTCAGGTCAGAGGCCAGTTCTAGGTCTTGCTACAAGGGGATGCCAGGAGGGTTTTTCCAGTGTGCTGCCTCGTTCTGCCCTACTGTCTCCTTTCTCTGTATCTCTTCCCATGACATCTCCAGTTCACAACTGATGTATCTCAACCCAAGCTGCAGCCTGGCCCTGCAGGCAAGAGCCAAGGGTGGCCCCTAAGTTCACCTCATCTGTATGTGCCAGGTAAAAGTGCCATTATCCCGTCTCTGCCTGCTTGCCAAGGCTGCGTGTGCTGCCAGCCCTTGCTGCCATGTCTCACTATCAGCAGATCTGGGATTTTCCAGAAGAAATCTTTGCTAAAGGTTGAATCCCACAGGGTCCTCTTTCCTGGTGGGGGAAGGAGGGGAGCGGTTGGGATGGGCACCCTGTGAGCTGGGGTGAGCCCCGCTCCAGCGTTACTGCAGCAGCAGCATAAGCCCATGCCACTGACTTGGGAATAGCCGAGCTCTCGCCTGTGTGCTGCACACCAGCATGGATTGTGCGGCTGGATGGGGAGCCAGGCGCCTTCCTCATCCTCGCCTTGAACAGCCCAGCTCTGCTCTTCAGACCCTGCACTGTTCAAAACCAGTAGTCTGCTGAAAGGAATGATTTCTGACCCAAATTTTAACCTGCTTTATGCTGTATATGTAGCGGTAGATGAAGTTACCTGCTCGTTTGTATACATGGGAGGAACCGGTCATCAGTGGCGACAGCAGGAATCCACAGTACAGAGGAGGTAAGTGAGCAGTGAGCCCTGTTGTCCCTCGGTTTGTCGGTCTCACTGGACTCATTTGCACTCAGTGTGATTTGTGTTTATGGACGGGTACTTCAGAAGCCATCAAGGTGATTTGGAGACAGACCATTTCTAATTAACGTTCACAAGAACTGAGCAACTAAATCTGTTGGGCATCTTGGGAATAACTAGATTGCAAAAGCGTGGTTTGCACCAAGGGAACGTTGCAAGCCAATACCAGGCTGGTCTGAAGCCAAGCTGTGGTCTCTAAAGCAGAGGTAAGGACATCCCTGGATTGTTTTCTCAATACCTTGCACACAAATGAGTTTCATGTGTAAGTCTAAGGGTTGTGGGGTTTGGTTTGTTTTAAGCCACCAGCTCTGCAGCCTCCCTGCAGGTTGGGCAGGGCTTCGGTGGCCTGAGCACAGATGTCCCAGGGCACCTGGGAAAGGTGGTGGGGAGAAACACTGCAGGCACAATTTTGTTAATTGTGCTGCTTGAAGAAAAGAAAAATGGGCAGTGAAGACAGCTGCTGGTACTTCTTCAAGTCTTTGACTAAGTTCTTGGCAACATGTGGAATTACATAGGTGTTTCCCTTTATAGATGAACCTTTGACAAGGACTGATCTTTAGGCTGTGAGCAAGATTATTAATATGAGGCAAAAAAATAATGCCTATGTGCAAGTGTTTGCTGTAGGACTGTTGGTAGCCTTGCTGATGCTTGGTATGTTCAACTCTCTCACATTCAGATTACTTGTGTAAGAGGAAAATCTGTGTTTTTCTCCTTTATACCTTCATGGCAAACAGTTCTGCATAAGAAGAATTTTAAGTGCAGGCTGAGAAGCTACAACACAGAAGAGGAAAATTGTGAGGCAGCTGGAGCCGGAGGAGAGGCAGGTGGCAGAGGAGAAGGGGAGGTTTGGGACAGCGCGAAGCCCTGTGAGGGAGCGGGGTACAGGGGCAGGAAGGCGGAGGGTGAAGCTGAGCTCCAGGAGGCTCTTGTCCCAGCGCTGCTGTAGGCGAAGCTGCTGAAAGATTCCCTTCCATCTGAGGAAGATCTTCCTGCGCCAGCCTCAAACTGAGCTACTTTAAAAACTTTCTAGAGTGCAAAAGAAATTATTTATGTTTGTTACTTAGTGGAAGCTTTCCCAACACCCCAAAAGGAGTTAAATGTTATACATATTTTATGTTTAATCACATCTTTAGTGACACCCAACCACAACCAAAGGCTTAAATTTCAATTAGAGGGAGATGTATTAAATGTTTAATAGGAATTGTTCCTTACAGGGTAATTATATCTTAACGTTCACTGGAGAGATGTTACGTTGGCAACGTAAGGTTGAGCTGAACAGGGATGGTTTTTTTTCTTTTTTTGAATAATATCCAAATGGGAAACGGGAGGATGATCTGTACCACTCGTACTGCAGACCCGCCGCCCCTGTGCTGCCCAGCCACGGGCCTGGATCTGGGAAAAAGTAAAATTACGTTCCTGCGTAGCTTTGAACGTGGATTTTTGGATCTCAGCATGAAAATTGTTGTCCCACAGGTGCAGAGAAGCATCAGGCTGCCTTTTACTGCAGTGTTTTGAACATTTTTAAAACTGGTAACTGACTACTCAGTATTTCAGCTGTAACTAATATGGGAGGATGAATCTTCAAGGCAGATGATCTGTCAAGGATATCTTAAAAGTATCTGCTATGGATTTGAATGCATTTACCAATTTTTAACAAGTTTGGTATGCATGTGAAAGGTTTTTCTTGTAATATTTAGATTATCGCAAAAATAACCAGCATTACGCATTCAGAACAAGTATTTAAAGCCACAAAGTGAATTTTGAACCCAGCCACTTAAAATCAAAGGATGTTAAAATCAAATATCAAATAAGAACAGAGAAAAGGGATTTTGAGAAAAGCATCCAAAGCTGTAGAAAAAGAAAGAAGGAAAAAAAAAAAAAGGAAAACCCAAACTAGAATGTGTATCTCATTTAAGAGAATTGCATTGAGATAAATAAAATGAATCCAAAAGACCAAGAATAGCCAAGCCCATACAGAACTATGCTCATGACAGTGCGGCCGGCGGTGGGGCACACGGACCCCAGCCCGGGTGCCCACGGCTCTCCCCACACAGGGACCTTCCTGCGCTTTTTTATTCACAGTCTGCAGAGAGCTGCTCCGGGCAGCCGGCGGCTCGCAGGGCGGCTCGGGGAGGAAATGAGAGCACTGTTATTATTTTCACTAGGAGTCCAGCACGGTTTCTTGGTGAAATATTAGCTATGGAAAATATCAAGTAACTTTCCTACCTCCCAGGCACATGTTGGAGTGTTTGGAGATGGGGAAAATATTAAAAGTACAGTGAAACCAGCTGGGTTAGGGGAAGGTTGTCGCAGTGTCTAGATTATCAGGAGAGTATGAGTGGTTTTAAGGCAGAATGGTAAAAAGCTCATTTGGGAGAGCCTCCTAGTTAGTAGGCCGTGTGTCTCTCTTACAGGCATGGCCTCAAGATTCAGCACCGCTGGCCCCTGAGCAGTTCTGGCTCATGGCACTGCAGGAGGAGGTGCTGCCCTGGCCGGGAAGTTGTGCTGAGCAGAGGTTTGGGATCAGTCCTGGGCAGCCACCCGTGTCCCATGCCCTCAGGAGCATCCCTGGGGCCCAGTGAGGTGGGAGTCGGGGAAGTGAGTGTCCTTCAGGCCAGGAGTCGTAATCTGCATGGGATACGTGTGTGGCTGCTTGTAACGCTTCATTAAGGTGATAATGTACAGGTATTTTTTTAAAATTCTCAGTAATGCAAAACTGCAATCATGATTACTGACTTTTCTGTCCAGGTTGTTGAGGTTCTTTGTGCGGTTCTTAATTACTCACTAAAGTAAGTATCTTGAAGTTCTCAGTATGAACATCTACATCAGTAGCGAAGAAATGCACATTTCCCTTTCTTCCGATTAATTACCCCCCAGCTTTATGGAAGATCCATTTTCTGAGTGCTTTTGAGGCTGTGCTCCCCATATGCTGTTTCAGTTAGCTATAATCATGCGTTTTTGTCGGAGAACAGCTGTGAGGGTGTTACTTGCCCTGCAAAATGTTTTCAGGACCTGCTAATGCCAGGTGGTGTTCCCTATAGTTCTGAGTCATGTTTTAGATGTATTTGCACAGATCGCATATGGTGTGATATCTTATAGCCATGTAGATACAAATATCCTCACATTTTTATATGGTGTGTTTTGTTTGAGAAAAGAAAACTAAGCAAGAAGTAGTCATTATTTTGAATTTTAGGATAGATTTTCTGCTTGGAGCTGCTCTGTAATCATGAGGCTCTCTGCCATGAGTGATGGCTTGTTTCAATTCGAAAGCTATCGCAAGCTCCGTGCAGGTAACTATGGGCCTATTTGCATGCTCCTAGTTAGGAAAATCTCCAGCTGAGCGTATAGATTTTCTTGCATGAGGCATGTTTTTATACTCTGTAGCATATGTTGTGCTTGCAGGGAGCTGGCATAAAACAGAATAATTCTGATTATTCCAGACTAACTTGAGGATCCATTTAAAGGGAGAGAGACCCAGAGGCTTGAAAATGCAACACGGAGGCCTGAAGGGCTCTCTGAAAACTTTGAAATATTTCTATAGCTTTGCTTCACGGCCAGCCCAGCCCACAACCGTAGCCAAGGTTTTTGGATGCGCCTCTTGTATCTCAGAGTTTCTATTTCCCGTGTTCGGGTTAAACCCGTTTTTTTGAAAGTATTGAGCGTCCCCCGCTGGAAATCAGACCCCTTTCAGAAACCTCGAACACTCAAAATCAAAGCAACACTGATGAGGTTATTGGTCTGTGTACGCCAAGCTAGAGGGTCAGCGCGTTGCACAGGCACTCGTCTCCCTGCAGCCACTGAAGCGAGCGGTGTGCTCACAGGGGTTTGCTTTACAAGGCTTGTGGGGGATTTTCTGCGTGCGTGGGGGGGGTTAAGGCACAGTCAGGCAAATGGTCCTTGCAAAAGTAAAAGGATGCTTATGGACATTAACAACTCAAACAATTACCTGTAAATAGACTAATCAGCTTTCTTCGTGCCATTGTTAGCTAATTAGATTATGAAACCTGAGAATGCTTTAAACGTTAATTGATTTTTGCCATCGTGTTTTCTTTCTGGGAGGTTGTGCAGCTCGCTCCCCACTACCGCATCGCTGCACCCGGCGTGAGCGAAAGTCACCGCTCAGACGTGGTTAAAAGGGAACGTTTAATTAGTCATGAGTGTAAGGCAAGGTGTCATTCAAGCATAAAAAGCAGCCAGCTTTATACTCTCCCACGCCCGGCTACACGTGAGGCTGGTGAATGCTTCCACGGGGTCTGCCCCTGCAGCTCCCTGCTTCCCAAACAGCGTTTCACAGCGCGGGTGGGCTCCGGTTCGGGGGGACATCCCTCAGCGGGGAGGGCAGCCACCTGCCTGCTGCCGTGGCAGCACTGGCACCCCAGTCGTACGGGTGCCCCAGCACCGCCGTACCTTGCCCTTGTCCTGCAGAAGGGGCTTAGGAATAGCAGTGTTCAATTGTGCAATAGCTTGGAGCCAAAATTCACACTTTTCAGAATAAGTATGGAAATTTTTCAATGTTTATTGTGATTTGCAAAAAAAAAAAAACTGTTATACTGGAGTAGCAATGAGTCCTTTTTGGCTTTTTAATCTCTCTAACCTTCAGGGGAGCAAGAGAGCAGATTTGGCAGACGAGTCGGCTAGAAAAACTCTTGAGCATCGGCGGTAGCTGTGCAGGTGCCATTTGCTGCTGACGGCAGGTTTCACAACGTGCCTTCTCTGCTCACAGCGCAGCCCCATCCCCAGGGACCCCCCGCAGCAGTTGCGTACATGCACAAGTACCTCGTGTCGCCATGCCGGGCAGGGGCAGGAGCTGCAGAACATCGCGCAGTGGCAGAATAAAGAGCTGAGCTCCTCCCAGTTTTGGATGAAGCTGCTCTGCAAGGCTTCTGCATTGTGTTCACAGGTTTTCTGTTGCAGCAGTACTTGGTGTGCAGTCCATACAGCCCACTGAGACACAGCACATGCTCCGGCAGTCACGTACGGGTATTGCTGTGGGGCTGCTTGAGCCCAGCAGCTGCCAGAAACTCCACCTCTGTGTTTGGTTATTCTTCCTTGTGGAGAGGTTTGGGTATGACTGAAGGTGAATACAATTTTACCCAGGTCCATGTCCTACCAAGCACAACTTGCCAAAGCAGCTCAGGTGTGAGAAACTCTGTCTGTTCTGTTAAATGACTTTAAGTGCTTCACAGCGCAAACCACACCACTGTAGGTGTTGGCAGTAGGCGCAGGGAGGTACACTGAGCATATGGCCAGCCAAAACCTGCAGCCTACGAGTGTGCCATGACTGAGAGGCACCAAGCGTGTTTCCCACCCGTGGCACACGGAGCAATGGCACCTGGGAGCTGCCCAGCCCTGCCCCGGGCTGGCGGCCCCGCGGGTCCGGCAGCGCAGGCACCCGCCAAATTTACAGTACAAGGTTGTGTGCACGGAGCTCTGTCTGCTCACGGGGAACGTGCTGACCAGCCCAGTGGCAAATTTAGCTTTGCCAGGTTTCTGTCATCCAAAGCTCCGGACTCGTCTGCCCCTCCACCCGTCAGCCCCTGGGCAGGGATCGCAGCAGGAGCAGCAGTACGAGGTTACCACACAAACGCCGCTTCCTCAGCAGTCTCTGGTACAACGAAAGGTCCATACCTGCTCCGGTCGGGTTCCAGCGGAGCAGCGGGCGCAGGATCAGAGGAGCCAGCTGTCTTCCGGGGTAAGCTAACTGCTGAGCTGGCAACCGTTCCCTGCCCATCCAAACCCACCAGCCGCAGGATCAGCAGCGATGTTATAATGACACGTGCTTGCTGTCGCTGCTCCGGTACCTGACCTACTCGCCGGAGAAACAGAAACATAAATTTGAAACCGACACTGGAGGGTTGCTGCTATGTTTTAAGTCCTTGGATGACTCCAAAACAGAGGGGATTTGTATTTCAGTTCTAGGAGTCTTGCTCACTACACATTGTCCCCAGCACGGGGACACCTGCACTGTTGTTTAAGCCCGGGTCCAAGCCCAGTTCTGAGCCCACCTTTGCCCACTCCTTCCCATTTGTATATTATTATGCCCTTGGCAACATGCACCTCTCTGGAGGGGAGGAAAAAACTCAGCATAAGCTGATGCTTCTTGTTGATGCAATCTGGATGGGCTGGGGAGAGGACAGCTGCGACTCCGAGGAGCTTTGCCAAGATTAATGGCAGCACATAGTGCCCAGACTGCGCCAGCCCCGCAGCGGGCGGGGGAAACAGCAGGGCCTGACATGCCCTTCCCCTTGCACTGTGATTTCATGAGAGATCACGGATGCTGTGGGCTTTGTTTGCAGCCTGCAAACTCAAGTTCGTTTCACCTCTGTGCGCAGCCCGAATTGCGCGGAAGCCTCTGGAGAGGCTCCCGGGAGGTGACAGCAGGGCTGCTTGTGACTCTCGCAGCTCCTGGTCCTCAGCCTTGTGCCTGTGTCACTGGAAAAAACAGCACAGCTGCGTGTTCCTGCAGGTCTCGCAGCAAGTCCTGCCAGGCACAGCGTGTTGCTGTAGGTCAGGGGGCGGCGGGCACTGCGTGAACTGCAGGAACCACTTGATCGTTGTGAAGTGCTTTTTGGGGATGCTGCTCCCAAGGAGGCAGCGCTGCCCACATTGGAACATGCCCACGGGCAAAGCTCCTCACCTGCATCCCTCTTTTTGTCTCAGTTCCAGCAGAATCTGCCCAGCTTCCCCGCAGCTGCTGGGAGACAGCTCCTTCTCGCAGACCCAATGGGTTCCTCCCCGTAGCCCTCCTCTGACACCCTCTGGAAAAAATAAAATTGACTGATCTCTTGTTTCGAGCATCTCACACCAGCTCTCCTTCCTTCCCCCAGCTCCCCGCAGCAAAGCGGTGAAGTGCACACAGCTGAAAGGTCTTTTTTTCTCAGATATTCCTGAGTCGCTGTTGAGATACTGGAAGGTGAATAGTCTCAAAGCAAAAGGTGCGTTACATTATTTTCCTGATGCCTTTCTGGCATTCTCAGTTTTGTATTTGGAGGTGAGTTGGGGGGGGTGGGAAGGATGTTCTGCAGGTTTTTGTGTTTTACTGCCAGCGGAAAGATCGCTTTAGGGACTAGGTGATGAGAGCAGCAGAGGATTGTGTTTCCCCTCCTAATGCAAGATTCATGCCCGGTCTGTCTCTTCTTACGCCCCCGGGATGCTGGTGCAGGCACTCCCGGGAAGGGGCAGTGGGCTCTGCTGCGGCCTTAAGGAGAGCTTGAGTTTACCTGCTCGTCCATCACAGCTGTTGGTTTACTTCATTAATGGCGGGGTCTTGCTTTTGTTTGGAAATTTAATTTTCCTTTGAGAAATTGCTCATTCATTTCCAGCTAGGCAGAGTGAACATGAGTAATTGGCCCAGTGTTAAGGGAGAGATGAATTGCTGCCCAGCAAAGGTGGCCCCTCGCTCTGTGCCATGGAGACGATCGCTGGCCTTTTTGGGTAAACCAAAGGAAACAGGCTCTGTCCTCCTCGGTCCTTTTGGAGAAAACCAAAGCCCGAGGCAGGCGAGGGGGCGGGAGGGTTTTCCGATGAGGCAGCGATACAGTGTTGACAGTGATTTGTGCAGTGTGTGAGAGGCCAGCTCTGCTCTGAAAAACGAGACCATGGATGAATAAATCATGGGCCCTCTCTTAGTAACCTGACAACTCAGTCCAGCCCTCCCGATGATGGGAGCTGGCCCGAGCCCTGCGTGCAGGGAGGCACTTCTTTGTCCGGAGGCTTTTAAGGGCAGCATCCACCCACCACGGGCTCAGGAGCTTCTCTGCCGGGCAGGCGCATTGGTGGGGGAGCGGGGGCCTTGCTGCGTGGTGTGGGGCCATGGAGGGAAACGCGCACCTCCTCCAGGTCATCCGCAAGATGCGTTCCCAAATCAACAAGCTGGAGAGGGAAAACAGGGCCCTGAGGGGAGAGCTGCAGGACTGCGGGCAGCGAGCTGTGTCACCGGAGAGAGAGGCAGCCAGAGGAGGTGGGACCGGCGCCGTGAGGAGCCTCAACGAGGATGGGGAAGGACTGGCTGGCTCTCTGGCATCCCTGCGTGGGAGCATCATGGCCAGTCCTGCTCCCGCACCAAAGCAGCAGACAGGTACCAAAGAGCCAGGGCTGTCCATGGCACCCGTGTGTGCTGCCCATGCAGGATCTCCCAGCCCGGCTGTTAGGTGTCTGCAGGGATGGGAGATGAGCCACTGTCTGTCTAGTTAACTTGATGTACGTGCTCTGGCCTCCTTCAGTGACCACACCCAAAACGACCTTAACTGGGTGTCTCACCCTGTTATCTTTCTAGGGGGGTACCTGCATCCCCCAAGCTGAGCTTAGTGGAGTATTTTACTGCTGCTTAAGCAAAGAGTTCAACTCAAAGAGTTCAGTTTGTCTTTGTTTAAGCAGAATTTAGACTTACTTCTTTGAGTTTTCATGGGCATGGACTGTCTTGCCCATGCCTGTCCCCTGTCTGTTCCAGACAGAAAAGGCCCAACAGTTGTAATCGTGCCATAATCTCTCTTGCCTTAGTGAAAGATGAGAAAGACTCTACAAATAGTGATGAGTTGCATACATCACACCAGATGTGCAGTTTCTTTTTCCAGATAATGCAGTTAATTTTGGCTGAGGGAGAGAGGGACCAATATGTAGGAATACATTCTCTTCACAGTTTTATCAGAGGGGAAAAATGGAAATATTCCCCAGTTACAGAAGTCTGGTTGGGACTTCTGGAGGATTTAATAAAGCAGGAATTAGAGCAAAATGTTGTTTGTTGAGAAGCAGTTACCTAGAATTGGATGTGGTTACTGGCAGGGTCAGGCTGTTGGGTATTGTAAGTACTTGAGGCCTGTCACCTCCTTGTCTGGTGTCTGTCACGTCCAGTCCGCTGGAAAACTGCTTCACTAACGCAACTTCTTGGCATTAGGATGGTGTGTATTAGAAGTTGCAGCTGCCGCTACAGTCCACGTGCTCCACAGGTCTGGTTGCTCACCTAACCTCAGCCCTGAACCAGCCTCCTGGAGAGGTCGGGCCGTGGAGAAATGTCCCCACCAGTATTGACAGAGACAAGTCTCTGAAAACGAACGAGATGAGAGGCTGAACAGTACTAGTGGATTTACGTGAAGCTAGACGAGTGCTGCAGTGGAGTAACTCCTGCTGCCAAGCCCACTGAGCCCAGTGGTCAGGTTATAACCAGGGGGCCTCTTACACTGGGGCTGCTGGTGCCTACGGATGTTTTCAGCTTGGGAATAGCTGACTGGTCTTTCGGTGAGTGTGAAAGATGTGCAAAGTGCTTTCCAACCTTGTGGCCTTTCCTCTTCAGCTGCCTTCTAGGGAAAAGGCTGGGATCCGAAGGGGCTGTTTGGCCTCCTCTGCCTTTCGGCCTCTTTACTTACAAAACTTCTTTGAGCCAAAAGGAAGTAACTAAAAATACATCGAGAATCTCTGAATTCTCATTATTATTATTGTTCCTAGCTCTGCTTCTGTCTCTGCTACTCAGATACCACCATGACCGTGCGGCGCTACTCCACCGCTTCACCCGTGCCCGCTCCTTCCAGCACCAGGTCTCACCGTGCCGGCAAGAGGCCACCGAGCAATGGGCTCCCGGATGCACCGGGCAGTGCCCAGCCACCAGCCCCTCCTGCTGCAACACAGCTCACCAGTGGAGAGGAGACAGGGCTTGAAAAATCACCGGCCAACTGTCCCTCCTACAGTCATTCCAGCAAAATGAAGCTGTTTCAGGAGCATGTCTATAAGTGCAGGTGGGTTCAGGCTGCCTTCACAGCATCACCTGCCTGCGCCGGTTGCAGGTTTCACCTAATAACATATATATATAACATATATAACATATATGGACAGTGCTTTGGGTTTTAGTTTGTTATCAGCAAAATCTTTGTTCGAATGCATATGGGCACTGAGCAGACAGGGCACCTCTTTGGGGTAAGTAGTCCTGCTCCTGCTTGCAATGCGTGAAGATTGCGAGTGTTAGCAGTTTAAATTTGCTATAGAACAGAGAGGCTGAGGGGAGAGGGAAGGGGGTTGAAATCTCTCCGTTAAAGCCAGGCAGAGTTTTGCAGACTGATGTGTTGTTCTGACAAGCTAAGCTTGAAAGGGATTTTTAAACCTTGAACAAAAAGCATGGAGATATCGAGGAACTCTGAACTATGCTTTTTAAAGTGTCATTAATATGGCTCTCAGATTTAGATGTACTATATCATATTTCCCTTGTAATAGAAGCGTTAGAAGTTAATGCTTTCAGCCTTGAGAAAAATATTCTCAGGACAGCTACTAAATTAAGTGAAATGGCTGCTGGACAGGCCCTGACTGTCTCTGCTCATTGATGAGAAGCTTTCCAACACAGGGCAACAATCAAACATAGAAGCACCAATAATGAGACTGTGATATACGACAGCCACGATCACCTCCTGGTGCTGATACACACACCATGGGAATCCAGGTAGATTCCTGGTTTTAGTGCTGATCGTGCCGTACTCAAAACAAAAAAGAGTCCCAATGGCCCCAAAGCGTGTGTGTTTGAACAGGGAGAAGTCCATGGGTCTGCCTGCCCACACGTGTGCCGGGGCAGGACTCCAGCGGCCTTTCCTTAGGGGCTGCACGGTTGCAGGGCGTTGTGTCACCTGCGTTAACGTACCTGTCAGCATGGCATGTCACGTCAGTTTTATTCTGTACCACCCTGACAAAGCAACGTGTCCTCAGAGCAAACCACTGCACAGCCCCTCGCGCTCCCTGTGCAAACCCGGTTAGGAGCCCAGCTCATCGCTGGAGAGGCTGGATGAGGTCAAGTTTTCATAGGCACCTATGTTTTCTGGTAAGGATGTTTAAGGGTCAGATGTTCTACAGCATTTAAAGACCTACATTTAGTCCCTGGCAGGGAACTCGTATCGTTTTCAAAAGGACCCTGACCCTGTAACTCTGGATTTCAGCATATGCTCCACTGGGTTCAGGGAAACTTAAGACTCTCAGTGCACATAAACATTTCTGAGGGGTTTGCCCTGAAGCCAGCTCACGTGGAAAGCGTGTGTGTCAGGGAGCACAGGGTCAGCGTGCAGGAGAGGAACACAGCGGCAAATGCTGCTGCTTTCTCATAAGGGCAAAGAGAGGTCTCCAAGCCATCAAAATAGCAACGTAGATCTACTACAACGAAAGCCTTGGGGCCTACAGGTTTAAAAGCGCCAGTTACCCAGCAGCCAAAGGAACGGTGCTGATTATTTTATCGCTATCTTTAGAGCTGCCTTGTCAGCTCTGAACAGCAGTGAGTGCGGCACCGTGACTCCTGTCCACTCAGTGTTGGCTGCTTTAGGAGAAACGGCCATGGAAAGACCTTTCTGCCTAACCCCTCAGGAGACTGCCTGATATCCTGAAGCATGAAGCTTTGTGTTTCTTATACCAAAAAAAGTTTAATATATGTTCTGTTCATAGTGGTGGATGTTTCCATTATAAACACGAAGGTCTAACGCAGACAGCAATCTTAGTAAGCTTTTAACTAGCAGGATAATTTGTGGCAATGAGTTCAGTGAGCTAATTAAGCTTTATTTTTTACAGCGATGACATTTTTGCTTCCCAGCATGCTGGGCCATGTCAGGTTTTCCTGTTCTTTGTTTATTGTAGTTTTCTCACATTTTGCTCCAAAGCTATAATCCTATATGTGATGCTGAATATTTTTGCTTTGAAATTAACTCTGTAGAAGTTGATTCTGTGATTCTGTGATCACCTTGGATTTATCTAGAGTGCAGTTGCATCCAAGTAATAAAATAACAGCACTGCTAACAAATCACCACTAATTTGCATGTCTACAACATTTTCATTCATATATGCTAAAGGATTATTTATACCACGTGATTCCCACTTTTTTGGTAAATTAAAAAAAGACTAAATATTTGAATACATTAGGCAGGATAAGAGAGGCTGAGAACTGTTCTCAGGGCTATTATAGTAAAATTACAAAAGGTACAAGGCCTGTTTGGTACAAATGTCGCCATTGGGGTGTTCAGGCTTGATGGTTTCACCTTCCTGTAGGACAGGTCTAACTGGCAGGTGAGAAGGGGCAAGAAAATCACGGAGGACTTCTGCCCTGCAGGACACTCCCCAGTAACCATCAATAAATACTTTCATAGTTTCATGATTTTCCTTTCTCGTGTTCCTCAAGGGCTGGAGTGAGCTGACAGCAATCCTAGAGGACAGTCAGAATGAAAACCAAAACTCTGTAAAACCCAATGCATTTACTTGCCAAACCAACGAGTTTTGGGACACATAAAGCAGCATGTTTCTCTGTCTGCTTTCCCAGCCAGTGTAATTTACTATGCGCACACTCACCGCTTGGAAGCCACTGTTCTCACACCTGCTTGCAGTAGCTGGGTACTGATGCATACAGACATAAAGCCACTGAAGGAGCCCCTGGGTCCATGGGGGTGCACATGCACCCTGAGGGTTCTGTACGTGTGTAGCTTTGTACATACACATCGGGCGCTGATAGAGAGATGTGAGGCTCGGTGGAAAAAGGCAGATGCTTCCAGCAGACGGATAGACAGGCAGACAACACTGTGCTTGATCCCTTGGGAAGACCGTGTGAACCCTGTCCCAGTGGGGCATGAAATCCTGCCTCCATGCAGCGTGCAAGTGCTGAAAGCATTTACCTTTTGCTTGCCCTTTTTTTTCTTTTAAACTTTCTTTGCACATTTTATAAATTCATTATCTTCATAATGCTTTCTCGTTTTTCTCCAGGGGTAAAGTGAAGGCTGTTAGTTTCCTCTTGCCAATGGATATGTCGTCATATGCTGAAAAGCAAGGTTCCCTCAAAAGCCCACAAAATCAGAGCACAAAACAGTTAACCACCATCGCTGAAAAGGATATGTGAACTGGTGAATTTTTAAAGGCCCATTGATTCTCGAGATAAATGTGCCTTAAATGATAGCTGTGTGTCAAGTTCCTTTCCTGCAAAACGCTTTGGCAGGATGCCTGCAGAGAATCACCCAGCCTGTGTTTCGGGTCACTGGCCCTATGTTCAGCATGGAAATGGGAGCCACGACAAAGCCGGCTGGAAGCCCACACACTGCGAGGAAGCCACATGATAGCAAAGGTACCTCCACAAAGTAGCTCCTGCGCGACACGTCTCAGTGATCCCTTACCTTCCGTCTGCTGTAAACAGGGTGTTGAAGCTGGTTTTGATGTGCTTGCCACAAAAAGCAGAAACCATGTCACCGCTTGTGTTTGCTGATTCCCTTGCCAGAAAGGTATTTGATGCAAATGACAAAATAAGAGCTATTAAAGAGCCTGTGAGGTTTTCTCTGTATGTAAAAATGTAAAACTTTAAAACTCCGCAGTGCTAATACAGCAAAGTTAAGAGAGTGTTACAGAGCCAGTCATGTCACTCCGAATTGCTGCAAAGCTTGGCAATGACTGTTTATGTCCATTTGGGATTCACCTCTAAGGGAGCGCAGGGGAGAGTAAGTACTAATCAGTATGAAAATGTGACCACAAATCTGTTTCTGACTTGGTGTGTTCAGCCAGACAGAGACTAAGCGCTGTACACCACGTCAAAATAGGAAGAATTGTGAATATCAGAATTTTTCAGGAATGGCTTCTCAGCATGGCTCAGATCAAAAATCATTAGCAGAAATTCAGCAAAGAGGTGCAAAATAAATGTGTGAAAGAACTACCAACAGCTTGTAAAAAATGAGGAGTGCTTGTAAGTTCTAGTCACATGAGTAAAGATAGTGTCCCACATGTTTATTTTGATTACAACTTTTTATGGAACCAAAATAGCACTCTGCTATTTCTTTATTTACAGGCATCACTGCTGATTGAACGTTGTACAGAGAATGTATGAACAGTAGATGTTTGTACCGGTAACTTTAAGGAAGATGTTCATTCCTTGTCTACTCCTAAACTCTTGAGCTTTCAAAAGTGAAAGCAGAGACCTGGTGGAAAAAAATCCCTTCTGGATTTTCCATGATGATGTATACCTGTATAAAAAACTGTCCTCCTTTTTTCATTTTGAAATTCACCATGTTTTGTATATTCAAGTACATTTTTAATATATTCTCACCAATGAAGTAATAATTTCAATTTCACTGCTATTTTATTTGTGGATTTTTATGTTCCGCTTGGGTCCATACAGAGTTGCATTGTAACATCAGAAGTAATGAATTGA